>NC_139458.1:64170000-64685000 GCF_057233095.1 Heloderma suspectum
CCCACCACCTGTTTATGGATAAGAAATTCACTGCTACACATAAAGATTTCTCCCACAGGATTAATAACCTCTCCAAACCTTTAAAGTGAGCAGCAGGCAAAATCCGCATCAAGTTAAAACCCAGTTATCACCACATGGAGAACTGTTTTATCTAATAACTTAACTGCAGAAACTACAACTCCCTAGTAAGCCAAGTGAATGTATATTACACAGTATAAAGTGATTGCTACTTGGCTCATTGTAGTTTTGAACTTATATAATCAATATTTCAAAAGCTGGAAAAGCATGTTGCCAGAATGTTAATGGTAAAATATTTGGTGCCTTGGTAACTGAAAGTAATAAAATTAGATTTTTTTTTGCCAGTATTGTAGCATGCCTGGCATTAATAGCATATTGTGAATCGTCAAAGCAAATGAATGGATACAATGAGTTTTACAGCTAGCCTTACAGCAGTGAAAGCAATGCATGCACCAAGGAGTTGTGGGTAGCAAGAAAATGAGATTGTCCTGTTGATTGGATGCAGAAAAGCAATGAGCAATTCAAGTGCTCCCAGTCAAACAAACTGCTTGTGGCAGTAGTACTTGTACCCAATTACCAATTCAGGGAGAAAATAAAAAGCAGTTTCAGTAGAGTCAGGGTGGGAAATCTCCAATTAGCACCAATTAGTGAAGTTGCTTCCTATAGTGGAATTCTGGGGACATAAGAAAAAAATCTCCCAGAATGCCTATTGGAAGCATTTATTTACCAGGTGAAGGGACTCCTGAAGAATAATTTGATGAGGATTTGTGCCTGTGGGACTTGAATACAGATACTACTTGAAACTTGCCTGCTCGATTTGACTGGTCAATCATAGGCTGTACTATTCTTCTTCTCGCATTAATAAACCTGAAACAGAACACAAAGTATAGAAATCTATTTATCGGCTTAGTGCTGTACTTAAAAATATATTTCTTTCATTAGAATCTCCCCTTTTTTCTTTTTTACTTTGGCATGGCTGAAATACAAACAACTTTTTTTTTTTCAGAAAAAGAACATAATATAACTTTTCAGGTTAGGAAAGTATTTACCAGGAGAGAGTGAATCCAAGGAAAATTGTGTACAATAAAATACTTGACTTCAAACATTATTTATAAAGCAGAATTATTTGACCAACTAGAAATCTGCCTAAAGTTCCGCAGAGGCATTTATTTGTTTGTTTGTTTGTTTGTTTTCATCCCAAGCAATTCAACTACCATTGCAGCTGTCCATAAATGAGGACCAGGCTTTGCTATTCTGTGCTTTCACAAGGTATTGTTAGGTCAGCAAAGCCATCAATTAGGCTGTCTGAAGTTTTATCACCAGCACAGCAGCAATAAGTGCTGGCCCAGAAAGAACTTCTGCTCTTCTGCAACTCCTGCAGTTTAAGCCTGTAAAGCCAAGGGTCATTTGGAGGTCAGTGCCAGTTGGGGGCGACCTTTTCAACCAAGAGTCTGGACACCCAGGGCAGAGAGCATAAGGCAACTTCCAACCATAAACTGGGGCACATTTCAACTTGATAGAAAAGGGGGGAGATTGCAGGTACATGTGTTTAATATTAAGCCCGAAATAACCTCTTCTCCAATCAGGTACCATAACTAAAGCAGCGTCCGAGTCATCAGAATGTTAGGCAAAGCCCATTATTTGGCAAGCGAAGCCTGGATTTAATTTTGTGGGTAATTCAAAAATAAATGCTTGCATATTTCGCCATTAAGTTAATACATAACAAACCACATCAAATAATTTTGTTCAAACTAACTCCAGTAAAATGATTTATTTATTTATATTTTTATATATATATATATATATATATATATATATATAAATAAATAAATTGCACAGCTTAGTTAAAGCCATTTTCTATCATTCACAAGTCATACTTGTTTTGATCTCTGTTGTTTATATGCCCATCCTGTGTTTTAGGACACTTTAGTGGTTATGTTCAGGTTTCATCCAGTATTTTGTCATTTAGATTCCAGCCTAGCAACCCTTAAGATATGCTAAGGAAGGTGAACGCAACTTTTAATCCTCTTCTGAAATACTTAACATATCCTCATTTAAAACAACTTAGTAATGCTGTTCATTGTCTAAAGCTCTGATTCAGCTCTCACGGAGGTTAACATAAATTTCAGTAAGCTTCAGATAAAGCCAGTAATTAATATACATCAACTCATTTTACTAGGTCAGTACAGTTCTAGTACCTAGCATTTGAGCATTGGACACGGTCACTGCATTTCGTACAGAATGGTGAAGTCCACCTTACAGCAATAAAGTATCTCAGGCAATAGTATGTTAGTGGTAATTTCAGCCAGCAGATGATGCATATATGCTTCCAAAGACTACATAGGCTATTTTGCATCTTTTTGTTTACACAAAGACATTGCTTACTATTTAAATACACCACAGTTGAGAAAAATATTCTGCTTTATTATTAATCAAAGGCAAATTTTGCCAGGCATTAGAGACTGCTTTTATAATCTGTTCCTCTAAATAATAATGATTTCTGTCACTGAGGTTGTATTCCTAACATAACACTATACTTTGAGACATATTTCTGTCCTCCAAGACAAAGGTCTTTGATAGGACTTAATTTGCTTAGCTGCTTTCCAGTAATGTTGTCACACTGACCAAACAAGGACTGACCTGAGCCTTCTGCAGCCAGTGTGCCTTTTATCAGCTAAAGTTAACGCCAAAAGAGATTAGCAGAAAAGCCTGATAAGACTGTTTTCTCTTCAATGAGCTTCTAATGGTGTATGCAGATGGCAAGGTTTAAGAAATGAAACAAGCACATACTGTACTTGGGCTAGTAACACACAACATATTCCCCTCTACTTTGAGCCTTGCTGACCTTTGCTTTCTTCAACCTAGCCACTCGTAAGGCAAATTAAATTGCTTTTTCAGTTTTTATTTCAGCTCCAACCACTTTTTATTATTTACATCTGGTGGTCCCTTATTTATGTCCCTTTCCACTTCCTTACAACACTCCCTTACTCACAGGGCTGCAATGCATTATGGTTCTTCACTCTCAGCAGGACAGCACGACACTGTCTTCAAACAAATAATTAAGGGGAAGGTTAAAGGGGTTCACCTAAAGGTCATACCTTTGGAAACTCCTCAGAATGTATACATTAATTTAAAAAGGGGGGCATCCTCTCAATTTTTTAAAAGGAGTTTACACACAATGCAGAACACTCAGACAATTCATAATCCTTTGGCTTAAGGAATGCAAAACTGGCTTTTATGAACATACACAATTAAAAAGACTACACAGTGGCTAATGCCAATTAATTCAACAGGTCATAATGACACACATTTTAGGAAAGAATTGTGCAAATCAAGTCCATGCCTGTGCATTCTTTGTATATTCTAGAAGTGATCAAACATAGGGATATAGATAGAAAAACTTAGAGAACTAGCACAAAATATATCTGTTTCTGTGAGCTGCTAATTGATTCAACAGATATTTTGTGAGGAAACAGTGGAAGCCCTAGGTCAGTGGTTCTCAAATTTGGGCCAGGCCCTCCTGGGGGGCAGGGTACAAGTCATCTGGAAGGAAGGGGGAACAAAGTTCCAAGGAGGGAGATGTTTCCACAGCAGACAGAACAAGAGGCACTTCCCTCCAAGCAAGAGAGTTTTAGTATTACAACCACCAACACTGCTATACTATGGAAGCTGCAAAGAGGCAGGGGGCATACAGAAGATTCCGGTCACAGCATCTCCTCCTTCTGCCCCATATCTGTCCTAACACCAGTGTGAGAAGAGGGCCCCAGTTCATCGATTATTATGCACATAGCAGTAAGCTTGCAGTTATCTACCAAGAAATGTCTGCAGGGCTATTGGGGGTTTGGTAGGCAGTGGTGCAGCTAGGGAATTTTTTACACCACATACTTAATGATTTTATGGGCAGGGTGTGCGCGCTTTAGATGTGTATTACCCCAGTTGTAAAGCTTAAAACTAACATTTCTCTTCCCCTCACCAACCATCATTCCATGCTTTATAACTGTTTCTACATTCCTGTTATGTCAGAACAACAACAACAAAATGATTTGCCAACCCTGTTTAAAACGAAAAACAAAAACTCTGAGCACGTGCAGTTTTGCATTTTAAACTCATTTAAATCATAGCCCCCATCATGACTACAGCAATAAAATGGAGTTTGCTTCTGCTGCCCATCACCTGCTGCTCTCTGAGTGATTTGAATCCCCCCCCCCCCGGGCTGCAGCGTCCTGGACTTTGGCCCAAAGGTCCAGGCTTAGTTAGACCACTGTTGGTAGGTAGTGTTACATTTAGAAAGGTGAGGGCCGGTTCAGAAGTTTGATAAACATTAGCCCCATGCAGTAGTTCTCTAAGTGGTTAAACTAAAGTGTGAGGACAGGGAGTACACTAGCCCCAGCCCTCTCTTGTCATGATTATTGCCCTTTACTTGTGGAGGGCAACTTTCTGAAGAAGAGAGCATTTTGTATCTGTGGAGGGTCTCCATGTGATTGTGAACACTGGAAAATCAGCAGTCTCAATCTTGTAGAGAGCATCCATGGATACAAGAGACTCACGTCTTCAGAAAGTTGCCTTCTGTCGGTAGAGGGCAATGAACTCAACAATGGAGGGGGACGGCCTAGCACACATTTGAGGTAATAACTTGAAATTTGGCATCCATGATCTACCTAATGAGATCTAAAATTGTGCAAACTGATTTATAATGGATCAAATTACATTTATATCCCATTGATTTATTACATTTATATCCCACCTTTTTTCCTCTTTAAGGAACCCAAGGTGGTGTACATAATCTTCCTTCTCATCGTTTTACCCTCACAACAACAACCCTGTGAGGTAGGTTGGGCTGAGAGTCTGTGATTGGCCCAAAATCACCCAGTGAGCTTCCATGGCCGAATGGGGACTAGAACCCGGGTTTCTTGACTCCCAGTCCAACACTCTAGCCACTACACCACACTCGCTCAAACTGATCTAATAAAAACTGCCACAGGTACAGCAAGTTAAAAGTGCATTAGATACATTTACCCTTTTTACTCTAATTTGTGGCATGGCATATCATATATTTCTTTCAAATTTTGGTGAAAACTATTGATGTATTTTATTCAGGCGTGTTGAGGAGACATACCCTTTGTTGGTTTGGTTATATTCTGAGCAGTGGTTCCAAAGTTATTAAGGTTTTTCTATCCCATTATAGCCTCTGGCAGCAAGTGTCATGCATGCTCAGTTTCATTCGGAAGCTAGAACACTGCCCAGTACTCCAATGTTTTCGAAGTCTGGGGCTGTTCACATGACACGACAGCCCATCCTGGTGAGGCTTCGACATGTGGAGCTGCTATTTTGAACGTGCAGCCCCTGCTCAGGATTGTCGTGTCATACGAACCCAGTGAGCGTGGGTTATGCAAGGGTTAGACAGTGCTTGCTGGGTTCACACAACATGACAAGGGGGTTGCGTATTCGATTTGATGCCTGCAGGCCCCACGGCATATCATCTGAACCCAGTCACTGTATTCTATGTTCAATGCCTATTCCTTTAGTTATGGAATAAGACCTTACAACATCAGGCTATATTATCCTTCCCCATTGTGGTGCCAGATGTTTTGGACTACAACTCCCAGCACTCTTGACTGTTGACCATGCCTGGGGCTGATGGGAATTGAAATTCAGAGCATCTGGAGGGCACTAGGTTTGCTACACGTTACTACACAAATTGGGTCCCTAGCAATGGGGGGAAGGCCTAGAGGGATTGTAACCCTTCCCCCCCACCTGTGATGGTAGTCTAGATCACTTCCCCTACATGTCCAATTTACATTACAAAAAAGGCATACAGTTGTAATGTAAATTGCATGCATAGGGCTAAAAACCCCTATGCGCCACTCCTGATCCATATTAGGTCTAATGCACTTACTTTTGAGTAAAGTATGTCAGGTTATCCTGGCCCTATCTTGCCTTATGAAGTATCTGAGCTTACTTTATTGCTAAAGGGATCTTTCTCTGAGTTGACCCGTGCCTGTTTATTGTTGACATCAGTAGCTGGAAGAATTGGTTAAACCAGCCTTCCCAACTCTGGTGCCTCCAGATATGTTAGACTGCAACACAGTAAGGCTTAGATGCTTCATAAGGCAAGACAGAACCGGTGAGTCAGTGTTGCACTCTATCCTCCCCATCTGGATTTGCGCCTGAAAGACCAAGGGGAAGTTGTAAGCAAGCACGATTCGTGACATTGCACATCATTATTAATCATGGAGCACGTCTGTTAAGGCATTAGCCTTAAGTTCCTATTTCCTGGCTTTGTGGACCGTGAGCCAACATGCGACAGCCTTAACTCTAGTCTTAAACTGGCAGGATTTTAAAAATAAATTAATAACTATACCTCAACATCATTGCAATTTCCCTGTGATGCTATCAATGTGAACCTCAACGTTGTCTAAGCCAGCCTTCCCCAACCTGGTGCTGTCAGCTCACACCATTCCTGACCACTGGCTATGCTGGCTGGGGCTGATAGGAGTTGAAGTCTAAAACATCTGGAGGGCACCAGGCTGGGGAGGGCTGGTCTAAGATATTGGCCTTCGGGTTACCACAGGATAGCATTACACTTTTTATGACAGTTATTTGTGTGTTAATCCTTATTTGGTAGAAAGGTGGCACACACATCTTCTAAACCAGGAATGGGCACCTGCAGGAGGTCCAGGAGCCAGTTTTGCTCCCTAGATCCCCTCCACAGGCAACAACAACAAAATTCTGTTAAAAATTTAATATGGGCATCTGTAACACTATGGGAACGTCAAAAAGGTCAAGACTAGCTTGTTTGCAAGCTAAATTTGACCCTTTCGGTATTGCTTAGCTGCTTAGCAAAAGGGTCAAATTTAGCTTGCGAACAAGCTAATTTTATTTTATTTATTATTTCTTTATTTACAATATTTATATACCGCTCCATATCTAGAACAGGTTTTGGAGCAGTGAACACAAGAAATAAAACAGTAAAAGGATAAAAAGATTAAAAACACATTAAAATTATACTTGTTTCAAAACACATTGCCAATAAAAACCGTAACTGGTCAATTAAGGAATGCCTGCTGGAACACTGCTGTTTTCAGGAGGAACTGGAAACATCACAGTGTTGGTGCCTGCCTGACCTCTAGGGGCAGGGAGTTCCAAAGAAAGGGGGCTGCCACACTGAAGTCGGGCCATAGGTCCATGTGGAACCACCAGAAGCAAGCCCTCCAATGACCTCAGTGACCAGGAAGGTTGGTAAGGGAGAAGGCACTCTCTCAGGTATCCTGGTCCCAAGTTGTTTAGGGCTGGCTGGATAGGGGCAGCTCCCAACAGGAGCTGAGCTGCTGCATTCTGCACTAGCTCCAGCTTCTGGAGCAGCCTTAAGGGCAGCCACACATAGAGCGCTTTGCAGTAATCCAGTCTTGAGGTTACTAGTGGCTGTACCACTATGGCCAAGCTATTCCTGTCCAGGAGAGGACATAGTTGGCGAACCAGCTGAAACTGGCAAAAGGCACTCAGAGCTGCCACAGCCACTTGGGCTTTCAGCAACAATGATGGATCTAGGAGTACCCCCAAACTATGGCCCTGATCTTTCAGAGGGAGTGCAACCCCATCCAGAACAGGCAGTGAACCTATCTCCCAGACTCAGGAATCACTCACCCACAGGGCTTCCGTCTTGCCAGGATTCAGTTTCAGTTTATTGGCCCTCATCCAGCCCATTATTGAGTTCAGGCACTGATCCAGAACTTGCCCAGACTCTCCTGATTCAGATGTCAGAGGGAAATAGAGCTGTGTGTCATCAGCATAATGATGGCACTTGGCTCCAAATCCGCTAATAACAGCTCCCAGCGGCTTCATATAGATGTTAAATAACATTGGGGACAAGTTGATACCCTGTGGAACCCCATAGCTCAACTGCCAAAGGGGCCGAGGAATGGTCACCCAATGTTACTCTCTGAAATCAACCCCGCAGGTAGGACCGGAACCAATGTAACACAGTGCCTCCTATACCCATCCCAAAGTGTTGATCCAGGAGGTCAATGGTATCAAAAGCTGATGAGAGATCAAGCAGAATTAACAAGGTTGCACTCCCCCTGTCCCTCTCTCGATAAAAGTCATCCATCAGGGTGACCAAGGCTGATTCAGTCCCATAACCAGGACGAAATCCAGATCGAAATGGGTCTAGATAATTAGTATCCTCCAAGAGTGCCTGCAGTTGTTCTGCCACTACCCTCTCCAGAACCTTCCCTAAAAAAGGGGTATTTGCAACTGGGTGGTAGCTGTCTAATACCATTGGGTCCAGAGTGGGCTTCTCCAGGAGTGGTCACACTACTGCCTCCTTAAGGACAGCAGGGACCACCCATTCCCAAAGGGAAGCATTCACCACACCCTGGACCTACTCAGTCATAACCCTTGGCTAGTTTTTATTAGCCATGAGGGGCAAAGATTGAGAGGGCATGTGGTTGGTTGCGTTGCAGGAAGCACTTTGTCAATGTCATCAGGCCACAACAACTGAAACGGATCCCACAAAATTGGGCAGATGGTGGCGTCCGATACCTCAACTGGAACTGCGCTAACAACAGCATCAAGTTCGCTGTGGAGACAAGCAATTTTGTCCTCAAAGTGTGATGCAAAAAGATCACAGGGGGACCAGGGCCCCATTCGCTGGGGAGAGTGTTAACAGTCCCCAGACCACCCGAAAAAGCACCGCTGGACAGCTACTTGAGGATGCAATGGAGGCACAAAGTAAGCCTTCCTTGCTGCCCTCACTGCCATACGGTAGGCACGATTATGCGCTCTACAGCGTGCTCAGTCAGCTTCACTTTGAGACTTGTGCCATTTGCACTCTAGCTGATGTCCAGCCTGTTTCATTGCCTGTAGCTCCCCAGTATATCAGGGAGCAGAACAGGTTCCACAGAACTGGAGAGGGCACTCAGGTGCAATCGAGTCGATGGCCCTCTGCATCTCACTGTTCCACAGTAAGGATAGGGCCTCGGCGGATTACCAGCTTTTTCCACTGGGAAATACCCAAGAGTATTCAGAAATCCATCAGATTCCATCAGCCCCTGGGGAGGACCATCTGAATGGGTCCCCCACCCCTGCAGGAGGGAAGTAATGCCATGAGTTCAAATGTCACCAGGAAATGATCTGACCATGACAATGGGGTTACTTGGGACACCATCACCCCCGATTTTCAGATTACTCATCTCACAGCTTAGAGCAAAAACCAAGCCAGGGGTATGCCCTGCTTCATGTGTTGAGCCAATGACAAACTTAGACAGCCCCATGGTTGCCATGGAGGCCATGAAGTCCTGCACCAAAGCTCCAGAGACAGCCTCAGTGTGGAGGTTGAAGTCACTCAGAACTTCTGTCCTGGGTTCCTCCAACACCACACTTGAGACCACCTCGGTCAGGGAGGCTGCTGGGCAGCAGGGTGGGCAATACACCAGCAGCATCCCCAATCTGTCTCTATGGCCCACCGCCAGGTGCAGCCCCTCGGTGAAGTGGTTTCCTGGTGACAGAGATGGAGGTTTTATGAACCACGGTGACTTCCCTCCCCAGCCCTCCAACCTATGTTGGTGCTGTACCGAGTACTCAGGTGGGCAGAGCTAAGTCAGGTCAACCCCACCCAGCTCACCCACCCAGGTCTCAGTAATACACACCAGATCGGCCTTCTCATCCATTATTAGGTCGTGGATGAGTGTGGCCTTACTGCAGACCAACCTGGCATTAAATAGCAGCACTACAAGACAGGAGGGCACAAGGGATGAGCTACCAGGAACATGAGAGGTAGAGGAGGGGGATAGAAGAGGAACAGTGTATAAACATCTGTGACCCATTCTGCTTTGTAGTAATTATGACCCCTTTGGTGTTCCCATAGCATTACATGTACCATTTAAAAAACAACAACAGACAATTTCCCCAGATTTTGAGAGGCAGCATGGGGTGGCAGGGGCTGCATGCCTCCGGTAGGCTGCATTTCCCTCCCCCCCCTCCTCCAGTTCTAAACAAACAAACAACATTGTGGGGTTGCAGAATCTGCCAAAACTAAAATGTCTTAGATCCCTGAATACTGGGCACAGAATGGGGAAATGACATGTAATCCTTTTTTTCTTTCCATCTGCTTTCAGGCCAGATTCTTTCCATCTGCTTTCAGTGAGACAAACACTACTTTCTGGCAGATGGACCCCCAAACTACTTCAAAAATAAGTTATTGGGTTTAGGCAGATTCTATTATAAATGTCCTACCTAATGATCTTAATTCACAATGTGGTCATTCACCATCTAGGATAGCTCAGCTGGAATGCACTGCATGAGTGCAACAGTCTTTGAGAAGAAAGATATCTTCACTACCATTACTAAGAAACTTCCCACTAAGTTTGTTCCAGAAATATCAGCTATAAGTGAGATCTATCTTCAACAGGAAGGAGAGCGCACTGTGACACTACACAGATAAATCATTAATAGGAACATAGGAAGCTGAGTCAGAACACTGGTCCATCACTTTCAGGTAAGCAACCACTCTTTTTAAAGGTCTATAGGCTGTCACCGTATGAATGACTAGATGGCTCATGTAACTAGTAGATAGCAGTGGAAGCTGGTGGCTCCGATATTGGTGGGGCTGTGCATACATTCTGGGTTTCAGTCAGAACTCCAAAGGAGCTATCCAAGGTGCTGAACCCATTTTGGTGATAAGGGTCAGCACTTTGGATAGCTCCTTTAGAGTTCTGGCTGGTTCTGACTGAAACCCAGAATGGGTCAAGAGCCCCACTGAAATTGGAGCCACCAGCTTCTACTGGTAGATAGTGCTGGTTTCCACAACCACATATATAGTGTTAAGACTGCGCTGCCAAAAGCTGGGTCTGCTCTTCCACACTTATCTAAGGTTTAATACTTTAAAAACATGGAGCGTGTTGACCATGGGGTAGCTTTATGTAACCTCGAATCTTGGGACCCTGATGAACCATGAGAAATTCCAAGCAGTACCCTCTTGATGCCCCTTGTTCAGTGGGCAGATACTCAATTCCCATAGCCAGGTCTACATTCAAAAGAATGGTAGGGCTGTAGGTTGCTCCCCCTTAAAAACATTGCATGCAGATTCCCAGCCAGAATCAGTTATCTGAAAATGCTGATCTTCTAACCAAACTATGCAACATATCCCTGAGATCAGCCTCTCTACCAGAGGATTGGAAGACGGCCAATGTAACACCAATTTTCAAAAAGGATCCAGGGGGAATCTGGGAAATTACAGGGCAGTTAACTTAATGTCTGTTCCAGGTAAATTGGTTGAAGACATTATTAAAGATAAAATTAGTAAGCATATAGAAGGATAAGCCCTGCTGAAAAAGAATCAACACGGCTTCCACAAAGGTAAGTCCTGTCTCACTAACCTTTTAGAGTTCTTTCAGAGTGTCAACAAACATGTAGACAGGGGTGATCTAGTAGACACTATTTACTTGGACTTCCAAAAGGCTTTTGACGAAGTCCCTCACCAAAGACTTCTGAGCAAACTTAGCAGTCATGGAATAAGAGGACAGGTCCTCTTATGGATCAGTTACTGGTTAAAGAACAGAAAGCAGAGAGTAGGAATAAATGGTAAATTCTCCCAATTGAAGGAAGTAAATAGTGGGGTCCCACAGGGATCTGTATTAGGACCAATGCTTTTCAACTTGTTCATAAATTATCTGGAATTAGGAGTGAGCAGTGAAGTGGCCAAGTTTGCTGATGACACCAAATTATTTAGGGTGGTTAAAACAAAAAGAGATTGTGAAGAGCTCTAAAAGAATCTCTCCAAACTGGGAGAATGGGCATCTAAATGGCAAATGCAGTTCAATGTAAGCAAGTGTAAAGTGATGCACACTGGGGCAAAAACCCCAACTTCAAGGATAACCTGATGGGATCTTAGCTAGCGGTGACTGACCAAGAAAGAGATCTTGAGATTGTGGTAGACAGCTCAATGAAAATGTCAACCCAGTGTGCGGCCGCTGTAAAAAACGCAAACTCCATGTCAGCGGTAATTAGAAAAGGAAACTACCAATAACATACTGCCTTTATACAAATCTATGGTGCAACCATACTTGGAATACTGTGTCCAGTTCTGGTCACCACATCTAAAAAAAGATATTGTAGAGCTGGAAAAAGTGCAGAAAGGGCAACTAAAATGATCAAGGGGCTGAAGCAGCTCCCCTATGAGAGAAGGTAACAACAGCTGGGATTGTTTAGTTTGGAAAAAAGGTGGGTAAGGGGAGACATGATAGAGGTCTACAAAATTATGCGTGGTGTGGAGAATGTGGATAGGGAGACATTTCTCTCTCTCTCTCAAAATACTAGAACCTGGGGTCATCCCATGAAGCTGATTAGTGGGAGATTTAGGACAGATAAAAGGAAGCTGAGAACAAGCTGAGGTTAGCGAGGGATGCTAAAAACAACAAAAAGGCTTTCTTCAGCTACGTGAATAGTAAAAGGCAGAGGAAAGAAATGGTTGTTCAACTATTAAATAAGGATGGCAAAATGATAACAGATGACAAAGAAAAGGCAGAGGTGCTCAATTCCTACTTTGGCTCAGTCATCTCCTAAAAGAGGGTCTATAATCCCCTGGCAAAGGCGAACTACAGGCTGAAGGGGCAGGATTGCAGCTTGAGATTGATAGGCATATGGTCAAGGAACACCTAATTACTTTGAATGAGTTCAAATCTCCAGGCCAGATGAATTGCATCCTAGGGTAATAAAGGAACTGGCAGAAGAACTCTCAGAACCGCTGTCTATTCTCTTTGAGAAATCATGGAGGATGGGTGAAGTGCCAGATGACTGGAGGAGGGCTAATGTTGTCCCTATCTTCAAAAAGGGTAAAAAGGAGGAACCTGGGAACTACAGATCAGTCAGTCTGACATCAATACCTGGGAAAATTCTGGAGCAGATGATAAAGCAATCCATCTGTAAGCACTTTGAAAACAATGCAGTGATTACTCAAAGCCAACATGGATTTGTCGAGAACAAATTCTGTCAGACGAATCTGATCTCATTTTTTGATCAAGTAACCTCACTTGTGGACCATGGGAATGCTGTAGACATAATATACCTCGACTTCAGCAAAACTTTTGACAAAGTGCCCCATGATATCTTGATGAGCAAACTAGCTCAAAATGGGCTACATGAAACAACGATCTGGTGGATCCACAGTTGGCTACAGAATCAGACTCAAAGAGTGCTTATCAATGGGACCTTCTCAAACTGGGGAGAGGTAACGAGTGGGGTACCGCAGGGCTCAGTCCTAGGCCCAGTGCTATTCAACATTTTTATTAATGACTTGGAGGAGGAGGTACAGGGAATGCTGATCAAATCTGCAGATGACACAAAATTGGGCAGGATAGCTAATACTCTGGAAGACAGAAACAAAATTCAAAGTGACCTTGATTGACTGGAGTGCTGGGCAGAAAACAACAGAATGACATTTAATAGGGATAAATGCCAAGTTCTGCACCTAGGAAAAAGAAACCAAATGCACAGTTACAAGATGGGGGATACGTGGCTCAACAACACTACAAGCGAGAAGGATCTTGGAATTGTTGTTGATCACAAGCTGAATATGAGCCAACAATGTGATGTGGCTGCAAAAAAGGCAAATGCTCTTTTGGGCTGCATTAAGCACAGCTTCCAAATCCCGGGAAGTACTAGTCCCCTCTACTCAGCACTGGTTAGGCCTTATCTGGAGTAACGTGTCCAGTTCTGGGCACCACACTTTAAGAAGGATGCAGACAAACTGGAGAGGGTTCAGAGGAGGGCAACAAAGATGATCAGGGGACTGGAAACAAAGCCCTATGAGGAGAGACTGAAAGAACTGGGCATGTTTAGCCTTGAGAAGAGAAGACTGAGGGGAGATATGATAGCACTCTTCAAGTTCTTGAAAGGTTGTCACAGAGAGGAAGGCCAGGATCTCTTCTCGATCATCCCAGAGTGCAGGACACGGAATAATGGGCTCAAGTTACAGGAAGCCAGATTCCGGCTGAACATCAGGAAAAAACGTCCTGACTGTTATAGCAATACGACAATGGAACCAATTACCTAGGGAGGTGGTGGGCTCTTGCACACTGGAGGCATTCAAGACGAGGCTGGACAGCCATCTGTCAGGGATGCTCTGACTTGGATTCCTGCATTGAGCAGGGGGTCGGACTCGATGGCCTTGTAGGCCCCTTCCAACCCTACTATTCTATGATTCTAAGTACTTTTTCACACAGCATAGTTAAACTATAGAACTCGCTACCACAGGATGTAGTGATGGCCACCAATCTGGATGGCTTTAAAAGGGGGTTAGACAAATTCCTGGAGGAAAATGCTATCAATCAATGGCTACTTTTCTTGATGGCTATGTGCTATCTCCAGTACCAGAGGTAGTGAGCCTATGTACACCAGTTGCTTGGGAACATCAGTGGGAAGATGCTGTTGTGCTTTTGTCCTGCTTTTGGGTTCCTGGTTGAAAGCTGGTTGGCCATTGTGTGAACTAGACTATGCTGGACTAGATGGACTCTTGGTCTGATCCAGCATGGTTGTTCGTATGTTCTTATCTATATAAGCACATATGATGATGCTCTGACAATTAAGGTACACTGCAATGACTGTCATACACTTGGCAAAAGCTCTTGGGACTGTGGAAATACTGAAGGATCAAGCAAAGTGCTGGCAGCAATAATTCCCTATTGCAAGCCAATGAAACTTCTTGTGCTGAGGTTAGGTGGCAATGTAAAAGTAAATGTCTTTAATGTCTATAGACCTGAACCAAACCTCAGTGATGAGAGGGATAGGATGGCTGACAATGAAACTATCCAGAACCTCCTAGGTTTCATGAAGGAGGTGACACCCTTGAAGTATGACGACAGTGAAGTTCTCCATCATTCTGTGGCATAGTGAAGTAACACAAATAGAATCTTAGATGGCCCTGGGATTCTGGGCAGAGTTCTATTTCTCCTGGAAGAGAATGTGAACTGTTTGTTAAAGAACAGTTGTTGAAGGGGTAATACAAGAAACCGCTGAGGTTATAAGTGTCAAGTGAAAGTAAGAGTAAAAACGAAAATCCAGTGATCTGAGATAAGATGCTCCCAGGTATTGACTATGTATAGCAGTACTAAAGTGAAGAGTTGAATGGAATCAGGAGGGAGTCAAAAGCTTCACTTGAAAGAATACTTCGGATCTAAGAGGACTTGGTCTGTATTGCTGATAGCTATGGTGAGGGGTGTGGAGCTATCTTTAAAAATAATGCTGATCCATACAGGATGGACACAGATTGTAGCTGTCCAGGTTGGTACCACAGGCAGTTTAAAGAAACAGGATAGCTGAGATGTGACTGTGGGGCTGAGTTACTGTGTTCTGGAGTCACCCGTCCTAAGACTGAAAAAGGCCATCACCATCTAAAGTTAAGTCCTATATGTGGGACTTTCTCTGGAAGTAAGGATGTGAAGCAGAGACCATGGTCTTAAGGTAAGTATTAGTATTGATGTATTGTTTTGCTAGGTGAAAGATTTGCTTGAAAGATTTGAAAACAAAACCTTGTTTTCTGGTAAGTCATCAAGTAGCCAAAGCATTCGGTTCCAAAGAAAATACCAGTATCAAATCATGCCAGTTTTACAGTTAGAAGTATGAAGTAACAAAATTGATACGAAGTAAAACCATGGTATCTTACTTTCTGTTTCCTTTTATTTGTCCACTGAAGCTGCATTGAGAACTTGCTGACCTTTCCTAAGTGAAACATCAACCGTCAGTGAGTTGGGAGCCAGATGGTTAAAGAAGCAGTTTAAAGTGTCTCTCTTGTTGAGCTCTATACATATTATTCAACTAGTATGATTTGGGAGCCATGGATGTTAGCAATGTTAGGATGTTAGGGAACATGGGTAACACAACTGTAATGGTAAGCTCTGACTGGAAAAAACAAATGAAAACCGGATTGTTCACATAAAGCACAAAATGCTGGACTGAGTTATCCTCCATATAAAAGCATGGATCTTCATTCTGTGAGGGGGTTCTGATGCTTCGTGATGTGATCATGCAAAGGTTTAAACACTTCGTCAGAATTTATGTTTCAGAATCCAAATTCTATCATCAGAGATTTAGGGAGAAAGGTATTCCGTGCTAGACTGAAAAGGTGGTTGAAATTATCGGGATGCTGGCATATCCATCAAATAGATAATGCAATGATAAATGTTGGTACTGTAGCTGCCAATATCATACCTGCCAAAACAGCCATAGGCACAGTAGACAGAAGTGGTAGCAATCCTTTTTGGTAACAAGGCTATAGAAATCAGAATGGCACAGCAAGAGGTGCCAACACCAGCATTATGGATCTCAGTAAAAACTGAGTATTTGGAAGCATTATGGCCGGAGGTAGAGCAGATCTGGTGAAAGCCTGAAAGTCATTGCAAATGGTTGGAGCAATAAGAAGCTATACTTATAGTATAGATAGTTGTACCTAGCATTTACAGCAGGCATGTCTGTTAGGGCTGAAGTATGGGTAACAGGGGTCCCAAGCAGGATTTCAAGAAACCAAAACTGAGTAAAAATGTCAGTCTCTTTGCTAACAAGAAGTACAGACAAAATGGAGAACAGAAGGATCCCTCATCCCATTTCCCACAATATACAGTATGGGAATATATGAACATGATTTTGCTCCTATTTATTAAAAATTGAAACAAGGCCAACAAGCTAATTATTCTTGGGCTACTGAATAGCTTTCAAAGGGTTATTACTTCTAGCCATTACTATGGTTAGAGACCATTCAGCGACTTAGAAGTAAATTGTCTGAACTCCTTTTCCACTGTCTTCTAGTTTTCATTCAATAGGAATCTTTGGAGATATTCATTTTTCTAGCACAAAAATAATGCAGTTTATGAAAAAAGGGGGGAAGGAACAGGATTATTTTTTGTTCATGAATAGTAGTGTGTGAAAATGGTGATAATTCGTTCACAATATGTAGGAAACATTTTTCCTCAGGTTTTGTTCCAGCTCACTGTATGGCACTGACATTTTAATAGAGGACTGGTTGCTTTAAGCATGCAAAACAAATCCAAATTTGTTCACTTTTAATGGAAAAACTAATCTTTGGCCAAATGACATTTCAGAATTTGGAATATACATATGACATGGGTCCTGCTGAGAAATTTAATCATTTTCAAACTGAACAGAATCTATTTTTATTAAAAAGTCATCCTATTTTTCAGCAAACACTTAGGATAAAATCTCATATGGTCATAGTGCATGAGAAAAGTGCTGTAGTGTTATATTTTTAAAAGTGCCATAGCTATGGATCCTTTTTATAGGCAGTATGAGTGCATCCCATCTACAGGAGTTCTTGTCCCATCCTTTCACCTGTAGTGAAAGCCCCATGAATGGCAGCCATATGAACATAAACTATTTTACCATTTATTTGCTTAGAAACACAGGTACTCTTGCATAACTAAACCAGGATTATTCTAGGCGTACAATTCTAAGCACACTTATTAGAGAGTAAGTTCTATTGGGCTTGAGCCTCGTGTGGCGCAGAGTGGTAGGCGGCAGTATTGCAACCAAAACTCTCCCCACAACCTGAGTTCGATCTCAGCGGAAGCCGGGTCTCAGGTAGCCGGCTCAGGTCAACTCGGCCTTCCATCCTTCTGAGGTCAGTAAAATGAGTACCCAGCTTGCTGGGGGAAAGGTAGTCACGACTGGGGAAGGCAATGGCAAACCAACCCGCTGTAGTCTGCCATGAAAACGCCAGCGCAAGCAGGCGTCCCTCTAGGGGTCAGTAATGATCTGGTGCTTGCACAGGAGGAACCTTTCCTTTTTTTCTATTGGGCATAGTTATACTTACCTCCCAGTAAACTTGCATATCATTATGCTGTTAAAGAATGGGGAAGCACAACCCACAGGGTAATGAGCATGGATATGCACTACATGCTGTATGCATGATTGCTTATTGGGGCAGTGAAGACTATGACTCCCTTTCTGCTTGCCAACAGTTATATATGTTTTTTATGCTACAGGATCACATGCATTGATTTGCATGGGGCAGTCCAAATACTGTGTAAGTTCAATCCTTCTATATTCATATCTGAAAGACCCAGAAGTCAATTGACAGGCCGCCACTGTTCAAATAGTTTCATTTGACATGGAGTTCAAATGATATCAGAGACCAATAATGTAGATATTACAAGCTGTACTAAGAATGATCCAGGAGATCCTACACTTCAGAAGCCCTTTATCTATATCCAAGGAACATAGGCAAAACAGTCATGGTAAACAAGGTGCTTATCAATCAAGACCAGATAACACAGTTGTTGAGATTGATGCACGTGATGCTGAAAAGATGGAATTCCAGTCTGTGTGACAAAAAGTCATGCATAGCACAGAAAACACAAAACTCCTACAAAGAAACCCGAGTAAATGTATGCATCATGCCTGAAATAGGATCTGAGACACTGTAATGTCCTAAGAGCATTTCAACAACTTGCTCAGGTTCTGTTCTTGTAGTTTTGTGGCAGTGCCCAAGCATGATGGGAAGCAGAGGGTACACTTTACCAGGACTCAGCAATCCAGGGCCCCCAGCCTAGGCTGCAATTGCATTACAATGAATAAAAAATAGGCTAAATTGTAAATTGTGGTTGAGGATATTTACAGAAATATATTTCTATGCACCTGTTGTCCAGATCTTGTGACATTTGCTAGAGCCAATAAAATACAGTGTTGGAGTAAAACAACTATCATTCTGAACAATGAGTTGTTGCTCCAGGCCCTTCTCTAGAGTGTAAGAGTGTGCTGCTTGTGCAATTAAATTAGCAGTTTGAATGACAAAGAAAGATTTGTGCTTCCCTCTGTGACATGCTATTTCAAGTAGTACTAGTTCCAGAGTTCCTTGTGTATAGGCAAAAGAGAGGCAGAGCTGGTGGGAAGGACAAAGTATCATAACAATCAGATATATTAATCCCAGGGACCATGGGAGCCAGTGCTATTCCCAAACGAATAGGTATAAAATAGTCAGCAAACTTTGTAGAACTCTTCTTCAGGCTGAATGTTACGTTAAACCAGCAGAAAGGTGGGGTTTGGCTCATGTAGAAAAGCCACAGTGTGGCGATGGGGTAATTTCAGAAGTGTAGACTACGTAATTCCAGAATTAAAACAAACACTTGTCTTTCATTTATCACGACACTGTATGTATGCAATGAGATCGTGGTATGTGTGTGGGAGCCAGCCTGTGAAACAAGTTTGTACTGGACCCCAAAAAAGATGGTTGGGCCCTCCAAAGTAGAGTCCTCACATGGTGATGTTAACCTGTTGTTTTTGTGAGATTAGTTGTTCTGGGCAAAGAACTCCAAAATTGGGGGGGGGGGATTATAAAACAAGTTACCGTGTCAGAAAAACTGCTAGGTGATCAAGTGTCAATATGGTATTATATACAGAGAAAAAATATTGGAGGCTATGATGGGTGCTGTAGGAATGCACAAAGGTTTGGGTGTACTCTGTGGTTTCTTTTCTCCTTAGTTCCTTTGAACAACAGATTTGTCCAGACTGTATAACTCAACCTGTTTTTGAAAGTATCATTATTTTCAAAACCATTTTGGCATAGGAGGTACTATTTGAGAAAGACAAGCCCAGCATACAGAAGTAGTTGAACATGGTTCTTCGGTCTCAGGCCTTTGTGTATGAAAGTTATCCAGCTGACATTTTCCCAGCAGATTCTGAATGGCATCAATGGGAGCTTCTCTCTCAGGGCTAATGCAACAAGGATGATACACACCTTCTTTGTGCTGAGTGTGACACACCTGGCTACCAACTTTGGCACTGCATTCCTTCTATAAGTATTTAGCTGACTTAAGTCACTTGAGAACAAGACAGACCAGAAGGCTATTAAGGAAATAATATGAGTTAAGATGCCTTATTTACTTGAAACATTTTTTTAATGCAGGACTGATTCAAGCTCCTAGTAGTTTTGTCAAAGATTAAGGGACCTTAACAATGGTAATGACTGACTTGTGACTAAAAGGTTACTATAGTCACTTACGAAAGAGAAGTGCCTTATAACATCATAGATGGCCATTTCAAGACTACTGATTTTGGTGAAACTTCTTGTTCCTGCAGTGCCTGCACTAGTGGAAAAGTGGAAATATGTCTCCAAATGCATTTTTTTCTGGTTTATTTTTTGAGGGGGGAGCACCACAAAATGAATCATTAACCTGGTTCACATGTCGTGCTAAGCCACAGTGCATTGTTATCATGAGAGGGGGATTGCAGGGTGGTTTAGCGTGATGTCCGAATCTGGAGCAGTTTTTCCGTTGTGGGTTGTTTTTTGCAAACAAGCCACCCCGAGAACGCATGGTTTGTAGCAGGGTTGTTTAGAGTGGCTTGTTCTCACAGCGGCTTGTTGTGATGTCCAAAGCTGGCAGAGTGATTTTATCATGGGTTGTCAGGAACGGCTAGAAAGCCACCCAGCAAGAGCAGTGAAAACTCCCACCACTCCTCTCAATCTCACTACTGATGCCGCCATTCTCCCTCATTCCTTCTTAGTGTCCTCCATCTCAAGATGGATCTTTTTTTCATAGAAACCTTGAAGAAAGGACACCAAAGAGTGTACTGAACGTGTTCACATTTTTTCCCCTGGTCCTGCACAAGTCCGTACGAGTGAATGTCTGTTGCTAGGAATTTTGCATAATTTCCCCCTAAGTTTTACTATTCTGCCTTGAAATTTCAGCAGTTTTCCCGATTTACAGCTCTGCCATGAAATTCGTGCATTTTTAGTGATATGCCTCACTTTTGTGCCTTGAAATTTGTGTATATTTACCCATTCAGTCTCTGTTCTCCTTTGAAATTTGTGTGTGTTTAGCAATTCCACTCACTGCTCTGTAACCCTCATGTACCTCTGATAGCTAGTAATGGAGACCAGTGGAGGGAAGCAACAAGCACAAAGGGCGGGGGGGGGGGGCTGAAAGTGGCTGGCGGCTGCAAGAGAGAATGAACTTTAGGGGTGGGTGTTATTACTTCAGTAAAATGTGAAGCAGCCTTTAAAAAAAGGTGATCGCTAGCAAGGGAACCCTTGAAATGGAGGATAACATTGACATAGACATTGACAAGAGGGGGATATGGCTATGCTGGGCTCAAAAGTGGACAGGCGGGCTTGCAGTCCTGTGCACTTATGCAAGAGCCTAATATAAAATCTAAAAATAAGTTTACAAACGCATTGCCACACTCATTAAGGGCTCAGAAACGTAAATCGCTTTGGCGATCTGATGGGGGGGGAGTTTCCCTCATGAGCCAGCAACCCCAGTGGACCAATTGAAGAAAGGTTGGTGATGTAGGGAATGAGGAAATGAGGATTTCTGTCACAAAGATCCCTGGGATACACGCCGACAGCCGCTGGGAGGGCTGAGGGAGAAACAAGAAATGGCAAGCTGCTGAGCAGGTGATAGTCTTTTGGGAGTAATGGACAAGTCACCCACCCACCGTGGCTTATTCTCAGGGTGGCTTAGGGTGACATGCGAACTTGCCCATTGTATAGAGTGTGAGCACTACCATCTTCTAAGATTGGTAGGTAAAGTCCATCTTAATACCTCTGCTGTTTATGAATTAAAAGCAGTGGAAGGGCAGGGTTATGACTCTACATATATAGAATTTAGTAGTTCAGTTGACTTAACCTCTAGTCTTTCTGAAAGCAATGCAAAATCTTTCTTTAGGAAATACATTTCTTTCCTAAATTGCTGTTTAAAAATTATTTTGCAGTTATTGTGCTTCTGGATTGCCCTAATCCAGCCTTCCCCAATTTGATGCCCCCAAATGTTTCGGACTACAACTCCCCACACTTCTGACAATTGGCCATGCTGGCTAGGGCTGCTGGGAATTGAAGTCCAAAACATCACATATCATTGTGGTTCTGTAAGTCACAATGATATAATATAAGCTAATATAATAAACTAATCTGTTTTGTTTGACATTTATTTTACTTGTACCCTGCCTTTCTACCCAAAAATGTCATTCAAAGAGGCTTACAAAACCAAATAAAATTGATTTAAGTTGCACATGCAACTTGTTATCATGGGAACAAACTGTAATCAGTTTCATGTAACACAGGGGGAGAATTAATTAATGGGAGAATTGACCTCTTATTTCATTTAGTCTATTAATTGCATCTAAAATGAAATTTTAACAGACTGAAAAGATACTGAATTGGCAAAACTGCTTTTGGGGGCTTGAAATTCAAGTTGTTTCATCAATATATGAGCTCTGGTATGTTTGCAGATTTCTGGGTGTATATACCTGCACATGGTGAACACTGAAAGGCATGCCAAATATTGAAAACTCAACATTCGAAATTAAAAATAGGATTTTTGAATGTGCAATTTTGAATTTCTATCAGAAAAAGCAGAATATTGAAATGAAAATGCATGTTTTCCTCTTAAAGCATGTTTCAGCTGTACACTCTTTTCATATCCTGTTCCCCACATGTCTTGTATCAAGATTCACTCATATCACCAGGTCAAGAGGTTCCCAGTGACCTTTGCCAACATATATGCTAGGAAGCCATGAGATGGAGCCAAACTATAGTGTTCTGATTGCAAAAATCACTGAACACAGACAAAGCTATACCTATTGTGCAGTACAATTCTATGCATATTTACTTGGAAGTAAATCCTGCTGTTAAATGGGACTTCATCCCAAGTAAATGTGCACTGGATTGCACCCTTGGTGTCTCAGATTTCTCAGGAATGACCACACACACACATACACACACACACCCCATAAGACAAACTGATCACAACTTGCTTTATTATGACATGCTTTGAAAGCTTGATAGCTACTTAAATTTACAGTGGATTATCATTTCTTATATTTCTCTTTTTAAAATACAAGATAGCTGTAAGACTGAACGGTACCAGTCCATTTTGCATTTAAAAATATACAATGGATAGTGGGATAATCCATTATCCAGGATTATAAATATACCATGAATCCCCACAGTGAATAAATAACCAGTCACAGAAATAAATAAATCTAATATTAAGTGTAATAAAGAATTGCTGCCACACAAAGACATTGATAGACACTGATTTTCATTATAAGCTTTCAAGAATTTGTAACCTATGCTGGAAATTATTTTTTATTTCCTCTGAAATTCTGAATGGTAATAACCACTATTCTGTGAATGTAATCACATCTGATGCCACATAACAAAACTTCTCAGCAGGTCATGATTTCCAAAGTAATGTCTGCTGCCTTTCTCTAATGCCATAAGATTATTCATATGCAGTTATTTATCATACTGTAAGAGAGATCTTTCATAGGTACTTGAAAGGAAGGGAGGAGACAAACAGACAGGACTTCCTTAGCTATTCATATCTTAAAGATAAAATGCTAAGTCAATAGACATAAGTTCTAGTATATTGCCTCATCCTGCATTTGATTTATTACAGATGGGAATCAACTAGAAACTGAATTATTTTGAAAGTTTTACTGCCGATGTTAAAATTCCAGGTCTGTATACATACTTTTATGGAATCACTAAGTACAGCTTTTGCAAATTTGAAACCTCTTATTTTGAGGTTATGTACACTGGAACAACCACTCTATGCATAAAACAGATATTTCTTAGAATGACCAATCAAACATTTTGGTTGTCAGAGCTTAATTTCTAAACAAAACCTTTATTTTAGAAGCATTTAGACAAATTATTGTCAATTGGGTGTACTTCCAACAAGTTCATATGAGGTTTTTACTGTTTTATATGGACAATTTAAAAAGGGCATTCATTTGCAAAGCTAATATCAGTTTGCTTTTTGATCTTTATGACATCATTTTTTGAAATTTACAAGCTCTTTCAGTGAAAGCAAAGTGTACTACTAATACATTTCCACAAACGTAGAAGGTTGCTTAGAAATAACCTGCTAGATACATTTGAAGAGATCAAGGTGTACTTGCATGTCTTGTAGTATGGGCATCTCTGATTAGCTTGTCATCTACCCTGAAGAAGATGTAGCCCAATTCTCCTATGCTGTATAGCAGGCCAGCTGTTAGCTGTCTGTCAAGCACCTAAAGTGGACAAGTAGTCCAGGAGCAAAAATGTCACTCCTTTGATCTGGCAAGGAGCAGCTGCTGATTTATAGAGCAGGACTTTGTTCTTCCGTTCTATTTTACTTTCTTTCCTAAGGCAGAACCACAAAATCCAGTAGAAAAAAAATGTGCCGTTCTCTGCAACATCAACAAGCTCTGACAACTGCAACAGGGTTTTTCTTGGCCCTAACAAAGCTCTCAGGCATCTCCTTTGACGCGCACCTCCCCCCCTTTTCTTCTTTTTGCAATGTGGTAGTTATTGTTTAATTCAGCTTCTGTAAATGGAATGGACTGTGGCCAGCAAGCCCGGGGCATAAACACACCTGTATGAAAGAAGCCTTATTGTAGCAACCATCTATAACCAACCTGCACATGGACGGCCGGTTCTTGAGTTCAGAAGCTAGGCTCCATTTTCCTGACAGCAAATTTTGCCCTAAGTAAAGTGTTTTTTTTGTATCTACTGTCCTGTCTTGACCATACTTATATATTTTTTCATAGCTATTAAAGTTGTCAAATCTGAAGCAAAAAGATTAAGGCATGGAAATGTGTGTTTTACCTGCCTGTCAACTCAGTGGACATTAGGAAATTTGTTATGAATATCCCCAAGTTTTTAAAATCCATAGCCAACACAAACGTAAGAATTCAGTGCTGAAAAAGTGGCATATATAGATCCTTAGGCACATAGTTACTATATTAGCATCCACACAGCATTGATTTATTAAGGATTATTGGGGAGAAAGAACATAATAAGCAGTGGGTTTTAATACAATAAAAACTACTGAAAGCATGACCTGGCCTGGCCCTTTAAGGTCAGATGTTTAAAGGAACAGATAATCTTTTATGAAATGCTGAGTGATCCTCTCTCCCCTAGAAGTTATAGAGTTCTATTTTAAGAATTTCCTTTCTAGTGATTTGGCTCTTCATATCTTTACTGGCTGCTCTTGATTTTAAAACACTACAAAATGGTTCCAGTTACAGAAGTGTGCAGTACAGAGCAGCTGGCCATAAGCTTCTATATTCGTTAGCTCAGAAAAAAAGGGGGGTCCTTAAAGATTATGAATGGATATCTATGGTACAAGTTATTTACATTCCTTAACACTGCAGTGCCAGCAATGAAGGAAAAGTATTTGGAAAGAGTGAATAGATTAACACAGAGAGGTATGGCATCCATAATGATTTCCCAATGTATGACAAATTCCCATATAGATATGTGCATATTTTTTTCTGGAGTGTTAGATGTCTTATTTGTTTCAAAAAAAGGTAGGAAAATAACATAATCATAGCCCTGTGATAAACTCCCAAGGATAATTCATTAGAACCCCTTGCAGTGTCCACCAGGATTTAGTTTGTAACTGAGATAATTGTGCCTCAGCCTTAACAGAATCATAGTAGGGTTGGAAGGGGCCTACAAGGCCATCGAGTCCAACCCCCTGCTCAATGCAGGAATCCAAGTCAGAGCATCCCTGACAAATGGCTGTCCAGCCTCGTCTTGAAGGCCTCCAGTGTGGGAGAGCCTACCACCTCCCCAGGTAATTGGTTCCATTGCCGTATTGCTCTGACACTCAGGAGATTTTCCTGATGTTCAGCCGGAATCTGGCTTCCTGTAACTTGAGCCCATTATTCCGTGTCCTGCACTCTGGGATGATCAAGAAGAGATCCTGGCCTTCTTCTCTGTGACAACCTTTCAAGTACTTGAAGAGTGCTATCATATCTCCCCTCAGTCTTCTCTTCTCAAGGCTAAACATGCCCAGTTCTTTCAGTCTCTCTTCATAGGGCTTTGTTTCCAGTCCCCTGATCATCTTTGTTGCCCTCCTTTGAACCCTCTCCAGTTTGTCTGCATCCTTCTTAAAGTGTGGTGCCCAGAACTGGACACAGTACTCCAGATGAGGCCTAACCAGTGCTGAGTAGAGGGGAACTAGTACTTCCCGGGATTTGGAAGCGATGCTTCTATGAATGCAGCCCAAAAGAGCATTGGCCTTTTTTGCAGCCACATCACATTTTTGGCTCATATTCAGCTTGTGATCGACAACAATTCCAAGATCCTTCTCGCTCGTAGTGTGGTTGAGCCACGTATCCCCCATCTTGTAACTGTGCATTTGGTTTCTTTTTCCTAGGTGCAGAACTTGGCATTTGTCCCTATTAAATGCCATTCTGTTGTTTTCTGCCCAGCACTCCAGCCTATCAAGATCACTTTGAATTTTGTTTCTGTCTTCCAAAGTATTAGTTATCCCTCCCAATTTTGTGTCATCTGCAAATTTGATCAGCATTCCCTGCACCAGAATGTCACAGGTGGTGTGATGCTCACATGCAGCTCTTGTGCATTGGGGTTATTTTCATTTGCTTAATTGGAGGGACAGACCTGGGTGTATGAAGTTTTCCCCTCCATTGAAATGAATGGGAATGGCCTTGTAGACAGTGGAACTATATGTATATCTGAGGCCCTCAATTAGTATGTGAGATGCACTTTGAGCTTGGCTATTTTCCTTATGTCTGATGGGCAAGCCTGAAACTTCAGAGGTGATTAGGTGTTAACCTCTCCCTTCCAATCACTTGTTTAATGTTTCCTGGGTCATCTCAATTTTCTCATAAATCTTTCATGTCTGTCCTGCTTCCCAAAATCTAGTGGGGCTCCTTGGCTCACAATCCTATGCATGTTTACTTAGAAGTAAGTCCCACTGTGTTCAATGGTGCTTACTCCCAGGTAAGTGTGCACAGGAATGCAATAATGTCTTTAAAAAGTTAAATTATAGAACTGGACACACATATACACTATCTTAAATATGTATTTTACATTTACAATTAACATGTTAGTCTGCAATGCATTAAAAAGGCAGAGGAAGGCACAAATTTATTTCACTGAAATGTAAAAGAATCCTTTTTGTGTGTAAGAGTTCGATCACCTGGCAAAGGGGGATTTGTTTTTCATCTCTTGAATCTTCAATAGTTGCTCTATTCTCTGCTCCTTTTCAATGCAACTATATTATTATCCACAAAATTTTTAGCTTCATTGTAATCATAAAAGATATATTTGATAGCTTTATCAATCACAGGAGGCTTAGCAGAATCCAAAAATGCCACATCTGTTTTAATCCTAGTAAATTCTAGCCTGAGAGAGTCTAGTTTGTAGAATATGTCACCAAGTTTCCTGAAAGATTCAGAAAGTACTTCATCTCTTTGATTCCTGCACATGTGAAACAAATAAAACAGTGGCCAATTGGCAGAAGGAAAGCTGGCACCAATGAACGTATTTTCGGACTAGAGATTCACAAGAAGGCATTCCCACCTCTTTCACCACACAAATGTCTTTCAAGTTCATTCCATCAATGCTTCTGCTTGCAGATAGGTAAATTCTGGGGTTGACAACCTTTTTGGACTGTGAGCACATTTGGCAATTTGAGAAACTGTCCTGGGCATCACTGCAAAATGTCTGCCATGGGAGGTGTAGCAAAGGACAAGTAGCCTGCCCAAAAGACTGAGTAAAAGGCAGAGTTGGGCTCTGAGCCTCAACACACTAAACTTCTTTGAACCTACATTTGTCAACACCAACGGAAACTTATTTCACAGCAATCTCAGCTGCGAGTAAAAAGTTAACTGAGAATAAAAAGGTTTGGAGGGGTATGGTATGGCACCTTGGTGGGCACCAAGAAAGGTGTCAGGGAGTACTGGTGCAGCAGGCCCCTGCATAAACTCCTCCTAGCTCCTTGAATCTAACTGCAGATACTAGGATTAATGACTGATTCAGTATAAACTGTTCAGATGTAGCTGTTCAAAGCTGCGTGACTCCCAGTGCTAATCAGTCACATTCGTTTAATGGTACAAACAGAGATGATCTAACCTGAAATTTGTGCTTGTTTGTGGATCACCATTTTACACGTATATTTTGTTGACTGCTGTATATGTAGCACGTCAGAATGCTGACTAGGTTTTGACATAGGGTATTTATAAACAAACTTTTACAGGATAAATTTTGAATTTTAAAAAACAACCAGTCTTTTATATGATATAGAATCTTGACTTTATCCCTTTCTCTATGCAAAAACAAACAAACCCTCTCTTTCTATACATATATACATATACATACATATATATAAAGATTATATTGCTGCCTTGTGTGTATGTATACACACAAGCATATAAATTACGGACACGTCAAATATAGTAAATGAGATAGACCTCCCCACATACACACAAGACAGCAATATAATCTTTATGTTAATCAATAACCAAGGTTCCTCAGTCACTTTATAGCAACAATTTAAAAACACAAAAGAGAAGTAAAATACCATGTATCTAAAACAGAATGAAAACATCAACGGCATAAAACCAACAATAGAAGATAGCATCAGTGCAAATAATTTTAAAAAGTACTAAAAGATTTTAATACTGAAAAGCCTGAAAACACAGAAAGATGCCAGGTGAGTCTCTCTGGGGAGAGCATTCCACAATGGTTGTGCCACCACTGAAAAGGCCCTTTCTCTTGAAAAGGCCCACATGCCTCACTTCATTTGGTGGGGACACCTGGAGTAGGGCCTCAGAAGATGACCTTAAGGTCCTGATAGGTATATAAATATATAATGATGATAAATGGGAGAAAGGGCAGCACAGAGTAATGTTTGCAAATGGAGAAAGAAAGCAGAGATATTGAACTGGTTTGCACTATTACTGCAGCCCACCGTGGCTTATTTAAACCATGGTGAGTTGCAGTGCCCATGGGTGACAAATTGCTGGTTCATGCCCCCCGCTGCAGCTTCTTGTGTCATCTGAACCCACCACTTCTGCTTGTTGAGGTGGTTAATAAACCACCCCACAACCCTAAAACTGGCTTCAGGTTCTGGATTGTTTGTTAACCACCCCAGCAAGGGTAATTAGGAAAATGAGCTGGCACATGCAGGGGTGGTTAACAAGCCCTTGTAGCTTATTAACCACCCTTGTGTCATGCAAACCAGGCCATTTTGTTGGCTGAGTCATGAAAAAGAGAGAAATACAGGATTATCCACCATAATGAGGTGAAAAAATCCTGTATCTGTTATATCATTTAAGTACAGAAATATAAAATCGTCCATAGTCTAACACTGAAATTGTGTGTTTTTTAAGCAACAAGGAGGAAACACAGTGGAAATGTGTATGAGGATGCCCAAGAGACTAATTTCTTGCTAATATATTTGTCAATTCTATTTCACAAGTTTTAAGTCCGTCACTAGAGTGACAACGTGTAAAACATTAACTTATTTTCATGAGTGCACCACTTACTGGGAGAGCTTGTTAGTCAAAACAATCTACATAATGTTTGCAATAGAAGTTGCATGCAGCAACTTCTCATAGCAATTCTGACTCCCAAACCTCAGAGGTGGTATGTACCTTTTAAAGTAAGGCCTGAATGTTGACAAGTGCATTAATGATCCTGGCTTTACATCTTTTTTGATCTTATGTTGTCCTTAACAAAAACATTCTTATTTCTCTATGCCCACATCTTTGGATTATGTTACGTGGGCCCTACACAGGCTTTATACTGAAACATATTTGGGGTTCCGCTCAGAGCTGTATCCTTTCTTGTTCTGAACCTTCTCATGGATCAGACATCATGTTCTGAACCATGGGTATTTTAAAAAGCAATATGTACAAAGGCAGGATAGGTGTACTCTTCATACAGAGGTACTTTCATAATTATGTCACAGCAGGGGCCCCATATGGCTGAATTCTACCTATAACTTAGCATTCTAATTAATCCAGCCTTGGAAATCTTTATTTAATTTGTGCATGCACACTCAGAAACCTCTGCATTATTTTGTTAATTTGTAAACTTTTATTATAAACGCTTTAAAGGCTGAGTGCTTCTCTACTATGCAAGTCCAGTGAATGAAAGTTTAACTAGTACGTTAAAAAAGCAACAAATATAGCACAGTATATTTGTTTTGCTCCACTTACAGCAATGCCTGCAATTTCAAACTTTCTTTATTTTATACATATATATTTTGATGGCTGTCTGATTCCCCTTCTCAAGTCTAGCATTACACACCTAATCCATCCATCTCTCTCTGTCTCTCTCTTAAATCAGTACAATTACTTGACTTCACCAAGTCTGGATATCCTGCTCTATGCCCTAGTTCAACAAGGCTGATCCACACATGGAAACATGTTTCTATTTACAGATTGTTCTTTTAGACTATGTTCTGTGTATCCAAAAGGTGCTTGCAGTGGTGAAAAGTGTGCATTCAGTATATGGGGTTGCCTACTTAATGCCCTTTGATGGATTAGTGCTCTAATAGCCAAAATCATATATTGAGGTAGAGAAACCACTGAGTTTGGATATTACTTTTTGTCTCTCTTTACAAGGAGTGATCAGTGGGAATGGATGAATCTGTCAGTTTTGCTTTCTCTTGCATTAGATTTTTAAAAAAAATCTCAAGTGCTTACGTACATGGAAGATGAAGAAATTTGTGGATTTTGGTGAATTCTTGTAAAAAAAAAAACCCAAAATGAAATTCTCGCCCTTCTGCATCAGCCAAATTTAATAGATACATGGAGACAACCATGTTGTGCCTGCCTGCCCTATAGTTGTTAACGATGAGTAATCTTGTCAGAAAAGAAGAAGTGACAACCCTAATTCAATATCACAAACATGGCTGAATAAACAGGTATTCAAACTGAGACTTTTAAGAGCAAAGTGCTCAAAACCCTGGACCTAGTTGGGTGAAGCTTTCAGTTTCATTTTCTCCCACATAATTTTTTAAAAAATAAATCTCAAATTCTTTTTGTCGCAAATATGAAGAAATTTGTGAAATGGGGCAAAATTTTGCCAACTGAAACAAAATTCTCACACATCCATAGCGATCAGTACTGTCAGAATTGATAGGGAGAGGTTCATGTATAGCAGTGAACATACAGCCTGCAGCACGTTAGGATCTCTGGAAAGAAGTTATACGTGGGGCTGCCTTTGAAAACAGTCCGGAAACTTCAACTGGTCCAAAATAGGGCAGCAAGATTGTTAACAGGGACTGGCCTGCGAGCTCATATTACGCCAGTACTTTTCCAGCTGCACTGGCTGCCAGTCCATTTCCAGGCCCGATTCAAAGTGCTGGTGTTAACATTCAAAGCCCTTAACAGCTTGGGGTCAGGTTACCTGAAGGATCGCCTCCTCCCATATGTGCCTGCCCGGACCTTAAGATCATCATCAGCGGCCCTTCTCCGTGAGCCCCTGCCAAAGGAAGTGAGGCGGGTGGCTACTAGGAGGAGGGCTTTTTCTGCTGTGGCACCCCGGCTCTGGAATGAGCTCCCTAGTGAGGTTCGCCTGGCGCCTACATTGTACTCCTTTCGGCGCCAGGTGAAGACCTTTTTATTTTCCCAGGCATTTTAGCATTTTAGCTTTCTAAATTTTTATCTTTGCTGTTTTAAATCTGTATTTTAAACTCCTGCACTGCTGCTAGGTTTTATTGTGGTTGTATTGTTATATTGTGGTTTTAATGTTCTGTATATTTTAAATTGTTTTATTGTGTGTTGCTTGGTTTTAATTTTTGTGAACCGCCCAGAGAGCTTCGGCTATTGGGCGGCATAGAAATGAAATGAATAAATAAATAAAATAAGAAGAATGGGACCTCGAATGACTACTGAGCAAAGACTAAAATGTAACTGGGGAATGCATTTGGATAAATTATCTGGATAAGCTCTAGAGATAATTCACCTTTAAAGTCAGAGATACCAACATTTAAGGGTGGGGGGGGGAGTAATACATATATTATTCGGCAGAACCTTGTAGGATATTTAAAAAATCCATAATGAATGTTATAAATTTCAACATAAAGATATTTAATAGATTTACCTCTATATATTGTCTGCTCTTGGTTCAGAGCACATAAGAACAAAACCAGTTTTACTTATAACAGTTTTAAACACTACTTGGCCACCAAAATTCTCTAGAAAAGGTCAGCATGGGTGAAGGGCTTGGTTTCTATAAGCAATCCTGTCATTCAGACTAACAGCAGTGATTCACTCACAGGAGGAAAAAAATGGCTCTATTGTTGGACTTATTGACTCCAGGGAGGGCAGCTACTCTATTATTACCATAGAGTGCTCACAACCTGAGCTCTGTGTTGGTCCACTTAAAATTACTATTTGCTGTGAAGGATTGGCAAAGCAATTCTTAAAATGATGGGGTGAAAGTAGGAGAAGCTCCATCAGGAGCTTTTCTTTTCCTTTAAGTAGGAGTGAGCAGTGCATGATTCTTTCTGAGCCTGACCCACTTATTATCTTTTGTTCAGTTGTCTTTATTAACGTATTAACTGACTAGATTGCCTTTAGAAATAAATGCATTTCATTAGGTAATTATATCACAATAGCCTCTTATTAGAAAGAAAGCAATATTCAACCAAACACTTAAAATATATACAACCTGATAGACACAGTATATGCAGTATACGAATATACAGTATATGCATACAAAACACTGTAAATGTAAGAGCATTTGTGCAAATTATATACTAGGGGAGTTTTCAGTTATTTTTGTTGTTGTTTTAGAAATAAGCAAAATGAATTTAGTTAGCCAGATGCCAAAATTATTTTCTTGTCTCTATTTCCTAGATTTGTGTTAATATGCATGCCTTACTGATGTTGCATAATTGTTCATATGTAATGCTGATATTTAAAACATAATGGCTTGCTATTGAACAAAAGCAGAGGAAGTGGTATCCCCCTAAAGAGTTTTCTTCTGAATTATTTATACTTGTAACACTTTGGCATAATGGCAGTTTAAAACTCAACCAAACAAAGCAAACTGCACAATAAAGAGAAGAGAGGATGAGAGCGTGTAAGAAATCTTTCAGTACACTGGTATCTAGAAAGGCGAGGCAAACAAACTAATAAGAATTTGTTTCCTCCTGAAATTCTCATGAGGCTTGCAATCAGACAGCATCAAAGCTATTTGGGGTTGTGTCACCTTGCTTATGGATTTAAACAGCAGTGTCTTACCTGTCTCCATTTTATCTGTCATATCTAAAAATAAAGGAATGCAAACTTTATTTTTCTTCTCTAAGTTTGCTTATTGTCTTTGAAATCCCTTCCTCACAAAAGCTTTAGCTGTCATGAGGTTGCAAATGAAAAGTCAATACTGGTGTTGTTATGTCATATTACATCCCTTAGGCTATAAAGCTGGGTTTGCTCACTGTTTGGGGTTGCTTTTTGTTTTTGCAGCTTTAGCACTGTGCATTCTGCCTGCACACCTGCCTTTGTTATGATCCATAAAAGGACTTTTCATTACAAATAAGTCCATGAGAGGATATGATGTGGAATTTTGTATAGCTTAATTCTAATTTGTTTTCCTTGACAAATCACATCACCTGGAAACTAGGATTCTGAATAATATCAAATATTAAGTTAAAATATGTTTACATTTTTACTAAACTAACATATTACAATACAAAATTACATATTTTTTTTGGAGATCTGTATATGTTTTGACTAGCTTTCCATACATTCTTTTTGAGTTTGTCTTACCACATCTAAAATGAGTGGGAACGTCTAATGCATTTGGAGAACTCTAGAATTTTGATTAACATACGTTGCTACACTATAAAACTGGAGTAACAATTTGGTTAATAATACCCTATGTGTTCAGATACAGGTTTTATACCAGGTAAGGGCACTAATATATTTTGACTTTATGAAATACCTTTTAACTCATCTGTTTTTAGGGTCTTATTCCCTCATAACATGGTTACAGTGATAAGTCCTTGGGTGGTAAGTTCCCTTTTATATAATGTTACATTATTATAAATTCTCAAAATTAGATTCGGTGTATACAGAAATATGCCTATTCTGTGAAATAAATAAAATTTCTATCATCATTCCCTCTAATACTGAACACAGTGCTCCTCCCATGCTAATTCAAAATGGAGCTGACACAGGGTCACTGAGGAACAAAATGAAGGTGCTTGGGGGAACCCCAAAGTTTGCAGAAGTAAAGAAAACACACCAAATCGGGCACCCCCTTCCAAAAGCCCAAGGATCATGAATACTCAATGGACACCAAGAGACATGGAATACCGGATATCAGCTGGAAAAAAAGGAAACCCACGTGGGGAAGAGGATGAGAATATCTGACAACATTTTGGTGCAGCCCCACACATTCCCACTAATAGCGTACTTGGGTGGTCAAGTACCTACAGGACTGAGCCACAACAGGGTAAATGAGAAACCAGAGGGATGTATCAGTATTCTGGAAGAATGCAGAGGTCTGCTGAAATAGAAAATGTTAACACCCCCCTCCCAAGTGAGGAGTGAGCATCCTCATTAGCTTCCAGAAGCTACCGAATGTTGATTGTATATTGGAAAAGGAAAAATGGGATGGGGAAAGGGAACAGAAGTGAATTAGAAGTGAATTAGAATTAGAATTTAGCCCCTTTCAGCTTATAGTATCCTGGAAGAGGGCATGTCTGGCAAGCACCTGTTAGGGGGCAAGGATACACTATAAAATTTTATTTTAGATCCCACATGTAACGTATGTAATCCCACATAAGACAAAAATTGTAACTTCAAATAAACAGCTATTTCATAGGCCAAAGACTAACTTTCTTCACCTCTACTTCCCTTGGAAAAGGAAAGAGTGTTAAGGTACAGGACTCGTTATAGAGAAGTTATACAGAGAAGTTATAGAGACAGTTGTGCCTCCAATAGATAAGGCAGTCAGTCAAAAAAGGATTCCGCCATGTTAAATGAAAATCAGGGAGGTGGGTTATTCAAACCTTAATATAATTGAAAGGGTTTCACCAAGCTTCCTGAAAATCGCACGTGCCAGACAGAAATGTCTATTTTACATAACCTGAACATTTCAGGAAGATTGGTTAAAGACTGAGGGAGAAAGGAAACTTAACAGAAAAGATAAAATCAATAGTCAGTCACACAGTTTTGGCACTGAAAACATGTGTTGGCAACCGTTTGTGTCCATCATTTGCCAAAAAGCTGGAAGCTATATATGAAAACCATGTATGTTTTCCTATTCCCTTTATAACAGAGTTGGTGGAATGGAATTTATTTTTTTAAATTAAATTCACTTATTTTTAAAATAACTCTTATTGGTATAATCAATCCCTAGGAGATTTCATAAGGCAGCACTCGGAATGTTACAGGCGGGGTGGGGTGGGGGGAGGAATACCTGCTGCATAGAGAAAAAGCAGCAGCAGCAGCTAACTGAATTTCTGGGTCCTCTGTGTGTGTGTACACAGCCAAGAAATCCCCTCAGCATGACTGGACCCCACTGCTTCTGTTTACTGGTCTGCGCTCCCAGCCATTCCCCCTCTTCCTCTGCTCCCCCCTTTCCCCTTAATCGTTTGTGTTACTAAAGTCCCTTTCTGGATTCAAGTGCTGGGAACAGCGGGCTTAGAAGGATGCTATGGCATGGAATGGGAGTGAAACTTTGCTTCTTAAGCAGGCATGTCTTTCCTTGAGGGCAGAAAGTTTTGCTGCCTGGAGTTTGAGACAACTGTGCTGACAAAGTTGCGGTCAAGCCATGGAACAATGGAGCAGTATGAGAAAAGGTGACGTTTGTTACTCACTGCAGCTAGCAGCTCCACGAGTCCAGAGTGTTCTCATGTACCCTGATATGAGAAACTGTCCCTGCAGGTTTCTGCCCCCACTCCCTATGTCATTCAGAACCAAATTTTCCAGTTAGCAACTACAGAAAAGTGCCAATCAGAAAGCAGAAAATTGAGGGCTGTCAGGGGATTAAAGAAAGCCACAGCGCCCTGTGAGAAAGACAAGAACCATGTTTGTTCCAACCTGGCTTGCTTGATTTTTACCTTTTGCTTAACTCTGAACTTTATTAGCAGATTTTGATTTGTTTTGAGAGGCTTTTTTTGGTTCTTGCCTCCTTTTTGGGAGAAGAGTCCTCTTTTATCTTTCTTGAACATGTTTTCTCTTGGCTTTGAGACTATTTTGGGCTATCTTTCCCCAAGCCAGTTTCTCTGAGCCAGGCACCTGGCGCCTGGTGTAGTTTTTGCCCACTATTTTATTTCGCTCACTCATGAAACATTGTCTTCACAACAATTTTCAATTTAAAATTAATCCATTCTCTACCTGGATTAATTTTCCCTACCTGGACTTTGCTGAGTTCTACACTCTGGATTCTAGGAGAGATCTCTTTCATCCTTCCTCTGGGTCCACAAAAGCCTGGTCTTCAGATCTCTGCTTGGGATCTGCAGAGGTAGCTATAAATTCCTTTTAATCTCCCCTTCCTTTTCTCTAAAAGTTTGGACCATACTGTTATACAGCTGAGAGCTTCAAACACTGCATTTAACTAGTTTGGATTGGTGGAAGTTTAAGTACAGCTAAGTACAGCTGACCCCCTTCATGGATCACTGCCTTGTTGTGGCGAAGGGGCTTGCGTAACTCAGTGAAGCCATAAGCTATGCCGTGCAGGGCCACCCAAGACGGACAGGTCATGGCAGAGAGTTCTGACAAACTGTGGTCCACTGGAGAAGGAAATGGCAACCCACTCCAGTATTCTTGCCAAGAAAACCCCATGGAACGTATCACAAGGCTAAAAGAGATGACGCCGGAAGATGAGACCCTCAGGTCGGAAGGTGTCCAGTATACTACTGGGGAAGAGCAGAGGGTATTTCCAAGTAGCGCCAGAAAGAGTGAAGCGGCTGGGCCAAACCCGAAAGGACACTCAGCTGTGGATGTGTCTGGTGGTGAAAAGAAAATCTGATGCTGTAAAGAACAATATTGTTTAGGAACCTGGAATGTCAGATCAATGAATCAAGGTAAGCTGGAGGTGGTCAAACATGAGATGGCAAGATTGAACATCGACATCATGGGAATCAGCGAACTAAAATGGACAGGCATGGGCAAATTTAATTCAGGTGACCATCATATCTACTACTGTGGGCAAGAATCCCTTAGAAGAAATGGAGTAGCACTCATAGTCAACAAAAGGGTGGGAAAAGCAGTACTGGGGTACAATCTTAAAAATGATAGAATGATCTCAGTACGAATCCAAGGCAAACCAGTCAACATCACAGTAATTCAAGTCTATGCCCCAACCACTGATGCCGAAGAAGTTGAGGTTAATCGGTTCTATGAAGACCTACAACACCTTCTAGAACTAACACCAAAAAAAGATGTCCTCTTCATCATAGGGGATTGGAATGCTAAAGTAGGAAGTCAAGAAATCACCAGGATGACAGGCAAGCATGGCCTTGGTGTACAAAATGAAGCAGGCCAAAAGCTAATAGAGTTTTGCCAAGAGAACACACTGATCATAGCAAACACTCTTTTCCAACAGCACAAGAGACGACTCTACACATGGACATCACCAGATGGTCAATATTGAAATCAGATTGATTATGTCCTTTGCAGCCAAAGATGGAGAAGCTCTATACAGTCAGTCAAAACAAGACCTGGAGCTGACTGTGGCTCAGATCATGAGCTGCTTCTTGCAAAATTTCGGCTTAAGTTGAAGAACGTAGGGAAAACCACTAAACCATTCAGGTATGACCTAAATCATATCCCTTATGAATATACAGTGGAGGTGAGGAATAGATTTCAGGGATTAGACCTGATAGACAGAGTGCCTGAGGAACTATGGATGGAGGTCCGTAACACTGTTCAGGAGGCAGCAACGAAATCCATCCCAAAGAAAAAGAAATGCAAGAAAGCCAAGTGGCTGTCTGAGGAGGCTTTACAAGTAGCTGAGGAAAGAAGGGAAGCGAAAAGCAAGGGAGAAAGGGGAAGATATATCCAACTGAATGCAGAGTTCCAGAGAATAGCAAGGAGAGACAAGAAGGCCTTCTTAAATGAACAATGCAAAGAAATCGAGGAAAACAACAGAATGGGAAAGACTAGAGATCTCTTCAAGAAAATTGGAGATCTCAAGGGAACGTTTTGTGCAAAGACGGGCATGATAAAGGACAAAGAAGGCAGGGACCTAACAGAAGCAGATGAGATTAAGAAGAGGTGGAAAGAATACACAGAAGAACTATACAGGAAAGATCTGAATGTCCCTGATAGCCATGATAGTGCGGTCACTGAACTTGAGCCGGACATCCTCGAGAGTGAAGTCAAGTGGGCCTTAGGAAGCATTACTAACAACAAAGCTAGCGGAGATGACAGTATCCCAGCTGAGCTATTTAAAATCCTAAAAGATGATGCGGATAAAGTGCTGCATTCAATATGGCAACAAATCTGGAACACTCAACAGTGGCCACAAGACTGGAAAAGGTCAGTTTACATTCCAATTCCAAAGAAGGGCAATGCCAAAGAGTATTCAAACTACCGTACAATTGCGCTCATTTCACATGCCAGCAAGGTGATGCTCAAAATCCTACAAGCTAGGCTTCAGCAGTATGCGAACCGAGAACTACCGGAAGTACAAGCTGGGTTTCGAAGAGGCAGAGGAACTAGAGATCAAATCGCCAACATTCGCTGCATCATGGAGAAAGCAAGAGAATTCCAGAAAAACGTCTATTTCTGCTTCATTGACTACGCTAAAGCCTTTGATTGTGTGGATCACAACAAACTGTGGCAAATTCTTAAAGTGATGGGAGTACCAGAGCACCTTACCTGTCTCCTGAGAAACCTGTACGAGGGTCAAGAAGCAACAGTCAGAACCACACATGGAACAACCGAGTGGTTCAAAATTGGGAAAGGAGTACGACAAGGCTGCATATTGTCACCCTGCTTATTTAACTTATATGCAGAGTATATCATGAGAAACGCCGGGTTGGATGAATCACAGGTCGGAATTAAGATTGCCGGGAGAATTATCAACAACCTCCGATGTGCAGACGATACCACCCTAATGGCAGAAAGTGAAGAGGATCTCAAGAGCCTCTTGCTGAGGGGGAAAGAGGAGAGTGCAAAAACTGGTTTGAAACTCAACATTAAAAAAACGAAGATCATGGCATCTGGCCCCATCACTTCCTGGCATATAGAAGGGGAAGAAATGGAAGCAGTGACAGATTTTACTTTCTTGGGCTCCAAGATCACCGCAGACGGTGACTGTAGCCATGAAATTAAAAGACGCTTGCTCCTTGGGAGGAAAGCTATGGCAAACCTAGACAGCATAGTAAGAAGCAGAGACATCACCTTGCCGACAAAGGTCCGTCTAATCAAAGCTATGGTTTTCCCAGTAGTAATGTATAGCTGTGAGAGCTGGACTATAAGGAAGGCTGAGCGCTGAAGAATTGATGCTTTCGAACTGTGGTGCTGGAGAAGACTCTTACGAGTCCCCTGGACTGCAAAGAGGTCAAATCAGTCCATCCTAAAGGAAATCAACCCTGAGTGCTCATTGGAAGCACAGATACTGAAGCTGAAGCTCAAATATTTTGGCCACCTAATGCGAAGAGAAAACTCTCTGGAAAAGACCCTGATGCTGGGAAAGACTGAAGGCAAAAGGAGAAGGGGACGGCAGAGGATGAGATGGCTAGATAGCATCACCAATGCAATGAATATGAACTGGAGCACGCTCCGGGAGAGAGCGCAGGACAGGAAGGCCTGGCGTGCTATGGTCCATGGGGTCATGAAGAGTCAGGCACGACTGAACAACAACAACAACAAAGTACAGCTGAAACTCCTGCTGGACTTACTTGGGCCTACTAACGTTGTTTTGGGCCTACTAACGTTGAGCCTAGTGGGCTTACTAACATTGTTTCTTTTAAGAACTAAACTGTAGTGTATTTTGCACAGTGTACACATATATTTTCTTTGTAATCATTGCATGTTTCACATTTTCTGTATATGATGTTCTTCTGCATTTAATTTTCTTTAAAAACCATTCATATCTTAAGACTTCTCGTGTGGCATGATTTCTATTCACTGTTTTCCTGCTGAAATTTTTAAAATATATTTTAAAACATATTTAACTTTTAGATAGCTTTTTAGATAGCAGGGATCTATATTGGAACCAATGCTTTTCAACTTGTTCATAAAGACAGTGTGGTGTAGTGGTTAGAGTGTTGGACTGGATCCTGGGAGATCTGGGTTCTAGTCCCCATTTGGCCATGAAGCTCACAGGGTGGTTTTCAGCCACTCACTGACACTGAGCCTAACCTACCTCCCATGGTTGTTGTGAGGATGAACTGGAGGAGGAGGATGCCCATGGAAGCTGCCTTGGGTTACTTGCAAGAGGAAAAAGGGCATGATATTAATGTAATAATAACAAATGTAATAATAATAGTAATAATAATAAATTATCTGGAACTAGGACTAAGCTGCAAGGTAGCCAAGTTTGCTGATGACACCAAATTATTTAAAGAAGTTAAAACAAAAGAGGGATTGCGAAGAGCTCCAAAAGGCTCACTCCCTAGTGGGAAAATAGACTTCAAAATGGCAAATGCAATTCAATGTAAGCAAGTGTAATGTGATGCACATGGGGGGCGGGGGGGGGGATCCCAACTTCATTTGTATGCTCGTGACTGACCAAAACAGAGATCTTGGGCTTATGGTTGACAGTTTGATAACAATGTCATCCCAGTGTGCAGCTGCTATGAGAAAAGGCACATTCCATGTATTCCAAGGCATAATTAGGAAAGGAATCGACTTGGCTAAGGGAATGGGAAAATGCTGCAAGGCACTGATGTTTCAACACACCCTTAAGCCCCCCCCCCCCCCCGATCCATGACTTTCTGGTTCAAGTCATGCAAATACTGTATAAGGACAGTAATTTCACATCTTCTCATGGCAATTTCTGCAGATTCAAACAAAAAGAAAAGTGCAAACTTCTCAGTTACACAGGATTCTTTGTACAACAGAATCAGAAGTATGCCGTATCATGCACTCATAAATTTTCATTAATTTTTTATCACAGAAGCTTCCACTTTGCCAGTCACTTTTTCAAAAGCACTTTTGAGTGAGGTATCGATTGAAATCGTAAGCAAGCCTATTTTATTTTTTATTGCATTTTATTCTGCCTTTTAGCTCAAAGGTCTCCCAAGATAACTTACAAAGATAGGCAATAAGACAGCCCCTGTCCACAGGCTTACATTCTAAAAGACATAACACAAAAGGAAAGGGGATTGGGAAGGAGGAGAAAACACAAACCCGAGATGAAGAAGCCTTGTGGCATAGCTGTTTCTCATTACACATTGCATACAAGAACACAATGCAAAAGAAAGATAATCAAATCAAACGTACTATAAAGGCTTTGGAGAAGTCAAGTTTGCAACCCAACAACATGCACGTTGAACTCAAATAAACAGTATGCGAAAAGAATTCCTGCCTGTAGGTTTATAATCTAAAAAGACATGACACACTAGGAAAAAAGAATAGGGAGGGATGAGGGGGGAAAATAGGATGGAATCCTAGGCATGTCTAGGCAGAAGTAAGTTCTACAACTCCCAGCTTTCCCCAGCCAGCCTTTCAGTAGGAATGGTGCTGCTTCTCACTCTCATCTCCCTCAGCACAACCTGCTGGAATGGAATTTTTAGGCCGCCTTTAAGGGTAGAACTTATAAGGGTAGAACTTACAAGATAAAAACAATTCAAAACTATACGGACAAATGGATATTTTTTTAAAAATAAACATTTCATTTTTGAAATAGATTATCTTTTTCTACAAGTAAATGGTGCTGATTCTGAAGTAAATGTGTTCAACATCAGGATAGCAGAAGCAAGCTCCATTTTATTTCTGCAGTCATAGTTGTGATGTAATTTAAGCGAGTTTAAAGTATAAAACTACACATGCTCAGAGTACTATTATTTTTTAATCAATGTTCACAAACAATTGTACACCATGGATTGGTAAGGCAGGGGTGTGAACTTGTTCCTGTATTCCAAAGGCTGCTTTTCTGCTTGTGATTCTGAGAATATCATGTGTTATTTTAATTATGATCATTATCATTGATGTTATGGTTTGGGGTGTTTTTGTGTATGTGTGAAAGGGTGGTGGTGGTTGCAAAGGGTACCTGCTGGCTTCCAAGGGATATAATCATCATTACATAAAAAGGGATGCCTATACTTTCTCCTGAGCAGTCCAGTCCTTCGGACAAGTAAGATATGCATAATCTGGAGAGCTTTGGCTATTGGGTGGTACATACATACATACATAAATACTTTTGTGCTGTGCTGCTTCTGAGTAGGCCTGCTCTGGTGGATGCTTTGTGATGGATTTTTGGATGTTTTCTGAACCCAAGCATGGATGTTCGGAGGCTTTCAGAACTTGTTCCTATATTCCAAAGGCTGCTTTTCTATGTGGCTCTGAGAGTATCACATCTTATTTTAATTATTATCATTATTTTTATGGCTGTGTGGCCTCTCTGCTCCCATTCATCATCTTAAAGTCACCTGACTCTCTGTGAAATGGGAGTTATTGACAGAACAGGAGAATGTGGATGCAATGGAGTACTTTTGTGTGGTTATGTGATCCCCCCCCCCCTTTGCAAGTTTTGTGCCTCAGTTTTCTCCTTCTGTGGTATGGGTCAGGGATTCAAAGACTGCTCCTCATCCACTGATCCCCCTTGCCTCCGCCTCTCATGACCCCTCTGCTGACTTGCCCTCCATCCCACCATTCAGAATGGCCACTGGCCTCCACTGTATGATAGTGGTGTTTAAAATTATGCATGGTTAGAGAAAGTGGATAGGGAGACATTTTTCTCATAATACTAGAACCCAGGATCATCCCATGAAGCTGATTGGTGGGAGATTCAGGACAGGTAAAAGGAAGTACTTCTTCATACAGCATGTAGTTAAACTATAGAATTTGCTGCCACAAGATGCAGGGATTGCCACTAATTTGGATGGCTTTAAAGGGGAATTGGACAAATTCATGGAGGATAAGGGTATCATGGGCTAGTAGTCATGATGGCTATAGCTATCTCCAGTATCAAAGTCAGTATGCCTATTTACACCAGCTGCTGGGGAACATGGGCAGGAGGGTGCTGTTGCACTCATGCCCTGCTTGTGGCTTACTTGTGGGCAGCTGGTTGGCCATCACCTTGTGTTTGTTTCTGGAGAAGCGGGGAGTGATCTGGAAGTTGGGGGTATATCCACCACCCCCTTGTCATGGTCAGATCACTATCTGGTGACGCTGGACTTCTCAGTTCCACAACCCCTCCGCAGGGGTGGAGGACCCATTAAAATGGTCCGCCCCAGGCGTCTTATGGATCCAAATGGATTCCTGAACGCGCTTGGGGATTCTCTGGGGCATGCCAACGGCCACTCGGTCGAGACCCTGGTGGGTGGCTGGAATGCCGCAATCACTGGGGCATTAGATCGGGTGGCTCCGAAACGCCCTCTCCCCCTGAACAGGGCTCGGACTGCACCATGGTTCAATCCGCGGTTACGAGCTCTGAAACAGGAGGTGAGACAGCTAGAGCGCCGGTGGCGGAAGTCTCGCTCCAAAGACGATCAGACACGGGCTAGAGCTGTATCTTCAGCCTATCACGTGGCAGTGAAGGCAGCAAAAAAGGAATATTATGCTGCCTCCATCGCGTCTGCAGAGTGCTATCCCAGGAGGCTGTTCCAAGTGGTCCGGAGCCTGGTCGGTCCTGTGGCTCCGGAACCACTGGAGCATTCTAAGGCCTCCTGTGAGGCTTTGGCAAGGCACTTTGCAGATAAAATTGATCAGATTAGGTGTGTTACTCTGCACGCTGTGGATACAGTTAGTGAGCAAGAGGTGGCCTGTGGCAAACCGGTTTTGTGGGATCGGTTCCAGCTTCTTCCTCCTGATGAAGTGGACAAGGTGCTTTCATCTGTAAGGCCGGCCACCTGCTTACTTGATCCTTGCCCATCTTGGCTTATTATGAGCTGCAGAGAGAGACTGGGTGAGGGGATCAAGGCGGTGGTGAACGCCTCCCTTGAGGAGGGAGTGATGCCATCAGCCCTCAAGGAGGCAGTGATAAGACCGCTCTTAAAGAAGCCCTCCTTGGATCCTCAAGTTCTGAACAACTTTCGCCCAGTCTCAAATCTGCCATTTTTGGGCAAGGTGATTGAGCGGGTGGTGGCGGTGCAGTTGAAGGCACACTTGGAAGAAACTGATTATCTAGACCCATTTCAATCGGGCTTCAGGCCTGGGCATGGGACAGAAACGGCCTTGGTCGCCTTGGTGGATGATATGAGGAGGGCTCTGGATAGGGGTGAATGCTCCTTCCTTGTTCTCCTCGACCTCTCAGCAGCTTTTGATACCGTTGACCACGGTATCCTCCTGGACCGCCTGGAGGGGTTGGGCATTGGAGACACCGTATTGCGGTGGTTCCGGTCCTTCCTCTCCAGCAGGTACCAGAGGGTAGCACTGGGAGAGGAGGTTTCGGACCCGTGGCCACTTACTTGTGGGGTGCCACAGGGTTCCATCCTCTCCCCGATGCTATTTAACATCTATGTGAAGCCGCTGGGGGCTATCATCAGGAGGTTTGGGGTGCAGTGTCATCAATATGCGGATGACACGCAGCTCTACCTCCCATTCAAATCTTCACCAAGGTTGGCCGTAGAATCCCTGTCCAAATGTCTGGAGATGGTGAGTGGCTGGATGGGGAGGAATATGCTGAAGCTGAACCCTGACAAGACCGAGGTACTTTTGGTGGGAGACAAGAGGAGGCTGGGGGATGTTGACCTGGTGTTGAATGGGGTACGGCTATCCTTGAAAGACCAGGTCCGCAGCCTGGGGGTCATTTTGGACTCCCAGCTGTCCATGGAGGCTCAGGTGTCAGCTGTGAGCCGGACAGCGCTGTATCAACTCCATCTGATACGGCGGCTGCGCCCCTTCCTTCCCGACCATCTGCTCCCATCGGTAGTACATGCCCTGGTCTCCTCTCGTTTAGACTACTGTAATGCGCTCTACGTGGGGTTACCCTTGAAGACGGTTCGGAAGCTGCAGCTGGTACAGAACGCAGCGGCTCGCCTGATTAAAGGCAGCAGCCGGCGAGATCACATCACTCCAGTGCTGAAGGAGATGCACTGGTTACCAGTTGTTTTCCGGGCCAAATTCAAGGTGTTGGTTTTGACCTTTAAAACCCTATATGGTTCCGGCCCAGCCTATCTTAAGGAGTGCCTCCAGCAACACCAGACAGGCCGCTTAACAAGATCAGCCTCGGATGGCCTTCTCTCTGTCCCATCAGCCAGGACAGCTAGACTGGTGGGGACGAGGGAGAGGGCCTTTTCTGTGGTGGCCCCCACTCTGTGGAACTCCCTCCCTAGGGAACTCCATCATGCCCCCTCTTTAATGAGCTTCCGTCGTGCATTAAAAACGTGGTTGTTCAGGCAGGCATTTGGGGTGGGTTAGGGTATTTTAAAAAAAATTTTATGGTAGAATTTTATTGTTTTAAATTGTTTTATGGTATGTTGTACATCGCCCAGAGTGGCTGGGTGACCAGCCAGATGGGCGATTAATAAATTTAATAATAAATAAATAAATAAATCACATGAACAGAATGCAAGATCCTTGGTCTTATCCAACATGGTTCTTCTTATATTCATATTGGAGATAGGACCTCAATGTTCAGAAGCACTGTACCTCTGATTGCAAAGACACACAGAGTGAAAAACAGAGACAGACAGAGTGGTGTGTGTGTATACAAACACACCCACACACCCCTACCTTGGGGAGACATTTGCTTTTCAAAAACCAAGGAAATATTGCTAGAGGAATCCTACTGTGAAGTGATTCACACCTTCATTCTGCGAGTCGACCAATGTCTTTACTGGGTGAGTTTATACCGAGAGATGGGTGTCTCCTTTTACGTAGCTGGGTTGAGGGCAGTACTACTGATAATAATGGTGCGTGGTATATATAGCTGTATTTCCTAGCAAAATTATGACTGATGATGTTGCTGGTAATGGTGAGAAATGTCAAAGCAGGTTGGGGTGAGGGGTAGGGGAAATTGTTTCAAAGATTATTAGGAGGTGCCAAGAAAAGGTAGAACTTGGTAGTGTGGGGATGAGGAACATAATGATTTTGAGCAGAAATTGGTTGCTACATTTATTAAATTGAAATATGTTTGTAGAGCAGTGCCTTCTCCCTACTAAAAGGTACTCACAGACACAGAATATGGAGTTAGACAATTGAACTCACAAACCTGAACCCATACATCTTTTCTGGGGTAAAGTGTTATTGGGAAGATGCTGTCTGAAATAAATAAGTAGTGTTTAAGCCTTCCACTAATCACTTGTTTTAATCTACAACACCATACCACCACACTGTTTTATCTTCACCAAACATCTCAAGATCCAAAGCAACCATGGGTAGGTCCTGCAGTATGCATGTTAGTGGAAATCTCAATATGGTAGAGAATGAATATTTTCTTTTCAGACTCCACAACTGTCACAACCAAACATCTTGTATTAGAAAGCAACCCCCAAAATCTTGCAGCATGCCTGCTGCTGGAAATCTCAGTGTGGTGTTGAATGATTTTTTTTTGTCTCATTACTGTTGGTGCAATAGAAAAAGCAGAATAAAAAACTTCAGTTACAATGTAATACAGGCTTACCTTGTAGTGACCCACAAAAATAATATAAGGATTGTGAGGGGTGCAAGAAGAGGGCTCCCTTTCACTTGTCAACCCATCCTGTAAGCTACTGGTGTAAGCAACAAACATAAATGGGTCACCTCACAATAGGATTTCTCTAGCGATACAGTAAGGCTCAGATGCTTCATAAGGCAATATAGGACCAGGACAACATAGAGCATCTTTGCTGGTCCCAGGCACTCCATCCTCCCAATCTGGATTTGGACTGAAAGACCCAGGAAAAGTATGGGTGCATGGAGGGTAAGTTGTAAGCAAGCACAATTTGTGACATTACACAACATCATGACTGATCACGGGGCATGTCAGATAAGGAATCAGCCTTAGCTTCCAATTTCCTGACTTTGTGGAGTTTGGACCAACGTGAGATAGCCTTATCGTCTGGTCTTCTAAACTGGCAGGCTTTTTTGATGATTGAATATCACAGAATCATACAATAGTAGGGTTGGAAGGGGCCTATAAAATCGTCGAGTCCAACCCCCTGCTCAACACAGGAATCCAAGTCAAAGCAACCCTGACAGATGGCTGTCCGGCTTCACCTTGAATGCCTCCCGTGTGGGAGAGCCCACCACCTCCCTATGTAATTGGTTTCATTGTTGTATTGCTCGAACAGTCAGGAAGTTTTCCCTGATGTTCAGCCAGAATCTGGCTTCCTGTAACTTGAGCCCATTATTCCGTGTCCTGCACTCTGGGATGATCGAGAAGAGATCCTGGCCTTCCTCTCTGTGACAGCCTTTCAAGTACTTGAAGAGCGCTATCATATCTCTCCTCAGTCTTCTCTTCTCAAGGCTAAACATGCCCAGTTCTTTCAGTCTCTCTTCATAGGGCTTTGTTTCCAGTCCCCTGATCATCTTTGTTGCCCTCCTGAATCCTCTCCAGCTTGTCTGCATCCTTCTTAAATTGTGGTGCCCAGAACTGGACACATTACTCCAGATGAGGCCTAACCAGTGCTGAGTAGAGGGGAACTAGTACTTCCCGGGGTTTGGAAGCTATACTTCTATTAATGCAGCCCAAAAGAGCATTTGCCTTTTTTGCAGCCACATCACATTGTTGGCTCATATTCAGCTTGTGATCGACAACAATTCCAAGATCCTTCTGGCTTATAGCATTGTTGAGCCAAGTATTCCCCATCTTCGAACCGTGCATTTGGTTTCTTTTTCCTAGGTGCAGAACTTGGCATTTATCCCTATTAAATTTCATTCTGTTGTTTTCTGCCCAGCATTCCAGTCTATCAAGATCACTTTGAATTTTGTTTCTGTCTTCCAGGGTATTAGCTATCCCGCCCAAGTTTGTGTCATCTGCAAATTTGATCAGCATTCCCTGCACCTCCTCCTCCAAGTCATTAATAAAAATGTTGACAAGCACTGGGCCCAGGACCTGCAGTACCCCACTTGTTACCTGTCCTCAGTTTGAGAAGATCCCATTCATAAGCACTCATTGAGTCTGATCCTGTAGCCAACTGTGGATCCACCTGATCATTGTTTCATCTAGCCCACTTTGAGCTAGTTTGCTAATCAGGATATCACGGGGCACTTTGTTGAAAGCTTTGCTGAAGTCAAGATATATTATGTCCACAGCATTCCCATACTCCACAAGGAAGGTTACCTGATCAAAAAATGAGATCAGATTAGCCTGGCAGGTTTTGTTCTTGACAAATCCCTGTTGGCTTCGAGTAATCACTGCATTGTTTTCAAGGTGCTTAAAGACTGATTGCTTTATCATCTAATCCAGAATTTTCGCAGGGATTGATGTCAAACTGACTGGTCTATAGTTCCCAGGTTCCTCCTTTTTGCCCTTTTTGAAGATAGGGACAACATTAGCCCTCCTCCAATCATCTGGCACTTCACCCATCTTCCATGATTTCTCAAAGATAATATACAGTGGTTCTGAGAGTTCTCCTGCCAGTTCCTTTATTACTCTAGGATGCAGTTCATCTGGCCCTGGGGACTTGAACTCATTCAGTCATTAGGTGTTCCTTGACCATATGCCTATTGATCTCAAGCTGCAATCCTGCCCCTTCAGCCTGTACTTCACCTTTGCCAGGGGGGTTATAGACCCTCTCTTGGGAGAAGACTGAGCCAAAGTAGGAATTGAGCACTTCTGCCTTTTCCTTGTCATCTGTTATCATTTTGCCATCCTTATTTAATAGTTGAACCACCATTTCATTTCTCTGTCCTTTACTATGCATTTGAAGGAAGCCTTTTTGTTACTTATAGCATCCCTTGCTAACCTCAGCTCGTTCTCAGCTTTAGCCTTCCTGACGCCGTCCCTGCAATTCTGTGCTACCTGCCTGTACTCTTCCTTTGTAGCTTGGCCTTCCTTCCACTTCCTATATGTGTCCTTTTTTGTTTTCAAGTCATCTCTAAGCTTTTTGTGAATCCACATTGGCTTCTTCTGTTGTCTTCTGCCTTTTTCCTTTGCTGGAATTGATTCTAATTGTGCCTTTAGAATTCCTTTTTTAAAAACTCCCACCCATCTTGGACTCCTTTTCTTGTTAGAGTCGCTTGTCATGGGACCTTTCTTATCATTGTTCTGAGTTTTTTAAAATTGGCTTTCCTAAAATCCAGGGTACGCGTTTCTCTATATTCAGCTTTTGCTTCCTTTAGAACCAAGAACTCAAGTATAACATGGTGACTTTCCCCCGGAGTTCCCGTAACTTCTACTTTATCCACTAAGTCATCTCTGTTGGTTAGGATCAAGTCAAGGATAGCTGATCCTCTAGTTCCTTCCTCTACTTTCTGTAGGAGGAAATTATCCACCACACAAGTCAGGAATCTCTTGGAGGGGCGATGTTTTGCAGAATTTGTCTCCTAACAAATATCGGGGAAATTGAAGTCCTCCATTACTACTACATCATGCTTCCTTGAAACCTTGGCAATTTGCTTTTCAAAAGTTTCATCCTCGTCTTCTCCTTGCCTGGGTGGGCGGTAGTAGACTCCGACCACCATGTTCTTTTTATCCTTTGCTCCATTTATTTTAACCCAGATGTTCTCAATGGCGCTACCAAGCTCATCCTCCTGTATTTCTGTGCAAAGATATGTATTTTTAACACATAGTGCAACTCCACCTCCCTTTCTGCTCCTCCTGTTCTTTTTGAACAAGTTATATTCAATTGCTGTATTCCAGTCATGAGAGTCATCCCACCAAGTTTCAGTTTCACCTATCAAGGCATTATTTCCCTCCTATATTAAGAGTTCAAGTTCGTTCTGTTTGTTTCCCATACTCTGGGCAATTAGTGTACAGATACTGAAGACCATGTGCTTTATAGTCTGGCTTTCTTCCTACATGTTTCTGAAGACTATTATTGGGTGCTGTTAGAGGTTTTCTCTCCATTGTGGTGCACGAGCCTTCATCCATTGTTACCCCCAACTTTATGTCTCCCTCCCCTGTAGGATTCAGTTTAAAGCCCTCCTGATAAAGTTCTTCATGCTGTGGCCAAACACATTCTTCCCAGCCTTTGTGAGGTGCAACCTATCCCTTGCCAACAGTCCATCTTCCAGGAAGTATAGCCCGTGGTCTCAGAATCCAAATCTCTCACACCGGCACCACCTTCATAGCCACTCATTCACCCGGAGTATTTTTCTTTCCCTTTCTGTCCCTCTTCTAACTACTGGAAGGATGGATGAAAAAACTATCTGGGCCCCAAAGTTCTTGAGTTTCCTTCCCAAAGCTTCAAAGTCTGATGTGATTTCTTCATAGCTCCACTTGGCGGTATCATTTGTTCCCACATGGATGAGAAGAAAGGGATACCTGTCAGTGGGCTTTATGAGTGCAGGCAACCCTTCAGTCATGTCTCTAATCTGTCCTCCCGGGAGACAGCATACCTGGCGAGTCCATGGGTCTTCACGACATACTTGGGTTTCGATCCCCCCCAGCAAGGACTCTCCCACTACTACTCCTCTTCTCTTCTTGTTGTTCTAGGCCTTGGTTTCATCGCCTCTGCTTGACTGACCTTCAGCCTCTTGCTCACTCTCATGCACGTTCCCCTGTAATTCTTCTGTCCTCCAGTCTCATCCTCAAGTACCTGGAAATGGTTCCATAGTTCCACTGCCTCCATTGGTGCAGAGTGGCTTCTAGTTCTTCTGCTCCTAACTGTCACCCTTTTCCAAGGAGTATCCTATACTTCATTTTTCCTCACCTCAGTATTTTCCTCTTCTGCCTCAGCTTGCTGTTGCTCTTCTAGCTTCTGTTCCTCACTTTGCTGCTGTAGTTCCACCGTTCTGTCCAAGAACTCTTCGTGTTTTCTTATTCCCTGGAGGGTCAATACTCGCCGCTCCAGTCCTCTTGCTTTTTCTTCCAACAGCGTGATCAACTTGCACTTGTTGCACATGCAGGCCATGTTGTTCTCAGGCAAGAAAATGTTGCAGGTCACCACCACTGGAGAGTCTTTTCCTTCCATAGCCTCTACTCCCTTTTTGTGTCTAGCTTTCTGATTGTTCTAGAGTAGCCTGTGCGTGGTCCTCTACTCACTGGAAGTTAAAAACACCAGCCCACTGGTATGGAAGTCTGCGTCACAAGAAAAAGAAATTGTAAAAAGCGGGGGGAGGAAAAAAAATGAAAAAACCCGTTAGGACCTCCCCTGCCCAACTCCTGTTTGCTCTCTCTGATGGTTTGCTCTCTGGGAGCTTGCTTGTTTCTATAGTCCCTAGACCTGCTGGAGCAGCTTCCTCTGCTCTGCTCAGCTGGGACGTGGGAAACAGACTGAACTTCCTGCCCACACAGCTGCTAAGAGTACTCAGGCCACCCCCCCCCCCTTAATTCAAGTGGAGCTCTCACGAGCACCTGGTGAATAAGAATACATTGTATATTCTTATCCATGCTGCTGTTTGTATACTAGTTTTTGTTATCTAGTTAAAGAAAGCTTAGCTGATTAATAGGAATTTTAGTTGAGTGATTAAATCTGCCTTCCCCAACCTGGTGCCCTCCAGATGTTTTGGCCTATAACACCCATCATTCTTGGTCATTGTCAGTGCTGGCAGGGGCTGATGGGAGTTGCAGTCAAAAACATCCAAAGGGTAGACATGTATAGCATTGTCCTGTTGATATAGTAACTGTTCTGTATTTAAACACAATATCAGATTGCTACAAAACAGATGAAATTGGGACCAAGGGCTTGTCCCCAGTAGCAGCAGCTCCTATGCCATAAACCAGCTACTCCAAAGCTCAGGGAAGTTTCAAAATCCATTTGTAATTGTAGATCTTGGCACGATGTTCAAGAAAAAAAGGAACATTTTGCACCAGACAAGTGAAAGTTTTTTGGCAGTCATAAAGTAGCTATCAAATGTAATTGTTACTGTTTATTACTGACTGCCCAAGAAGAATGAGACGGTATTCATAGGGTTTCTATACAGCCCAGGAATATCCAGCGCCAATGGAAGTTCTGCACACAAATTTCCCCACACCTGATAGTTGTAATAAACCTTAACCTCTACTTTCCCAGCTTTCCACAACCACAGCTTAAAACTCCACATGTGTTATACCATCTAATGAACCAGCCATTAAAAAGAAACCACAGATCTATACCAATAGATTAGTAGGAAAAGAAGTGTGAAGGAAATGCACATGCATTGGTCATCAGTTCACAAAAGGAGATATACAAGAAATATCATATTCTGCATATTATTTGCACATATTTCATAATATCCAAGTAGAAAATAAGGCAGGCAATAAAAGAACTGAACACATGCATCATGTGCATTTCCCTCTAATTATAAAGAGGAACAACAGCTAAGCAAATGTTTAGGCATGTAGGATACACACTCAGTTCTAAGCCCCATCCCTACATGCCCTGTGACCATTTATACTGTGACCTGCTGTCAAAGAAGTAAAAAGCTGAGATTTTTTTTGAAGCTTAAATAGACTTCCTTAAACAAGGTTCATTTGGCACTCAAGACAAAATTATAGAAGATGTTCACTTGCTGCACCAGAAGCTATTTCTGCTATGCTAGTGTTCTTCTTTCCAATGCCAGTAGACTAATTGAAAAAAGCATTTTCTAAACTGCTATAGAGAGTAAGTAATTACTTGAGGTTGCAATTCTATGCAAATTTACTATCTAGTAAAACCCCTTTGAACTAAAGGAGGCCTTCTTCTGTTGTAAACATGCTTAGGATTCTGCCACATACCATTTGTACTCTGGATGCAGTGGTTCCAGAGAAGAAAAAATAATAGCTTGAAAACAGGAGAGAACATCTGTAAACACTACCTCTACCCTCTCTTCTGTCTCTACATGAAATTCTGGTGGCTTTAAGCCTGTAACAGTAGCCACAATTACCAAAGAACTGGTTTAAAATTTGCTCTGCAACTATTATGTATATGTAGCTTTTTTGAAAGTTTCTTAAAGTTCATTTCTATAGGGGATGATTAGACCCAGTTTTAAAAGTTATAATCTCCTATAAATAGCTTCATCTAAACATGCATTTTCCTGCAAGCTAAAAATACTTGAATTTCAGTTTTGATTCTCAAAGGAATGTTATTGTTTGTGTGGGATATACACTGGAACACAAAGAACATTTTGAATCACTATTTGAATGGATGGATTATTTATCATACATAACCAAACATGGAATAATATGTATGTCTTACAGAGAAATTGAAAGTGGCATATTCCTGACTGTGAGAAAAGACATATATAAATTGTCCCCACACTATGACTTTAGGCACAGCACTGACATATGGGTGCATTCCCATGACATGGAAAATGACCATTACTCAGGTCCTGATTTGAGCAAGGGGCCTTAAAATCTGATGAGAACATCCTAAATTCTGCATATACACAATATAAAAAAATGCATCCTGCAAAAATTACCTGCATATCTGTTTCTCTCTATAACACAAGGCAAAGGAACGTAATACTAAAAAGTCCAGCCATTGTTTTTTTTTGTGATTGTGAACATATGGATTCCTAGGTCTCCCACCAGGAAGCAGAATAGGATGATGTAATAAATACATCTGGTAAATGTGGCAACCATAGATTTTTATATTAAAGGAAAGAGAAGAACAGAGACAATGGTGAAAGAGGAGGTCTATGGGGAAAAGACCAGGAATTGATGGGAAAGGAGGACTCTCCATCAAAGAAGAAAGGACTGCAATGTAGCCATTTATCCTATGATTGCCAATATGGACAAGAAGAAGGTGGAAAGATAAAGGTTAGAGAGAATTCCCAATGCTCCTGTTGGACATTAAAAAAGAACATTCTTCATCTAGCAATCGAAAGGATAATCCCAAACAGGCATTAGCAAAATAATAACTCCCAAACAGACATCCGTTAAAAATAATAAACACACAAGTACTGTGAAGGAGACTGGAGAATATTGCAGTGTGTTACTGTACTTAACTTGCTTGAGGTTCTCTTCTTCCTCTCCACCCCATTACATTTTAATTGAGAAATAACCGGAGGAAGAAGAGTAGGTTCATACATGCATAAATGGTAAGGACAGACTTTGTTCTTACACAGAAAAAAGAACCATTAATTCTAGAAAGCATAGTAAGCTGCTCTGAAAAACATTGTGACTAGGAAGCAAACACTTAGCCTTGCTTGTTTATAGTGGTGAAATATGTGAATTGCCCTGCATTTCTGGTCAATCTACTTCCCATTAAGTCAGTGGCTGAAATCCTGTGCATATTTTCCTGGGAGTGAGCTTACTTCTGAATAAAGATTGTGCTATAAATCTTTTATAGAAATTTTAAAGGGGCTTTTATTATTAAGCAAATATATTTGTTGAAATTCCTTGCTGAAGAATAATCTGAATAGATGAGCATTGTGCAGCAGGCAAGCAAAATGAAACCAGACAGTCTTCAAAAAAAGAAGCAAACAGATACTACTGAGAGTCACTCACTACAGTACTCACCACACAGGAACATAGAAAGCTGCCTTATACTGACTCAGACTATTCGTCCATCTAGCCCGGTATTGTTGACACACTGACTGGCAGCAGCTCTCCAGGGTTTCAGGCAGGAATTTTTCTAGCCCTACCTGGTAATGCTCCAGATTGAACTTGCGACCTTCTGCATACAAAGCATGAGTTGTACCACTGAGCCATGACCCCTCCTTTAGCATGGAGAGACCATGTTCTGCATGTAGAAATTGTTTGAAACCACCATCCAGTCCTAGGTGGGTGCAATGCTTGTGCACAGAGTATTTATCTTATATACCAAATTTTTATCATGCCGTTCAGCTAAGGAGCTCTGGGTGGTGTACATGGGGTTGGATCCAGATTTAGGCATGTGAAACTGAGCTGGTGAAAGTGGATTTCCTCACTCCTCTTCCTCACCACAGCCCCTCCGGCCCCCTGAAAATGCTACTGTCAAGAATGGGATAGTGGAAATGGGAGCCATGAGGGCCACTTGGGCAGTCACGTACGAAGTGGCCACCTGGAGGTTGATTGTTTTTTGCCTGTTTCTCAGCCCTGCAGCTCAAGGCCATGCTCTGCTCCAGCTAATTGGGAAAATGATAACAGCCATGCCTGGTGGGAAGATTCAGCCTCCTTGGGGGGTGGAGTGGGGTGTCCTGGGACAGGGCTTGGATTGGGTGTTTCAAATCTGCCCTGAGTTGTTCGGGCTGGGCAATAAAAAGAGGGCCAAAGAAGGGGTGGGCATCACTTATTGGCCCTGACGGTACAAGGGTGTGCTGCTGGTCGATAGCTATCCTGAGAGGCCCATACTTTGGTATGTATAGGATAGACTAGCTAGCTTTATTGTTTTGCTCTTGGGACTGTGTGCCTTGGTGTTTGGCATTTCTGGTTTTGCTTTGAGTATGGTACCTTGCTTGTAATTTCCTGTACAACCTACCACCTCTCCCCATTCCTTCCTCTTTGTTCCTTGCCCCTAATAAACTTTTATCCAACTTCTAGTTGGTGTGGTGTGTCCTGTATAACTTCAGTGCCTATTGGCCTGGGAAGGGAGCTACTGGGTCAACTTTGGGGGAACCTGTGGCCAAGTTGGGCCTGGCCTACCTTGCAGGGTTGTTGGAATGAAGCCAATAATCCTTCATAGCTACACAGAGGGCCAAGGGACCCTACTGAATGGGGTCAGGTCTGGTGTGCGGGGGAAGGGGGGATTCCTGAAAATCAGATGGGGGCATCTTCTATGATCAGAGCGCTTCCACCCATGGGAGACAGATCCCAGATACAATCCATGATGTTGTCCCAATATATCAACAGAGCAAAGTGCTTGGACTGAAATAAGTGACTTCACCAAGACCACCCTATGAACCTTATAGTAATGTGAACCCAGGTGTCCACAATTCATGTTCGACACTCTCTAAACCTGGGACACTCTACATGGTGCCCATGGCCACTAATGTGCCCACAGACACTTCTCTTGCACCTGCCAAGCTCCCTGCACCTCCTGATTTTTATTTTATTTCTTAAGATTTTTTAAAAATTAAAAACAATTAATTGGGAGAATGGCATGCTGCAAAGCAAAGCGCTGTTCTCTAGCAACATCTTCTTTTGGTTTCAAAATAGTGATTTTGTGTTTTGGAACTCGAAACCCACCTCTGCTTTGTACTCAAGTTCTTGGGCAAGTTACTTTTCTTTTAATCTTTTTGCCTTTTGGGAAATGAATGTTTTTCCTCAGGAGTAAACCTGACCAATTTACTAAATTATTAAAATATAATATTTGTTGGTGAGGAATTGCTGCTCAAGAAAGTCACGTACTCATGGCATGTATTCACCATTTTTATAGGCATAAAAGTACTCACCATGGAAATAAATGTCAAAGACTTAAGCAAGGTCAAACCTCTAGAAATGTCAAAAATTCCATGGGCATTATAGGAATAGAATGTGTCAGGGATAGCAGTGGCAGGGAAGTAAATGTTTCATAACCATCTAGGGCACCTAAGCAAATGTTATTTGCATAAACACAATACTGAAATGTTATTTGATGGCCTGATCCAAAGGCAACTATAGTAAATTATCATGAACTTCAGTAACATCAACACCATTTAAATGAGTTCCAGATAAATTATTCTTTGATATGGCACATATGATACATTGAGAACCCAGCTATGATGTGCCCAGACACATATCCGAGTCATGACATTTTTTTAATGCCAGTTCATCCTAGGTATTATACACAATATGACTTTACAAGAAAGTCAGTGTGTGAGGAAACATAGCACTTTATACCTTCAGAAAAAGGAAATAGAAACTTTATGCCTTTTATGTTATTTTTATGTTTTTACACTTAACATATTTTTATGATATATTTTATGCACTTTTATCTTGTGCTATATACTATATAAGAGAAATGTACGTTAACATATGCTTCCAAGAAACAGCTTTTACAGTTATCAAATGTCTCATCTTGATTTCAGTGTTTAATTAGGTGATGTTTTAACAACATTTGGTAAATGCAAAGCAGTAGGTATTATTTTAGTATGTGGATGCCATTAAACATTATTGCTTGCTGCCTTCACTACAGAGAAGACAACTGCAAGAATGGAAGTGCTATATTGTGTTTAAGACACTAGACAGGGAATTGGGAGACAGAACCAGGAGACTAGTTCAGATTTTGGCAGAGACTTCCTATCTGCCTTGAGGCTAGTTACTGAAGGCCAGATTTATACAGTCTCCAGGGGCTTAGTTACCCAACAGCCTGCTCTCCAAGCACCGTTTGCGAAATCATTAAAAGGACTATACCTGTGAAACTTGGGCACCCTAAGTTACCCATATACAGATTCTGACTGACATGGGCATTATGAGGATGAGGCACATATGAAAGTCTTAAAACTGTGCTTAAACACTTCTGAAAGCTAAAATTCTATACACCATTAGTTATATGAATTCTCTCCCAGCCACCTCTCTCTGGTTGTAATTATTTTACTTCACAAGTGTTCAAACATTCTTTTCCTACAAAATGTAGTTACTACCCCAGGTTTCATACTACATTTCACAGTTCATGCTAGAAAAACAATGTTATGGTTATTCCATACTCCCTCTGTAAATTTTCAGAAATTTACTCCACTCCTCTTTCCATATAATTTCCTCCCCCCTGATAATTTTTCCCTTATTCCTTTCTGTTCCTTATACAATTCATAATTTCTGCATTCTCTGTAACCTGGTAGATATTCTTGCCCCCAAATTACACCTTTCTGGCATGAAGCAGAACAGTGGATTAAACTGGTTCTGTCAACCTGCATGATTTTGTTTTTCAATATGTAATTTTAGACTAAATTCCTGCAGCATGGCCTTTCCCAAAATAAAATGGTGAACGGATCTCATAATTGCTTTGATCATTAAATGTAGTTTTGCAACACTGAAAGTCAAAGGAAGGTCTAGCAATAGAGCACTGGGCAGAGGTCATGCTGGACTTAGGGATGAAAGAAAAACAACATAACATTGATATGCATGATCAAAATTGGAATACATTTTTGGAGCTGTTTGACTAACAGATCAAAGCAGGTACACTATTTCACTGATCCTGGTTTAGCCACACGCTCCCCTTTCCTTTCCTATATCCTCCTCTCCTATTTTTTGAGGGGTTGGCCTGGGCTAAGGATGGGTGGATGATAGAGTAAAATGTTTTAGAGTTTATAATTGTTGTTTTATTGCATTGCCAGTTTTAAAAAAATAAAATACAACTAGAAAAAACCCGCTTCCTCTCCCATTTTTCTTTTCTTTTCCCAAGATCAAAAATATGGAATCAAGATTTTTAATCTTGGGAAAATAAAAAAACAAGAAGAGGAAGTGGTTTCTGATTCTATTTTCCTGGGATCATAAATATGCACATTTTAGTAAAATAATTCTAGATCCATGTTACATGTTCTCATGTACTAAATAGCCATAGGAAATGATATATTTGTTAACAAATTCTTTACTGGGAACTAATTAAAAGGTATCACAAAATCATTCACTATTCATTTACCAAAGTTCCTCTTGAAGGTGGTGTGCAATCTTTCTGAACAAAATCATGGAGGGAGCAATCCTATGGCTGCTAGTCAACAGCTAGATGGCCATAGGATATCTGATTTTCTGGGAATCGACCTGAGAGCCTGCACTCCAAGGTCAGTTCCCAGAGAACCGACCTCCCTCCACTTCCCCGCTGCCTCTGAGGCAGCGTGGAACAGTCCTATGCTCCGTGCTCGTAAGAGGAGTGCGGAGGGGGTAAAATGGGGCATTTTGGGGGCAGGGAGGGTGTTCTGGGGCAGGGAGGGCGGAAATGCCTGTACGACACATCCAATGTGTCATACGGCAGCCTCCTCCCCCACTCTGCCCTCCCGCAGCTAGACAGCCACAATCGGCTGTCTAGCTGAAAATGCAAGGCAGGAGGAGTGTGGCAGGAACAATCTCCTCTGTGCTTCTCCTGCCCTGCATTGGAATTGTGGTCGCCTCCGAGTTTGGAGGCGGCCACCTATCTGCATAGGATTGCGCCCTTAATTTTTTTTATGTTTTATCTGCTGCCTCTTTCCCTTTTGTTTGTTAGTTTGTATTTTTATTGGTATTTTAATGTTTTATCATTTAATGGATAAGCAGGTTAGAATTATTTTAAATAAATAATTAAAAGTAACCAGAGCAGCAGGGCAAGATAAGCTAAGGCACAGGAGGAGGAGGAACGCTTTGGCACCCCTCTCCTGGGCCCTGTCTACATGGCATTACTTTCACCTTTCACCCTGCCGAAACTGCGCAGCATTTCAGCTTCGAATTAGCTTCTGCTGGGATACACTGACGATTTACTGAGGGCTTCCCTAACAGACTCTGTTGTGCCCTTTTCTTGCCATTATACTTTAATGTGCAGCTGTGCAGTCTCGTGATCATGGGGGTGCAATACTTCAGTTGCTGTTTTGTATTTTAGGGGTTCTGTTGTGTCTTTTCATCCCTTGTTAGGTAAAAAGTGGGTGTTCTGTGCTCCTTCATTTCCATGCCATCTGTTTGTCAATTCCCCAGCCTGAGACTCTCGCAATGGTTCGCACTCACAAGCGTGAGCGGTATGTGCCTACCCATTGCTCAGAAATGGTGCCAAAGCGAAGGTGGTCCTCCCACAAGGCCCCTCCCCAAGCCCTCGGGCAACCATTGCGAAGATACGAAGCTGCAGCAATGTGTGAAAGTTTGATTAAATAAATGAAAACGCATCTCTGTGCCTCTGTAACTGTGCAGCTGCAAAGGGATGGGGGGAGTAAAGGGGCATCACAGAGTGACACAAGCACTATGCATGCCTACAACATGCCCATTTTAAAATGCAAAAATTTGGTTTGGGGAAGGGACAGATGGTTTGCAACTGTGGGGAAACCCACAGCAAATGAAAAACATCGCAGCAAAACACCTCCTTGGAAATCCGCATTTTCCGGGAGACAACCACAGATGGCTGCAAAGTGTCCTTCATCTGTCCTGAAGGACCTCGACTCCCAGCTGCCCCAGAGTAAAAGGCTCATGTAGATGGGCACCCGCACATACCTACCTTAACCTTTATATATGAACAGGGCAGACATATGAAAAGAAACATGCGTTTGCCACCATCATGTCTAGCTTGGCCTCAATGTAACAAGCTGCATAGTGTTTTAGATGGACAATTTATGAAGGGATATTTGCCTAGTGCTTCATAAAGCTTCCCTCACCCCTTTTGGGCTCTCGTTCAAAATGGGCTCTCAGCAAAATGAGAACAATGCATGCCTTTTCACTGTTTCTATAGCTTCTTGAAATTTCAGTTTGCTTGGTCCAAGTTTGCCTCTCACTGCATGTATAGCAACCAACATAATATTTTTCCGGCATCTGATTGGCCACTGGGTGAATAGAATGCTAGACTAGATAGGCCTTTGGACAGATCCAGTGGGGCTCTTCTTATGTTCTTTTGTGTAGAATTGGGAGACTTAGTTCTAGATTTTTATGGCTGCTTTATCTATTCCTGTGCTGTTTGTTTTGTATTTTATTCTTTTAAATATTTGTATTGTATATAAAATTGTATATACATTACAAATACTCTCTTCCAACAACCTAAAAGACGACTTTATACATGGACTTCACCAGATGGTCGACACCGAAATCAGATTGACTACATCCTTTGTAGCTAAGGGTGGCGGACATCTATACAGTCGGTAAAAACAAGACCTGGAGCTGACTGTAGTTCAGATCACAAACTTCTTATTGCACAATTTAGAATCAGACTAAAGAGAATAGGGAAGACCCACAGATCAGTTAGAGATGAGTTCACTAATATTCCTAATGAATATGCAGTGGAGGTGAAGAATAGATTTAAGGGACTAGATTTAGTAGATAGGGTCCCGGAAGAACTATGGACAGAAGTTCGCAACATTGTTCAGGAGGCAGCAACAAAAAATGTCCCAAAGAAAAAGAAAACCAAGAAGGCAAGATGGCTGTCTGCTGAGACACTGAAAGTAGCCCAAGAAAGAAGGAAAGCAAAAGGCAACAGTGATAGGGGGAGATATGCCCAATTAAATGCGAAATTCCAGAGGTTAGCTGGAATTAGCCAGAAGAGCTAATTCTGGTTAGCCAGAAGAGATGAGGAACTATTTTTAAACAAGCAATGCGTGGAAGTGGAAGAAGATAATAGAATGGGAAGGACAAGAGACCTCTTCCAGAAAATTAGAAACATCGGAGGTAAATTCCAGGCAAATATGGGTATGATCAAAAACAAAGATGGCAAGGACCTAACAGAAGCAGAAAAGATCAAGAAAAGGTGGCAAGAATATATGGAAGATCTGTATAGGAAGGATAATAATATCAGGGATAGATTTGACAGTGTGGTCAGTGAGTTAGAGCCAGACATCCTGAAGAGTGAAGTTTAATGGGCCTTAAGAAGCGTTGCTAATAACAAGGCAGCAGAAGACGACGGTATGCCAGCTCAACTGTTTAAAATCTTGCAAGATGATGCTGTCAGGGTGATGCATGCCATATGCCAGCAAATTTGGAAAACACAAGAATGGCCACCAAATTGGAAAAAATCAACTTATATCCCCATACCAAAAAAGGGAAACACTAAAGAATGTTCAAACTATTGAACAGTGGCACTTATTTCAAATGCCAGTAAGGTAATGCTCAAGATCTTGCAAGGTAGACTCCAGCAATTCATGGAACAAGAATTGCCAGATGTACAAGCTGGGTTTAGAAAAGGCAGAGGAACTAGAGACCAAATTGCCAATATCCCCTGGATAATGGAGAAAGCCAGGGAGTTTCAGAAAAACTTCTATTTCTGTTTTATTGACTATTCTAAAGCCTTTGACTGTGTGGATCATAACAAATTGTGGCAAGTTCTTGGTGGTATGGGGATACCAAGTCATCTTGTCTGCCTCCTGAGGAATCTGTATAATGACCAAGTAGCAACGGTAAGAGCAGACCACGGAACAGCAGACTGGTTTAAGACTGGGAAAGGAGTACGGCAGGGTTGTATACTCTCACCCTACCTATTCAACCTGTGTGCAGAACACATCATGCGACATGCTGGGCTTGATGAATCCAAGGCTGGAGTTAAAATTGCTGGAAGAAACATTAACCATCTCAGATATGCAGATGATACCACTTTGATGGCTGAAAGCGAGGAGGAGCTGAGGAACCTCATGACGAAGGTGAAAGAAGAAAGTGCAAAAACTGGGTTGCAGTTAAACCTCAAAAAACCCAAGATTATGGCAACCAGCTTGATTGAGAACTGGCAAATAGAGGGAGAAAACGTGGAGGCAGTGACAGACTTTGTCTTTCTAGGCGCAAAGATTACTGCAGACGCTGACTGCAGCCAGGAAATCAGAAGACATTTACTTCTGGGGAGGAGAGCAATGACAACTCTTGATAAAATAGTTAAGAGCAGAGACATCACACTGACAACAAAGGTCCGCATAGTTAAAGCAATGGTATTCCCGTAGTAACCTATGGCTGCGAGAGCTGAACCATAAGGAAGGCTGAGCGAAGGAAGATAGATGTGTTTGAACTGTGGTGTTGGAGGAAAATTTGGAGAGTGCCTTGGACTGCAAGAAGATTCAACCAGTCCATACTCCAGGAAATAAACCAGCTGCCCACAGGAAATCTACAAGAGGACATGACTGCAACAGCATTCTCCTGCCCATGTTCCCCAGTGACCAGTGTACCTAAGCATACTGCCTCTGCTATTGGAGGTAGCATATAGGATAAGTAGCCATTATCCTCCATTTATTTGTCCAATCCCCTTTTAAAGCCATCCAAATTGGTGGCTATCACTACATCTTGTGGAAGTGAATTCCATAGTGTGAAGAAGTACCTCCTTTTATCTGTCCTGAATTTTCCACCAATCAGCCTCATGGGATGACCTCCCTCGAGTTCTAGTATTATGAGAGAGGAAGAAACATGTCTCCCTATCCACTTTTTGCACACAATACATAATTTTGTACACCTCTATTATCTCTCCCCTTACTCGCCTTTTGTCTAAGCTAAATAGTCCCAGATATTGTAACCTTTTCTCACAGGGTCCAGTCCCTTGATCATTTTAGTTGCCCTTTTCTACATTTTACCCAACTCTAAAATATCCTTTTTGGGGTGCGGTGACCAGAACTGTAGAGAGTATTTCAAGTGTGGTCACCCCATAGTGGCAGTTTTATTTTCAGTTCCTTTCCTAATTATGCCTAACATGGAATTTGCCTTTTTCACTGCAGCCACACATTAAGTTGACATTTTTTTTATCAAGCTGTCCACTACAACTCCAAGATCTCTTTCTGGTCAGTCACCACTAGGTCAGATCCGATTAACATATATGTGAAGTTGGGATTTTTTTGCCCCAATGTGCATCACTTTACACTTGCTTACATTGAACCACATTTGCCATTTGGATACCCATTCTCCCAGTTTGGAGAGATCCTTTTGGAGTTCTCCACAATTCCTCTTTGTTTTAACCACCCTAAATAATTTGGTGTCATCCAGAAACATGGCCACTTCACTGCTCAGTCCTAATTCCAGATCATTTATGAACAAATTGAAAAGCATTGGCCCCAGTACAAATCCCTGAGGGACCCCACTGTTTACATCTTTTCTTTGGGAGAATTAACCATTTATTCTTTCTCTCTACTTTCTGTTCTTTAGCCAGTTACTGATCCATAAAATGACCTCTCCTCTTTACCCATGACTGTTAAGTTTGCTCAGGAGTCTTTGTCAAAAGCCTTTTGGAAGTCTAAGTAAACAATGTCTACCAATTACCCCTGTCCACATGTTTACTGACATTCTCAAAGAACTTGAGGGTTAGTGAGACACAGCTTATATTTGTGGAAGCCATGTTCATTATTTTTCAGCAGGGCTTGTCCTTCTATATGCCTACCATTTTAATCTTTTATAATGCTTTCAACCAATTTACCCAGAACAGAGGTTAAGCTAACTGGCCTATCATTTCCCAGGTCTCCCCTGGATTCCTTTTTAAAAATTGGTGTTACATTGGCCATTCTCTAGTCCTCTGGGACAGAAGCTGTTCTCGGGGACATGTTACATATTTTTGTTAGAAGATCAGCAATTTTACATTTGGGTTTTGTAATAACTCTAGGATGGATGCCATCTGGGCCTTGTGTTTTATCAACTTTGAGAACTGTCGCCACTATTTTCCTCAGTTCCTCAGACTCCCTTCCTGAAAACAACAATTCAGGCACAAGTATCTCTCCTACATCAGATGAAAATAATTCATTCAGCTTGCCTGCATTCTCCTTATCCTCCTTTAGCACTCTGTGAACTCCATTGGCACCCAACAGTCCAACTGCCTCCCTAGCTGGTTTCCTGCTTCTGATATATTTAAAGAATTCTTTGTTGTTGAATCATAGAATAGTAGGGTTGGAAGGGGCCTACAAGGCCATCGAGTCCAACCATTGATCTTGATGTTGGTAGTGAAATGCTTTTTTTGCATTTCTCATTGGCCCTGTTCAGACATCACGCTAAGCCATGATTGTTAGGAGCTTTGAGCTAACCATGAGGCTTAGCATGACATCTGAACAGGGGTCTGTCCCAACCATGGTGGTTTCTTAACCATGGACTAACCACCTTCATAACCATTTGCTGCAAGATGGTTAGTGGGCTGTACCATGGCTTAGTGTGATGCCTGAAGAGCTTCCATGGTTAATTGACAGCTGCCACAGAGCTCCGTAGCAAGAGTGGCCAAAGAAGGAGTAGCAGCCGAGCACCAAAATGGCTGGCAGCACTAAGCACCAAAATGGCTGATAACACAAAGGCCGCTGGGGTGCATGGCCGCCCATCCGGAGGACTGCAGGTCCCTGCGGGAGGGAGGGTGGTTAGGGAATGGTCAGTCTAATGAGATTGTGGAACATGATCACCTGCACGTGTGACAGTAGCACTTGCAGTGGTTAGGGGTAACCACCATGCACCATGATTAGCCTAATCACCCTTCCCCAGTGTGTGTCTGAAAAAGACCACTGTCTGCTTGCATCTCTTTTGTACAAATTTGTGCTCCTCTTTGTTCTCATCATTTGAGTAAGACTTCCATTTTCTGAAGGAAGCCTTTTCTTTATTAGCTTCCTTGACACTGCTCATTAACCATGCTGGTGACCTCTTGGACTTGGTGCTACCTTTCCTAACCTGTGGTGTACATTCTAGTTGAGTTTGTATTATTGTTGCTTTGAGAAAACTCCAAGCATTTTGAAGGGATTTAACCCTCTTAACTCCCCCTTTCAACTTTCTTTTTACCAGTTCCCTCATTTTAGAGAAGTTTCCTCTTTTGAAGTCAAATGTGACTATATTGGATTTTCCTTGGCAATTTCCCACTTAAATACATATTAAATCTGATAACACTGTGGTCACTGTTTCTAATTGGTTTGACAACACTCACATTTCATACTAGGTCCTGGGTGGCACCACTTAGGATTAAATCCAGGGTTGCCTCCTCTCTGGTTGGTTCCATGATAGAGTAGACCACTGAGGAATTTAACCTCTTTGTTGTGACTGGAACCAAGATTTATCCAGTCAATGTGGGGGTAGCTGAAGTCACCCATTATTACAACACTTTCTCATTTGGATGCCTCCCTGATTTTATTTTCCATGTCAAGATCACTTCAAGTGTTCTGGTCTGGGAGATAAAAGCATGTTCTAATACTAAATTACTTTTGTAGTCTGGTATTGTCACCCACAGCACTTCTGTGGAGCCTGCCCCTTTTACGTTTTCAAGTCTGCTTGACACTATGCCCTTTTTGACGTACACAGCAACAGCTCTTCCGGTATGCCTTTCCCTGTCCTTCCTATAGAGTTTATATCCAGGGATGACTGTATCCCTCTGGCTCTCTCCATTCCACCAGGTTTTCATTACACCCACTATATCTTAGTTCTCCATTAAAACTAGGCACTCCAACTCCCAATTTGGCTTGAAGTCTTCTAGCATTAGCATAGTAACTCCAATACATGGTGTCCCTCCCCAGATGTCTCTGACATGTTCATCTTCTACTATGGTGCTTAGGCCTCTTTGATTGGCTATCGTAGTTCATCATATGCTCATAGCCAATTTCTTCCCCGTCTCCATTTGGGCAATCGGAAACATTTTCATTTTCATCCCTTTGGGATGATTTAACCTGAACCAAATGCTTCCAGCTCCTGTCGGCTTTCCCCCAAGGTTCCATTTAAAAGCTGCTCTGCCACCATTTTTATGTTGTGCCAGCAGTTTCGTTCCATTCTGGGTCAAGTAGAGCCTGTCCCTCTTATGGACAGAGGGATTGTCCCAAAACATTCCCCAGTGAGCCCCTCCTCTCTACACCACTGTCTCATCCACACACTGAGACTCCTCAGCTTTGCCTGTCTAGCTGGATCTGCACATGGAACAGGTAGCAATTCAAAGAAAGCCACCTTGATGGTCCTGGATTTCAACCTTTCACCGAGCAATATAAATTTCAGGACCTCATGACCACATTTCCCCATATCATTGGTATCAACATGACCACGACCACTGATTCCACCCCAGAACTATCTGCAAAGCTATCTAGACAGTGTGTGATACCCACAGCGCTTGCACCAGGCAGGCAATTTGCAATGTGGTCTAGATGCCCGTAACAAACCAACTGTCTATATGTCTAATGACCAAATCTTCCACTACCACAAGCCCTCTGCCTGCCAGAGGCACATCTTCAGCAACAGAGGATATTTATTGCTCTTCTGAGCAATGGGTCCCTTCTAAGGGATCATTTCCCTCTTCCTCAGAATGCAGCTCTCCTTCCCTGAGGCCCAGGAATTGGGACACCACTATTAAGTCCCCAAAGGTGTTGTCCACCAGCTTCTCTGCCTTTCTCAGCTTCTCCAGATCAGCAACCTTGGCTTCAAGAGAACATACTCATTACACCAAGCACACAGCCACGACCAGCTGGCAAATAGTTATACATGTGGCACTCAGTCCAATACACTGGATAGCCCCCACACCCCTGCTGACTTTCTACCTTCATAACTTTTTTTTCATTGTTATTATTCGGTTTGTTTACCTAGAAAACCAAAGCATTTTATTAGGAGAAAGTAAAGAATTCATTTATATTTATTTATAGTTATAGTTCTTTATTTCTAGTTACTTACTAAGAAAAGGTGGGGAATAATCAACAGCCCTGACCTCCTCACACTGTTGCTGAAATCATCACCATTGCCACCATAAACTGGGTTGGTGCCATGTAGGGATATATGAAAGAGCCTCGTGTGGCACAGAGTAGTAGGCGGCAGTATTGCAACCAAAACTCTCCCCACGACCTGAGTGCGATCCCAGCGGAAGCTGGGTCCCAGGTAGCCGGCTCAAGTCGACTCAGCCTTCCATCCTTCCGAGATTGGTAAAATGAGTACCCAGCTTGCTGGGGGAAAGGTAGTCACGATTGGGGAAGGCAATGGCAAACCACCCCGCTATAGTCTGCCATGAAAACACCAGCGCAAGTGGCATCCCTCTAGGAGTCAGTAATGACTTGGTGCTTGCACAGGAGGAGGGATATATGAACCCACTCCCCTCTGGGTTCTACAGGCACCTGCCCAGCCCCTGCCCCTGCTCGCTGATCCCCGGACCACACTCAAGCCTGTCCCGGGCTCGGCGAGCAGCCCACACTAACGCCGGTGGCCTTGTCGAGCTTGGCGGTCGCCATTTTTTGCAAAAATAAAATGACGATCGCAAGAGTGCGCATATTTGCATATGTGCAAAAATGTGCATTTTGCGAATGCACATATTTGTGTATGTACAAAATGCACATTTTCCAAAGAATGTGTATTTCCGTACATGCACGAATATGTGCATTCGCAAAATGTACATTTTCACATACACAAATACACAAATTTGCAAAAATGTGCATTTTCACACATACACAAGTATGCACTTTTTTGTGATTGCCATTTTATTTTGCTTAAGATGGTGACCGCTGAGCTCAACAAGGCCGCCAGGGTGAGTGCACGCCAGGGTTGCCTCTGAGCATATAGAGTAGCTCAGATTCTGAGGAAGAGCTGCAACATGTGGGGGAGGAACCTTCCCAGGCTTCAGAGGCACAGCTGTACAGAGAGCCCCCCCTTCACACATCCCTGGGAGTGATAGCGAACAGGGGGAGGCGAGGGAAGAACAATCTGAACTCTTAGACGCAAGACACAGACGCAGGAACAAGTGGGAAATCACAGGGGCTGAACTTCAGTGCTCTGCCCGATTGGCTCAGCGTCAACAGCTGCGCCTAGAGGTCTCACGGGAGAGGGGGAGATCTTCTCCTCCCACCCCTTAAGTTAAGAGAGCTTGCCGCCTTTTTCCCAAACAGAGATCAACTTTCGTAGTTTCCCTTTGAACTCCCTGAAAGCGGTTTCTTTTGTAGTCTGTGAGTCTCTAGCAATTTGCATCTGTATGCCTCATTAGGGTAAATGGAATTAAAGCCTTGGAAATGCAGCCTCTTGTCTGAGTGTTGATTTGGCTATTGGAGTTCTCAGCAGGGCAAAAAAGGGAATCCTGACAGTGCAGGCTGCTTGTCGAGCGTGGGCAGGGGGTGAGCGGGAGCAGGGACTCAGCAAGTGGGGCTTGGGGGTGTGGGCAGGGGCGGTTCTGCTGGATTCCCAGATGGAATCGGGCACCTGCACCATCTCTAGTGCCATGGCTCCTGTTCAGTAAGATGGACACAGACCTCAAAAGGAGGAGGCTCCTCTAGTCTAGTCCTTAATACAGATCTTGGTATCAACAAGAAAGCTGTCAAGAATCCACATAACCCAGCTGAACCAGTAACCCAGTCCAGGAATGCATAGGGCTGATGGGGTTTTGGTTGTTGTTGTTGTTTTTTGCAAGGTAAGGGGTGGTGGTGAAATGGTGCTACTGGACTAAAACATAAAGCCAGCAATTTGGCCCATCTGAGCTGCCAAGCAGACCCCCCCTCACAATCTGCCCCAGAAGCTTGGTTACAGGGCCCCACTAGCCAAAGACACCTAAGGGTCTCCCAAGATGTGACCAACCACTGCAGTACAAGTTCCATATGCAAGCACAAGCCCTTTAAGAAAGCACTTATCACTCCAGGAGGTGGTGCTTGGTTGGGTATACAGGACCTGTACAAATATGTAAGAGCTCTAAATATCATTGGAGCAAATTGTTGGCCTTAGAGCCCTATGGCCCATGTCCAATCAATCCTGCTACCTGCCATTTGATCTTCTGACTGTCCCCTAACCAACCACTACCATCCTATACAGCTGGGTATAGCTGTATAGCTCTTGAGAATTTAAATCTTATCCCATTGGCCCCACACCAGGCTTGGCCAGGACAGCTGAGAACCAATAATACTAAAGAGATTTAGTATTTTGGTAAAAATGCATGCAAATGTATGATTTTGTCAGAAGGAACCATGTGAAAATCAAAAAAGTCCAGCTACGGTAGCATCCTGGAATTTTATCTTCAGGCTTCATCCTTTTGTAAATTTCTGCTGTGATAAGGGAACTCCTTACTATTGGTTTTTGCACCATAGGTATATTCTAGTTTCCATGGCAAGAAAATGGAGATCAATAGTTTTCTAAGGCTTAAAATATGTGGTATGATAGTAGATACAAGGTGTTTTGTAAGGACCTAGATTTAGGAACAGATCAGAAAACCTAAACAAAGACGTATATGGCTATGTACCTTCATCTGTTCCTTAATTAAAAATGCTATTATTTGAGGGAATTAATTAATACTATGGCCTCTGGCTGCTACATGGAGAATGTAGCAAGTACATGTATATCAGGAATATGCTAAATTATATAATATACTATTAGTATTAAAACATCTTATTAAAAAACTAACCAACATTTTACAGCTCTACCCATTTTGCCCTCTCATTTGCTAGTCTATGGTAGGCGTAAAAATCTAAAGTTCCACATCAGTGATGTTTCTTATGCCATGTCCAAATTAATGCTTTAGACTCTTTAGCTCCCAGCCTGTGGGAAAAAAGAATTGGGAGAGAATTGTAAACAGTGAGGTTAGAAAGAAATTAAATGTAGAAGTATTTAATGAAAGAAATAAGAGAAAGGATCCTTCATTTCATTAAATACTTCAAAGCCAAACCCCCACTGCATTTCTCTGGAAAAAAACTTAACCAACCCACAAGCAGACTAGATAACAACTCCGAACTACACTGCAGTAATGCCATACGCTACTCTCCCTCCCAGCAATATTGGTATAGCAGTCACAGACTATTTTGCAGAGCTGACATAACCCATAGTCAGCCACAGTGCCCCCCAATCCATAATAAGGGAATAATAGCATAGTTGATTTACATTTCTGCATGAAATAAGTCCTGTCATTCCTGCCACCCATTGTTTGGGGCTGGATATGCTTTGGTCCAATTACAGCTACACTAAAAATCTGGATTGCCCAGTTGTTTTCTATGGGCAGTTATCACTATTCCATGAGGGAAACAAAAAAAAGGGGGGGGCAAAGTGAACCAGGAATTCCCTTCTACAGACAAATCTTCAGTCTATACTTATCTCTATGGCCAAATGTTGATCATAGCTGTGACTTCACTGATTGGCGAAACATATTGAAAGGTGGTATCAGGCTCATTGCTCACAAAACTATTGTTCCTTTCTCACAAAATGATTGGAATGTGTCTGAACATTTAACCTCATATCTTGGGTACTACAAGGGCTAGAGACTTGCTCTTTTTTATTTGAAAGGTGGGAATGTGGGCTAGCTAGTGGACCTCCTCAGATGCTGGGCCAGGGCCTACAGCCCCCTTAGCCCTGTAGACAGCTGGGTATGGAAGTGCACAAATGGGACACCACTAAGAAGGATCTCTCTCTCTCTCTCTGGTCACCACCCATCTTACATCAGAAGGCAGCTGGGGACACCTGGTAGAGCCTCTGAAAATTACCTTAAATGCATGGGCAGGTGCTTTTTTGTAGGTCTGCAAACCTTGAGATTCTTTCAGGTCTGCTGATACCTCCCACTTGTGTGTGAATAGTGTTGTTTTGGGTACACAAGAAATCACACTTGGATAATTGAGCTTGCTATTTGTATGCCTTTAGTTAATTACAAAAACGTTAAATAAATACAATGTTCACAGAAGAGCTGAACGAACACATTCTGTTTCCTTTGCAGATACCAAAGGTCTGAACTTCATAGTACTTACTCATTGTATAAAATACTTAAAACATACCACACACCACCAACTCATTGTTCTATCCAGCACTAGAAGAATTATGGTTTATGTACAAAATTCTGTAATTTTGGCTTGTGCAGTTTTACTAATGAAAAATGCTACTGGAAATATTCAAAGCAATTTGAGCTAACAGGAAACAATATCTATTGTCTACAACAGGGGTTCCCAATGCAGTGCCCATGGGCATCATGGCATCTGTGGGGAATTCCAATGGTGCCCATGAAGCTCTCCCTTTCCTGATCCCTTAAAAAAATTGTTTTAAGAAAAACCTTGGAAAATGTTACGGCAGACTTCTTTCTCTCCCTTTCTAGCCTCTAGCCATTCTCTTTTTCTCCCCTCTGCCTTGCTATTTTCTCCTTCCTCCCAGCCTCTAGCAACGATATTTTCCCCTCCTCCTTAGCTCACTGTTTCCTCTCCTCCTAGCCTCCAGCCTTGCTCATACTCTACCCCTTTGCCTTGCTGTTTGCCCCTCCCTCCCTGCCTCCAGCATCACTATTTCTCTCCCCACTTCTTTACCTTGCTGTTTCTCCTTCTCCCAGCCTTGCTCTTTCTGTCCCCTCTATCACTTTGCCTTGCTATTTCCCCCTCCCTCCCAGCTTCTAGCATTTCTATTTCTCTCCCCTGCCTCTCTTTAGCTCACTTTTGACTAGTCAGGCCCCCATGGCAGCCTTTATGTGACCATCCACATCCTCCATGGGACCCATTTTGTGGTGGAGCCCACAACAGTTTCTCAAATTCCCAAATGTGACCATGGGACCCCAACCTTTTTGGACCTACAACCTTGTGTGCTCATTTATGACAATGCACAGGAGGATGTGTATGTCAAAATGAAAACAAACAAGGGAATGATTCAGCTTTCTATAATAGAGTAGACAGCATAGCTTTTTTAAAGGAATTTTCACTGGGGGGGGAATGTACTCAAAGGGACATTTTAAAATCATGTAAAAGGGAATCTTTAATCTTTATTTTAAATAAACACATTCATTTAAATAAAAATGTCATGAAACATGTATTTTAATAATAAATTATTGCAATTTAAAGAAACTTGGCATTTAAAATTTAACTAAAAATGTTCAGAACTATGAAACATTTTTTTAACAAATTCCCACTCAGCATATAACCCTGGAACAGGCGGACATCATCTCCTGTCTCTGGTTGAAAGAAATGGGCAACAGCAGAATGGGGATCATAATCAGCTGTACCAATCCCATTAAGATTTTAGCCGTTCATCAACTGTCAATGTTGTCACACTTATTCATGTGTCATTCGCTATAACATTATGCAGGGACACAATTATTTTGGTTTGTTTTGAGTGTGGTGAGAGAGTTGCAATTGCTTCCAGAAGTTACCTGCACTAGGTTCCTTCCACAGTTTCCCTACAGGCAAGTAGCACTGCCTATGTCTGATGTGAATCTTAATCAGCCCTTAATGTGATCCTTAATCAGCCCTTATACTGTCTGTTAAGTAGACTGGCAGGCCTCCACCCCCACCCCGCCCATCTAGGCTTCCAGGCACCTAGGCTTGGAGTTTATGAAAAGTAGCAAGCCTACCTGCCACTAAAATGTCAAACTTCTATCAATGCAGGCTTTTAAAGCTCCAACTGGAGAGTCCAAAAAGACAATAGACTTCCCAGAGCCAAAACCTTCTTCCATCCAGGACCTTGAACCTCCACTTGCTTCTCCCACCCTCCTATCTCAAAAGGCAGGGCTGCTGGGAATGGGGAAGAATCCTAGCAGGGCAGTCTTATGGGAAATGGTGTTCCTGACTCACAGTTCTATTATATTCTAGAAACAACTATTATAATTAAAAATACTCACAAATTTATTTTAAGTATGTTCCTCCCCCCATTTGGATTTGAGAGACCCCAAGATTATAATAACTAGGAAAGTAAAGCTCATCCTTTAAAATAACTAGGTAGGCCGGGCTTGCCTTGAATTCCATTTCTGCACCTCTTAGTCAAAATGGCTTCCAAAGCCCGGAAGCCTTCTTTTCTTCCCATATGCCTCCCTCCTCCCTGCCCCAGTCTGCACACAAGAGCTTGAATCTCCTTAAAGTAACGGGTCTAATTAAGCCATATCAATTACACAGGCACAGATTTTTCTTAAAACAGGATGGCAAATCCTAAATCAGAGTCTAGAGGAGAACAGGAAAGGAAAAAGGAAAGGTTCCTCCTGTGCAAGCACCAAGTCACTGCTGACTCCTAGAGGGACACCGCTTTCACTGGCATTTTCATGGCAGACTATAGCGGGGTGGTTTGCCATTGCCTTCCCCAGTCGTGACTATCAGTCAAGAACAGGAGCAGCGTTTAAATCTGCATTTTGTTTTCCACAAATGTAAGCCAGGAGCAAACAGAATTAAAAGGGCACTTTGTGAGAGGGGGGATTTTGAGTCAAGTGGGAGGGAAGTTCATGAGGGCTGGGGGAAATTTCTCCCTCAGTTTATATGTTAAAAAATGCTGTCATAGTCAGCTGAACAAAGTTCAGTAAGAAAAAGGAAAAGTGAAACCACATGAATTTAATTGCATTTTGTCATTAAATCGTTTTTTTAAAAAGACCTCGTACAACAAAATCTCCTCTTCCATCATAATTGCTCTTTCATTTTACTTCTGATAGCAATGGCAGAAGCTATCCCTTTTATTTCTTCCTCTTATCTTAATTTTAATGGAGCTAAGTCAATTTATTCCAGCTTTACTTCAGGTGTCTAACATAGGAGTGTCCTTTTTTGGCTTGCCAGATCAGAAATTTTAGACTGTGCCTATAGCTTCTGAGTGTCACAAGGCAGTGAGAGAAAATGAATTTACTGCACCTGGACCTGTTGCTTTATTGGTTCCCTTGCCTCCCTTCCTGTCCCACAGTAGGTGGGAGAGGAAGGAAAGCAACTGGTGGAAGAATCACAGGAGAGCATAGTGTCTGCATCCTCTCACAAAGCCTCACTTGATTTAGAAGTACAAGCACAATGTGTGGGTTACAGTCTAGCAACCATTGGGAAATCCCAATTCTGTTAGAAGGTAAGCTTTGAGATACGTTGCACTTGACACATCATGAAATGTACATTTCATCTACAGCCAGTAATGTGTATGGAAGTTTAAGGATTTTTTGCTTCAAAAATCTCCCTGCACAATATTATTATATCTTCAGTTATCTCAGCTATGCAGTTATGCAGCAGCCTTTAATAGGAATGTTAAGTGGATTTACTGCTCCTTAAGGATCAGTTCAAAGTTATTTGGTAAGTTTTGCAGTAGCTAAGAAGTTACTAGACTTTCTCCATACTATATGTACTTTGAAAGGAAAGGGAAACACACTGCTGACCACATTGTACTAATCCTATAAAAAAGCTTTGCATATGGAGAACAAATCTTATTATTCTCTTTTATCTGGACCAACAAAATACGTATTCTCAAAAGTGCAACAAAACCTATTAAAAATCCTGCTCATTAGACAGAAGTTGTGATGGACAAAGTAAAGATAATAGGATCTTCCAATGAACCAGGGGCATTGCTAGGTTCTTAAAAGATCCGGGGCACAGGCCCATAACACAAATTTGCATCTATCTATCTATCTTTATAATATATCCAAGTCTAACTGCACCTCTAATATATATGTGTGTGTGGTGTGTGCATGTGGTGTGCTTGCGTGTGTACATACATACATACATACATACGAAGTGTGCACTGACCCCCCCCCCCACTTTAATTCAGACCCTGATTCAGCATTTTGGAAAATATCCCGCTTCTGCTCGAACCAATTTGTAGTTGGACTACTTCAGTTCAGCACCAAATCTGAGTCCAGGTTTGGGAAAATGAGTCTTCATGCTTCCTGTTGACTACCATTGGAAATTTAAAAAAAAAACCCTGTAACTTTTTTCTCTTGGTCAAAACTGGATGACAATTTCAGGCATAGTAGCCCCCTAGAAGGGGATTGAGGGATGGCAGAGAATTCCGCCACGGGCCCCAATGAGGCCGGATTCTAAGGAATCCAGCCCCCCAGAGTCCGTGGCGGAATGGAACACTTAGCTCCGCCTCCCTGTGGAATCCCCTTCAGCCGGATCCTCCGGCTCCGGAGCGCCAGCGATACGGCCGCCATGCCGTGTCACTGGCTGAGGGGGATTGACTGCGGCTGCATTTAGCTTAAACTAAGACCTTTACGGCTGCAAATGGTGTCCTGGACGCCATTTGCGTCTGCAGTCAGTCCCCCTCAGCCAGCGATACAGCATGGTGGCTGTATCGCAGGTGCTCCGGGGCTGCCTGGAGGCTTCGCGGAACCACTGTGGAGTGGAGCCAGCTGAAGAGGATTCTGAGGGGAGGAATGGATCGCTTCCCCTCAAGGGCGTATTCCTGGCTGGACCAGGAGGTAGGGAATCCACCCATCCCTAAGGGGATTACACCTGCCCAATGTCAGAAAAATAGGTGCAGGGTTTATATTTTGATTTTCTTTTAAAGGGAACTGCCAATAAAATTTTTATTGCTTGGAAGAATTGGATACACATTTCAGGATTCATTGCCCCATCAGAGGATCATAGAACCATAGAATAGTAGGGTTGGAAGGGACCTACAAGGCCATCAAGTCCAACCCCCTGCTCAGTGCAGGAAATAAGGAGATCATGTCTCCAAATTTCAGAATGATAGCCACAAGGGTTTTTGCGCAAGGGTGGCCTTGACATTTTGAGGTCTCCAAAAGAGGACATACTAATCTCCTTATTTTCCTTGTGGACCATTGTTCTGAAAATTACAGACAGCCTAGAGTTGTCCCTCAGTAAGAAACCAGCAAAGTTTCAGAAGGATAGGTGCAGCAGTTCATGGGGAAGGGGAGTTCTCCAGTTTGTGGGAGGGAGTGATTTGCTTTCCTTTCACCCCTTCCCCAATAGTTTTTGGGGTAAATTTGTATGAAAATGCATACGTCATTAGAGGTGTCTCCCAGGCAAGAAACCTGCAAAGTTTCTGAAGGATATACATACATGCAAATTTAGAATTACTAGAATTTATTTACATTTCACCAATATTAGCAGCAGGGGGACATGGGTGGGAAGATGCTATTGCACTCATGTTCTACTTGTGGGTTTCCCATGGGCATCTGATTGGCCACTGTGTGAACAGAATGCTGGACTAGATGGACCTTGGTCTGATGCAGCATGGCTCTTCTTATGTTCTTAAATAGAGAGTGCCTCTAAGCATATGCAGAATGCTTTCCTTTCACCACTAAGCACTTCCATTCTCCCCCTACCAATTCTATCCCCTCCATGCAACCATCCCTCCATATCCTACCATCCTCCAGCAAGTCTTCATAAAAACAGATGTCTTGTTTTGTGCAACTCCTCTCTACCTCTTCCTTGTTATGCACAAGCTCTCATTGTATCTTCCTCCTCATAACTTCATTTGTGCCAAGACTTCACCAGGATTCAGCCAATGAGTCTGTTTTCAAAACTAGGGCTAAGTTATGGAGAAACTCTGAGCACATACTAAGTGCCTTTCCCTTACCACTGAAGCTAGAGTTCATACAACCACCCCCCCCCCAAACCCACAAATGACAAAAAATGCATAGGATTGTGCTGAAAGGGTAGTCAATTCATTCGATGGAATTGGGTAGGCACTGTATTAAGCCTGCAATATCATGCTCACAACTCAGGACTTAAGTTATTTCTGAGTAAACACCCAGAACATCAAGGTGAAAACATCCTTGCAAAAGTAACTTGTGCTAGAATCCTATGCACACTTTCCTGAAGGTAAGCCTCATTAAACATAATGGGACTTCACAATAGGCATACATAGGATTGTATAAATGAGCAGTATTCATCTCCCCTCCACTAAAAAAACAAACCAAAAATTCCTTTTTTTTAATTAAAGATTTCTGTTCATAGGAACATAGGAAGGTGCCTTCTACTGAGTCAGACCCTGGGTCCATCTAGCCCAGTATTGTTGACACTGACTGGCAGCAGCGGCTCTCCAGGGTTTCAGGCAGGATTCTTTCCTAGCCCTACCTGGAGATGCTGGGGACTGAACCTGGGACCTTCTGCATGCCAAGCATGTGCTCTACCACTGAGCTACAGCCCTTCCTATTGCGGGATAATGGCAACTGACAAGCAAAACAGCCCTAGACTTGTTTCTCTGCAACCCTGTCAACCCACTTTTCTCAAAGACTTGAGTGAGAACGAGAAAAACCAACCCTCTTGTCTGTTTGTATAAAGTCAAATACAGTTCAGAACTTCTCTTGCCCACTGAAGAGAATTCTCTTTAAGAATTCACCTAGATATGCTCTGGCAGGAATAAAGAAGAGAAAGAAAGAACAGGATAGGGGAGGGAAGAAGAAAAGAAGAATGGTGACTGGAAATGCGTGGGGGGGGGTTGAGAGAATTCCCTAAGCCAAGTGGCTCCTTTCAGAGAGGTGGTACTTCAGAGGAATTGAGGAGGCTGTGGAGGGTTTGTAAGGATTGCATGTACTTAAATGAACTTTATGAGGTGAGGTCGCTGAGGGTTTTCTCTAGCTTTTTTAAAACTGTAGAACCTATTTAAAAGCCCCAGCAGTTTCTTGATCATGACGCCACATAGTCCTAACCCTCCCTTTGGGATTATTTGAGTCCTGCAGCTATTTAGAGGAAATTAAAGTGGAGGGGGAGAAAGAAGTTTGTGGAGGCTGATTGGATCCTTTGCTGTACTGAAGCTACTAAACGTCTGTAGAAGCCGAAGGTTCCACTTTGGGGCAGTAAAATCAGGTGCTGTGTGAAATTAGGGATGTCGCGAACGTTCGTTTCCAGCTTCATGTTCAATGATCGTCTTGCAGTTCGGTCTCCCGAATTGGAGTTCACAAACCCTCCCTTTCACCCAGCACTGCTCGGCTGCAGTCGAGCAATCCGCTGAAGTCTTGGGTGCTATGGCGATCCTGTTCGCATGCTTTCCCCGGCTCTTGCCGAGCAACTGCTCAGCGAACAGCTCTGGCAGCTATCCCTTCTTTTTTTGCGCATTTGCCCCCCAATGTGCGCATCTGGATATATGTGCATTTTCTTTGCCTGAAAAAAAAAATTGCACAGTTGCCAGGGTCCTTCTGATTTTGCGCAATTACTTGATTCTATATATGCACATTTTCTGGGCAAAAAAAATTAATAGCGCAGCTGACAGGTCCCTTCTGTTTTTGCGCATTCAATGAATTGAGAAATGCCACAGCCACAGAGAGATCCAGCATCCAGGTGTTATGGGGGGGTGGGGAGACGACAAGGAGGGGAACAGAAAAAGAGGAGAGCAAGTAAGCCCCTTCCTACCTGAATGATGGTCATTTCATTCAGATTGAAATGGGTCATTGTCCTCAATTACAATTACAAAGTACTATTCCTTAACACTTGCAAGTTGATAGCCACTGAGCAAGAAGATGTATGCTATTATGGGGCAAATCTATCCTACAACTCAGAATTTTACTCCAACATTTGCGAGAATATGTTCACAAGTAGAAAATACAGAAAGAAAAGGATAGTTCCTTCATTCATAAATCAATATATGCGTGCATATCTTTGGGCAGTGCTTTTCAATAGGGAAATAAATTATCGTTTATTGTGTGCTTTTTGGTTGTAATGTTTGTGAACGGCGGCCCAGAGAGCTTCGGCTATTGGGCGGAATAGAAATGAAATACCTAAATAAATAAAAGCATAAATAAATAATAAAAAGGGCAGTGTGGTGTTGGTCTCTTGGTTGTGGTGGCATTTTGTGTGTTTGTGTTTTGGCTTGGCTGGGGTGACCACTGGGCTGTGAGAGAACCAAAAGGACAGCCCAAGAAATATGCCCATAATGGTGATACCACTGTCACATAAGCGAGAATTATATACTATATATATCTGGAGAAATGGGAAGTTCCCTTTCCCGCTACAGCAGGCATGGTGCTAGGCGAGGCTTTGCAACAGGAGCCAGTGCTTCCTTCCCAGCATGGCTGGAGTTTCTTGTGGCCCATTGAATATGCAGTGCATTTTTAAAAAGCTCTCCTTTTTCTCACATTTCTTGTTATGATTTAACTGGAGCTGTACATATCGGAGTACCATTGTGTGAGAAATTTAACTAATAACTAGGGACGGCAGAGAATTCCTCCACGGATTTCAGTGAGGCCAAATGCACTGGCATTCAGCCCCCCAAAAGCCATGGCGGAACGGCCTGTCACCCCCTCGCCCCCCCCCACAGATTCCCCCCGGGATGAGGCTTACCTGGGGCGGATGTTCCGGATGGCGGTGGCTCTGGCGGCGGCGGCGGCAACTGGTCTTTCGACCAGCTGCCGCGGCCATTTGCATCTTGGTCTTTGCTGTGATAGGCTACGTAAGTATTTACGTAGCCTATCACAGCAACCCCCCCCAAAAAACAGCGTATGCAAATGGCGGCTACGGTTGCGGCCATTTGCGTTCCCTACTTTTCGCTGTTTTAGGAAAAATCCGGAAATTTTGGAAATCCGAAAAATTTCGGAAATCCGGCTGCGGACGGACCTGGCTGGCTGCTCCGCAGAGCCGCTGCAGAGCGGAGCTGGCCGGGCAGGATTCTGGGGGGGAGGACCGGATCGCCTCCCCCCTGTCGAGGATTCCGGGGGGAGGGACGGAGTGCCTCCCCCCCACCGTGAAAAATTCCGCGAAAAGTTAAGTGACTTTTGTACATCCCTACTAACAACACATCCCAATATTGATAAGAGAAGACAGAAATGTGCCTTTTCTGCACAGCAAGAATTACTCCAACCCTCCTACCTATATGTTCTGAAAAGTATTCTGAAAAATATTTACGTAGGCTATTACGGCGAAAAAAAAGGGGAACGCAAATAGCATAGTGGGCGCTATTTGCGTTCCTTTCCCTCCCGCCATTTTAGCCTACGTAAATATTTACGTAAGCTATTACGGCCAAAAAAAAAAAGAAATGCAAATAGCGCCCACTACATTATTTGCGTTCCCCTTTTTTTCCCCGCCGTAATAGCCTATGTAAATATTTACGTAGGCTAAAATGGCGAAAAATAGGGAATGCAAATGGCGGCTGCCATAGCTGCCACCATTTGCGTATGCTGTTTTTTTTGGGGGGGGGTTGCCATGATAGGCTACATAAATACTTACGTAGCCTATCACGGCAGCCTGGCTGGATGCAAATGGCGGCCGCTACGGCGGCTGCCATTTGCATCTGCAGCAGCCCGTCTGCGGCCGGAAATCCGGCTGCGAACGGCCCTGGCCGGCTGCTCTGCGGAGCCACCACGGAGTGGAGCCGGCCAGCCAGGATTCTGGGGGGAGGACCGGATTTCCTTCCCCCCCACTGAGGATTCTGGGGGGAGGGACGGAGCGCCTCCCCCCACCGCAAAAAATTCCGCGAAAAGGTAAGTGACTTTCGTACATCCCTACTAACAACACATCCCAATATTGATAAGACAGAAATGTGCTTTTTCTGCACAGCAAGAATTACTCCAACCCTCCTACCTATATGTTCTGAAAAGTATTCTCCTCGCCAGTAACAAATAGATTGCTACTGGAATGGGTATTTGGTTACCATGGCATCTCACAAACATACAATGCATTCCTGAAAGAAGGAAGAGTACAGGAGACCTATGGTATTTTCTCTCTCAACATGCTCCGAGAGGCAGTGCTTCCAACTAGCTATATTTTTACAAGGGGCAATTCCTCCACGTTTGCATGAAGAATGCACCACACAATGGAGAGTATGCATGTGGGGGGGGGGGCACATGCTACTTGAACACCAGTTTCCCTTGTATGGCTGGCTCTGTGATGACATCCCAGTGTAAACAGGAAAGATTGCAGGTGTGGGAAGGAAGCCCAGGACAAACCAAGGAGCACAGTTATACTAATACCATTTCCAACCTGGCTCTTATTGCACTGGGATGACTGCAGTGACTTACGCCGTACACCAGGCCCATGAAACCTGTGTCAGAAGGTGTACAGTTTAACATTCTCAAGCAGAAGTATTGCTTGCTAGGTATAGAAAAGGAAAGGCACCTCTTCCATTCAGACACAGCAGCATGCACCTAAATCAGTCCCCCTCCCCCCCCGCCCTTTCCACAGCCAGGCATGTGAATGAATATCTGACTGACCATAGTTGATAGACATTCAATTATATCCCCAGGCAGTCAGCTAAAGAGAATGAATGAGGTACTCAGTCACCTGCCCTGGCCCGTCCTTTATCATGGAAATGCATTCTTAAAACAAGGGAGAGGTGATTTTGCTTGTTGCCCTCAGTTACCAGATGAACAGTACTGATGATTTCTGAGCAGGTGGGTTTCCCCACATTCAACCCTGTGAGGTCGGTTGGGCTGAGAGTCTGAGACTGGCCCAAGCCAAAGTCACCCAGTGAGCTTCCATGGCCAAGTGGGGACTAGAAGTTCTAGAACCCAGGTCTCCTGACTCCTAGTCCAACACTCTAGCCACTACACCACACTAGCTCTCCAAGTGATTGAGAGGAGCATGGACATGGTGGAGGAGGCTGTGCCAGGTGAATCCAGATGAATCAGCTCTTGGTGCTGCTGCTACCCCAGGCAACCTGAGAGATGATCAAGGCCAAGTGCACCCTTAGTTTGAAATGCAGCAAAATGAGCCCATAGAGTTATCACAGGCCAGGAGACCTCCTCCCCTTAGCAGGGTCATCTCTCTCTCTGCATCATCAACATCATTTCTACCAGAAATCAGCTTTTAATTTCAGCAAGCCTCCTACTAGCAGAAGCCAATCTGGCTTCACAAAAAGCTTAGAGATTACCTGAAAACAAAAAAGTACACATATAAGGAAGTGGAAGGAAGGCCAGGCAACAAAGGAAGAGTATAGGCAGGTAGCACAGAATTGCAGGGATGGCGTCAGGAAGGCTAAAGCCGAGAACGAGCTGAGGTTTTAGTTTTTGTGAACGGCGACCCAGACATTTTCGGTTATTGGGAGAAACAGAAATGAAATACCTAAATAAATAAATACATAATAAAAAGGGCAGTGTGGTCTTCGTCTCTTGGTTGTGGTGGCATTTTGTGTGTTTGTGTTTCGGCTTGGCCAGGGTGACCACTGGGTTGTGAGAGAACCAAAAGGACAGCCCAAGAAATATGCCAGGAGCAGACCGACATATCGACGTAATTCTTTCCTCCAGTGCCTCCTTCCCAGTCATGCAGACTAGAAATGCGCACAAGCCTCATTTTCCGTATTTCTGCTTCTTGCATTTCTGTCGCAGTGTGAAAGCCATCAGAACCCCACCCACCAAAACAAGGGTCCGGATGTCTCATAGGAAACAGCTGGAAGACCTTCGTGAGTAGGAAGAATCAGTCCCCTGCCCCACAGCCAGGCATGAATGAATATCTGGATGTGAGTGTGACTGACCGTAGTTATAGAGATTCAGTTATCCCCAGGCAATCAGCAAAAGAGAATGAATGAGGTACTCAGTCACCTGCCCTGCCCGTCCTTCATCATGGAAATGCATTCTTAAAACAAGGGAGAGAGGTGATTTTGCTTATTGCCCTCAGTTAGCAGATGAACAGTATTGCTGATTTCTGAGCGAGTGGGTCTTTCCACGTTCTACCAAATGAACCAAAAAAACTGTACTGATTGAGAGAAGTGGTCAAGCTGCTAGTTCAGAATTGCAGGGATGGCGTCAGGAAGACTAAAGCGGAGAATGAGCTGAGGGATGCTAAAAGCAACAAGAAAGCTTTCTTCAGCTATGGCAATAGTAAAAGACAGAGGAAAGAAATGGTGGTTCAGCTATTAAATAAGGATGGCAAAATGATAACAGATGATGACAAAGAAAAGGTGGAATTGCCCAATTCCTACTTTGGCTCAGTCTTCTCCCAAAAAAGGGTCTATGACCCCCCTGGCAAAGGCGAAGTACAGGTTGAAGGGGCAGGATTGCAGCTTGAGATCGATAGGCATATGGTCAAGAAACACCTTATGACTTTGAATGAGTTCAAGGGCCAGATGAACTGCACCCTAGAGTAATAAAGGGACTGGCAGAAGAACTCTCAGAACCACTGTCTATTATCTTTGAGAAATCCTGGAGGATGGGGGAATGCTGATCAAATTTGCAGATGACACAAAATTGGGTGGGATAGCTAATACTTTGGAAGACAGAAAACAACAGAATGAAATTTAATAGGGATAAAAGGCCAAGTTCTGTAGCCTGAAGCCTACGCACACGCGCGCGAACGTGCACACACACACAGAAGGAAAAGTAGGGGTGGGTGGAGAGGAAGCAACAATTTGTAAGAGCCTCCTCCCAACAAACAAAAGCAATATATTTTCTTGGCTGAAACCCTCTTGTGCAGACAGGAGCTAGTGAGCATTGCAACCCACACATCTTCTGGACCAGAAGTATTCCGTTTTCAGACACAGCAGCGCCAGCATGCACCTAAATCAGTCCCCCTCTCCCCTGCCCTTTCCACAGCCAGGCATGTGAATGAATATCTGACTGACCATAGTCGATAGACATTCAGTTATATTCCCAGGCAGTCAGCTAAAGATAATGAATGAGGTACTCAGTCACCTTCCCTGGCCCGTCCTTTATTATGGAAATGCATTCTTAAAACAAGGGAGAGGTGATTTTGCTTATTGCCCTCAGTTAGCAGATGAACAGTGTTGCTGATTTCTAAGTGAGTGGGTCTTCCCACGGTCTACCTAATGAACCTTCTCCTCCCCATTTTATCCTCACAACAACAACAACAACAACAACAACCCTGTGAGGTCAGTTGGGATGAGAGTCTGTGACTGGCCCTAAGTCACCCAGTGAGCTTCATTCCAGAAATTCCCATGTCTGCTAATCTGAACTGACCCCTGACTCCCCCCCCCACAGCACATAATTGTGCATATCATCAGACAACAAAGGACTGAAGTGCCCAGTGCCCCAGAGGATCCTGGTTAAATGTCAATGCATTAGCAAAACAAAGGAGAGGAGAGGTGGCAGAATCAGTGAGTGAGTCATAGAGATGATTCATCATGCTAATGGCTTACAGAATGAAAAATGGTCGGATTCATTCACTACACGGAAAGATCATTGTTCAATTGGGAAAGACGGGGACCTGCCTCACATCATCCATCCGATCAGGGGAAAAAATTAGCACATCGCAGCAACAAGTCAACACTCCTCATGTTCCCTCCTCCCCAAAATCATTGCAATGGTGAACAGATGATTGAGCAATACTGTATACAGATGTTGCGCAGATGTAGCTGAAAGTGTGCATTTCAGAGATTTAAAAGTACACAACTTCAAGGCTTTGTGTGCAAACATCCCCTTTTTCGCGCATATTAATCACCGAGTCAAAAAACAAATCAGCAAAGGCGCGATCGGTTCGTGGGGCAATCGACAGTGATTGTCGATTGCTTGAGTGCTTCGATGAACAAGAGGAGAGGAGAGCAGCAGGGAGCTCTCACATCCCTATGAAGCTCTTTCTTCCCTTCCTTCTCCCTCTTCAAAATTTCTTTGTAAGCAAGTTCCCGACAGTGGGCATGTAAGAGCAGAAAAGTAGGAGGAGAGAGGTTTTTTGCACCTCAAAAAAACCTACACCAGAGATTAGGGATAGTGACCTCTTAATGGTCACCTTAAATACATTCTGATTAGGATTTCTAATCCCTGTGTAGCTTGGCAGTTTTTACTTTTTGTTTTAGTCTTTGAGAAAAGGAAACTTTACACAAGACTAGCACAAAAGCCACTGTCTGACATTTGGCAGATTCAGTCAGCTCCATAGGGGCTGCCAGGTCCCCAAATTCCATGCATGTATGTGGAAGCACAAAAAAAAAATATAGCTCTTTGCTTTGACAGATTTTCTTGAAAATAGCAAATTTTACCTGTGACTAGCATAAAAGCCACTGCACCTAACTGCCTGAAAATGGGCAGATTCAATCAGCTCCACGGGAGCTGCCAGATCTCCAAATTCCATGCACTTATGTGGAAGAACAAAAAAATTATAGCTCTTTGCTTTGACAACTTTTCTGGAAAAAATCAAATTTTACCTGTGGCTAGAACAAAAGCTACTGGACCTAACTGCCTGAAATTTGGCAGGTTCAATCAGCTCCATGGGGGCTACCGGATCTCCAAATGTCATGTATTTATCATATAGAAGAAAAAAGTTATGGCCATTTCTGTTTTCCAATGCAAGTCAATGGGAAAATGTAAAAAAAAAAAAAAAGGAAATTAGGACAGCTCAAAAAAGATCTGGGGCCCATGCCCAGGTAGGCCTACTCCTGACAATGTCCCTGCAATGAACCATTTTAGAGGATGAAGTAACTGGGGACATTCCATCAAGAATTAGACGCTATGGGCATTCTGCAGATGCCAAAGTTCTTCCAGTTTTTCAAGTGTTCAGAGAGTGGGGAGGTTGACAGGTATGAGCAGATAGGACTGTGCAACACTGATGGTGGAAGGTGAAGAATCTTTAAAAAAACCCCACCAAAAACGAATATGACAGTTTCCCCTCAACATGGAACTTCATCATAATAAAAAATTGGAGTGGGATCCTGGGGTACAATCCAAACCTTTCTACCCAGATGTATGTAGTGTCCTTCCTCTGGATTTAGTCTGGAAGGCTAAGAGGAAGATTATGATACTAGATACGTCTGAGAATGCATATCAATGCCCAAGCTTTTGCAACAAATCACAGTGCCCTGGCTATGCAGCAGCCTCACCTGGCACCAACTTTACAATTTTTTTGGTGCCATTAAAAAAAAATTGTATTTACCTAGGTATTTTAATCTGGTTGGAGTTAATTTTTATGGATCATATTCACTATTTTATTAAGATTATGTATTGTTTAGTGCCATGAAATCCAAAAAGGATGAAAGATGGTATAAAAATGTTCTAAATGTTCTAAATAAATAAGATGCTTTGTCTTTGCTTTCAACTAGAGGAATGCTATTCCAGAGATAGATGGTTGCCAACATTCACAACAGCTGATATCTTAAAAGTACTGACATAAATGACAATCACAGCATCAAATGGGACGTATAGTTTCCATCAGGTATGGTCCACACACATTGATTATAGACAGTGGGGTGGATCCAGAGCATCCCTTCCATGAACAGAAGGGCTGGCAATCCAGCAGAGGCTTGGAAGCAGGGCCATGCTATCTTTGCCTATTTCTCCCTCCCCCTGTAGACTCCTGCACCATTTCCCATGCTGTTCTGGATGGTCCTCCAATTCTCTCGAGCAGATTTCAGGAGGCAGAGGGAGCTGCAGGGAGAAATCAATGAAAAATGCCTCCCCCCACCCCTATTTCTATTAATAGGAAGTTCTGTGAGCGGAACTCTGCTCAGAGGATCTTTGGATCCAACCCAATGTTTCATAGTAAAGATTAATTTAGCCCAATAGATATCTAGAATCCAGTTGTGAAGGAATAGGACTGTCATACCTTAGACATCAACAGTTTTGTTAGACTGTAGAGGTCAAGAACTTTGCTCAGGAAACTGGATTATAAAGTTCAACAGAAGCAGGGAGAGAAGGCGGAGGTTTTAGTTCATGAAACAGAAACTTCATTTACAGAAATGAGCAAGAAGCTACCTTTTTGACTGGTTGGAGTTAGGGAGAAAAAAACTCCTAATTTTAAGAGCTAAAAGCCTAAAGCAAAAACACACAGGGACAGAAAAAGCAGAGAAGAATGAGAGAGAGACAGAGAGAGAGAGAAGGAAGGCCAGACTTGTTGAAACTGGAGAACTGATTCAGAGAGCTGGACCAATGTCAATAAGATTAGTATTTGGATAAGTGACCTGTGTAAAATAGGGACACAGTCTAGTTAGGTTAGCTGGAGGCATTTATCCCTTGTTGTTTTATTACCCTATTGCACATATGGGGGAGTGGGGGTTGGTGTGGTGTTTTGAAATTTCAGATTTCAAAACTTCTTTCTATTGACATTTTTCTTAAGTAACATATAAACCTTGTTATTTGAAATTTTGTGGCATCTTTTTTTTTGGGGGGGGGTTACCTATGCTATGTCTAATAGCCAACCCTCAGACTACCTAAAGTAGCGACCGGAGACACAGGGAATTTAAGGCTGGTTTGGTGGAGGCAGCCAGAGAAACAAAGACTTCCACCTGGTGGCAGCAGAAAAGGCCACTGAAAGGGAAAAGCAAAAAGGAGTGCGGATACATTATTTTGCCTGTTTTCCTTTCCACTCACAGAAAAGGGTGTTGCTAGTTTGTGATAGTTACTTTATTTTTCAGAACTGTATATTCATATTAGTTCAATTCGTCTGTTTCCTTCTAAAATGCCTGTGACTCAAGTTTAGAATCTGAATGGTTTCTGACTGGGGCCAATTTTGATCAGGGTTGTTTTTAACACTAAGGCGTATTGCATTTTTAAAAAAGCACATCAGGGGTGCACAGTTTAAGTTTCTATATTTTTATTATTTACCAGAGGCTGCACTTGTGTGTGGTGCATATAATTAAAAACAATACCATAAAACGCTCTTTAAAAGAGCAGCCAGTGTTCTGAGGCAAATTCCTTGGTCAGGGTCCATAAGGCCACAGATGGCACTGAAGCGCTACCTTACTTGCAGTCCACTTCAAACTTTGGACTCTCTCCCTGGCAAATTGCTAATGCTCTAGTCCTCCCTGAATACTCAAGAATCTCATTGCCCTTCTCAGCCTCCCTACCACCACCCCTCACTCCAGTCCTATTTCTTTTTTACATCTGGAGCTGTACAGTAAGCACAGGATGATAAATGCACCCCAACGTCTCCTGTTTCTTTCATGGAAGATCTAAAAGTGGAGCAGTACCATGTTTCTATAGAACAACTATGCAACTGACAACTTCTAGCACTTGGGTCAGTGGCTTAACACTCGCTGTTCCATCAGCCATCTCATGTTTATCCTATGGCTCAGTGGGCAGCATTTACAGGGGGTAACAAGAGCCCATGTCAATTTATAATTCATGGTAGCCAGCCAAAATCTGTGGATGTCACCAACCATACCCCTCCCCCCACTTGGGGGAGGGACAGGCCCTTGTCTCTGCTGTTATGCTTAACATTAGAGGCATTCAGAAACAGAATAATTTAGTTCCTTCTATGCGAGAAAAGCCCAGCTTTCAGGTTCAGAAGAATGGTAGCAGCTTTTCCCTGCATTTGCACTGAACTTCAGAGGCACTTAGAAGCAGCAGAACTTGTCACTGCTTCTCATTGCCTCTGAAATCCAGTCCAAGGTCAGAGATAAGTCCCTGCCCCGCTCTCACTTTGTGCTCTGGCAGGTGCTTGAGAGATGAAAAGATATGGTTACTACTGGTGACCTGGAACATGCATTTATAGACCCTTGGCCTATTGAGCTGCAAGCGAAACGTAGAAGCTATATTGGAGATAATGCTTCATAGTTAAATGCTGCTAAGTACTATTCTTTGAGTCATTTGAGTCTGGTAAAAGTATGAACTGTCTTCCTAAAGTTTCCAGATTACATTTTATGCACAAGGACACACAGATTTAACTGTAGTCTTCTGTAATAAGCAGTATCTGTTATTTTCTATGGGCTTTTGATGTGCTATAACAAGGGTCAATTCTTTTAGATAATTTTGTCTTAAAATAGGTATATATATTTAGCAACCACACAGCTTCTCCAATACACATTAAATTTAGCATTTATTTCTTTTAAAATGTAAATAAGCTTTTTTAAAAAACAAAAAAAACCCTAGAAGCCTTGTATTAAAAAGGAAAAAATAAGCTCTAACCAATATGATGCTTATTATAGTTCCCAAATAAAAGATAATGCTTCATAAGCATCTTTTCCTATATGTTTTATTTAAATGCCTCTGTGAGAAAGCAGATGCAGGAACTCAGTTAAACGTACTATGCAACACCCTTTGTATCCTCTTCAATTACAGGAAAAATAGGAAAGGAGCATCATTTTCAGAGGAACAAATGTTAGACAAGACATGCCTTTAAATCCTTCTTAAGGCTCTATGACCTATAAAACTATCTGCAATATCAGCAACAGAAAGCCTTCTCCAGAACAAATGCTTATGTTTTATGTGTACTGTATTTGCTAATCATTAGTTCATAAGCAAGAGCAGATATATAGTGTGCTATAAATAATGGCAGGAATGTAAAAGTGAATTGATTTGTCTGGCTATCTAGTAATACTGCTGGCAGAGGACCAGCACTGAATGGCTGCCAAATATCATAGACCCAGCCAGTGATTTGTCTAGGGGTCTTGCCCTGTCAGGCAGAAAACAGTCTTAAGCTGAGCTCCCAGAACTGTGAGCACCGCCTACTGCTCAACAATGAGCACTTCCTGCAGGGTCCCCTTTGCTGAGTTAAGTTTAAATAGCAGAAAACATGTATGAGTTATCAAGGTATAAAAGCACCCATCCAAGAATATTAATCACTGGTGGGAAACGTCAGCGTTCTTGTGAACTGAAGTGATTTGCATTGTTCAGTCTGGCTACATTCTATTTCTCATCCCTGATCCCTTCTTGGCCTCCCTCATACGTGCACTGCAATGTACTAAATCCATTCCTTTAGTTTATTGTATCTATTTATGTATGCCAAATATACACTACTTACTTAGATATACTTAGATATCTAGGGCTGTGGAGTGGGGGTAGCAAAAATGTCAGCAGAATGGGAAGCATTTGATACATATCTGTGTTTTCTAGGATAGTAATTATGCTAAATAAACTTAATTACAACGAAAACCTATTGGGTGGGGTTTTATTACAGGAAAGAAGTCAGGTCGCTCAGTAGCAAGTCCAAACAGCAAAACTATTTCCCTATTTACGGTGCAAAGGAGCAAAATGGTGGGCTAATTCTCTCCCTACCCTCCACCCCTTCCTTCACACTAAGTCAGTTATGCTGATCCACTTATTGCATTGCTTGAACTAGTTTTCCCTGTGTATAAACATGGAAAGACAGCTCAGGCAGTAAACACACCTCGAGATGCCTTGCAGGGATTCAGTAATGTGCCTGCTTTGGCACTGTTTCTTGTATCCCTCAAGGCTGTCTCCCAATCTCTTTGTAAGGCCTGTGTGCTGGCTTTAAAAAAAAAAGTCCCCCATCAAATGATGCAGCATTCAGCTTCTCGCAATCTCTTTGCTATGTGATTTTGATTCACTGTTTAGTAGCAGAGCCAGGTTGCCATAAGTGCCCAGTATTCACATGCAAGCATATGCCTGAATATAAATTCTGTCTGTAGATCGAAGGTGAGTTTCTAATTCTGAACTGGGAAGTTGTGTTTCTACAAAGAGATCCACATTTGATGGATAAAAACCCACAGGACTGTGGGAAGCAGCTGCTTTTGTTTTGGAATTTGTTATTGTTTTACTTAATTTCATAAATACCAGTGAAATTCAAACAAAACTGATTTAGATTTCACTTCATCACTTAAGATATATTTTGTAGAGTACAGCCTGTGCAGTAATCCTCTGCTATGCTTTAATTTGGTTTTAATTTTATAGGCCCTGTTTTAACTGCATATTTCCAGACCTTTATTTCTCTCACAGCTCTTAGCAAAATGGTAGCTCATAAACACAAGCTCTGCTGTATAGACTTTGCATTTCATCCCAAAGTATTTCCTTTTTTATAGCCGTGGTCTTTCCATCCTAGTGCTCTGAGCTTGGGTCACAAATCTCACTGCTATTCCAGTGTGTGACATCTTCGCTCGTTTGCCGCTGCTCATTAACAAACAATACTGCTGTGAAATTGGTTTAATGACAAAGTAATAAAATTGCTATTCTGCTCACAGATTGCCTGAGGCACTTTGAGCTCCTACAAGGCTTACTGTGGGTGCCAAGATACATTAAGCTGCTTATTCGTAAAAACTGCATCATCTGTTTTTTTCACATTTTTTTCCTTTTCCTATCTAGTTTCTGCTTCTTTTTTATCTTCAAATAAAAAGATATATTTGCTTATGTTCTTTCATGCTGTCAAATTTTTACTTCCATGCATATTTCTGCAAGATGAAAGTGTATTTCATGTCTGGGTTTTTTTCTTCCCAAAAGGTCACTCTGTCCCTACTGCAAGGTTGTTCCTGGACTCAAAATCTCAGCAATGTAACATTAAGACAGATGTATTTTTATATATAAAGTATTATGTAACCAGGAGACAGGATAGTATCAGTCATATGGCTTCTTTCTTTTCAAGAATGGATTATGTACTATCCAGTAATTTTAACTGTCATTTTAAAGATATATGTACACACACTACAGAAGCATAAGCACATATACTATGCATATATAAAACAGTACTGGTTACTTGTACTTTCTAGATTTTGTCAATAGGTAAATATATCAGAGTAACAGTAACACTTTTAACAGCCGTCTTTTGCATACAATGAAATTACATGTTTTGGGACAGTATCCTTTTTTGTATTTGGGAAACAGGCCCACACATCTGATGATTTACTGCAGACAGACAATGGTGAAACAACCATTTGCTTTTTGACAGGTGGGCTGGCCTCGATAATTACAGCCAGACATCTTAACATTACTAGTATGTTGTAAATAAAAACACAGAGTACCAATCAATAATGTGTTCTTACCTTTGCTTTTTTAAACACATGCTAAAAATCTCTGTCCTCCACCCATACATTCTCTGCCCTCAAAGACAAAATGCAATCTGCTTTGAATGCACCATACCACTTTACCTTCTACTTCCCACTTTTAATATTTTAATTGTTGGTCATGTTTTAACAAATACAGTTGCAACCAAAAAGCCATTCAGATTGAAGTAGCCATTTTCCCTACATGTAGCTAAATACTGTGACCCACTAAATACCTGGAAAAGTATAATTTGGCAACTGGTATCTCTAAAGGCTATGCAAAAGTGGAAAAACTAGTTTGGGAACAATAAGACCTTGCCTGAACATGAATCTTTTCTCCTCCCAATCTTAAACTGATCCTCCCTTCAAATCTCTTGTGCTTCAGGGCTTCCCCAGGTCACATTCATTCTGAAGTGAGTTTGACCTAGGGAAGCTGCGGAGCATGAGATCTGAATACAGCAGGCTGATGCAAATCCCACAGAGAGTTCCAGACTAGGTAGCACCCATAGCAGGATTGTGAAAGATAGAGAGGCCTATTAGAGGTCAGAAGGGGATTTTTAAAACATGAAGCCAAAAGGAAATGAACTGGCTGATGGGAATTATTAGATACAGGCTGTCATGAGTTGAAATTAATCTATTCCAAGGTCTATGGAGAAAGGACATTAGCATGGGGAGGTCCAAAACATGCTTACAAGAAATTGGGGAAAATAACAGGATAAATATAATGTCTTAGAAAAGAGAATGAATAACAACAGAAAGTGAGGGAGGAAGAGGTCTAAAAAAGATCACATAGATTTCTAGAGGGAATATATAATAGTGCAAAACCTCATGTCTACTCCCTTGTCAGTAACAAAAGGTCCAGATCTTCCGCTATTCCTAGCTTCAAGTTACTGCAATAATATGCGACTGGGGGTTCATCAAAAAAGTTGTTATAAATGTTTAATATTGAGGTTGGTGTGACATGGACCCAACTGAACTTAGAGTAATTATGGGATCTTACATCAGACTGTTTACCTGCTAAGCGCTTCAAATGAAATATGCTCCATCTAGGTGCTGGTAAAGTCGATATAAGTAGAATTTATACAATGCTTATATATCACACACACACACACACACACACACACACACACACACCAGCTTTACCAACTTGAGGTTTTTCCACAACTGAACGGTATCTATCTAAAGAAGTGTTTTTTTCCTTCAAAGTCATTTGATTTTGGACTGTGCATGATGCAAGGGGCAGGGGGCGGCGGGGAGCAGGGCATTTGTGTGTGTGTTAGATGATTCCCATAGGTAAAAGGAAGATCAACTTCGTATATACATAAACCCTTGTGATACATAGTCCTTGTGATAAATGCTACTTGCACTTGCTGTAAGTAAGGTTCCCTATCAAGGTATATGATAGTGAAGTTATAGATTGTGTCAAGAACTGTAGCCCTATCTGGGCACTTAAAAAAAAATACCTTAACACGCAAGTGGGATGTAGGGCCGGGCCACATGGCCCCACTTGTGATGTGACATGCGTTACATAGCCCCCCACCGGTGGCCACACATACAGATATACACACAGATGCCTTGGGTGGGGGATGGGGTACATGATGCATGTGACATTGGGGGAAGGGCTACACAGCATGCTTCCGTTCCTGTGTTAAGGTTTTATTTTAACAGTACATAATATGACTTATATGGCACCTTCTATAGTATCCGCTGAGTATTAGTCGCAGGTAGTGCTCACCTATTCTTAAATCTATAAAATGTCAGGAAAGCTCTTAGTAGTTGTAGATGTATGCAGGATGCATTATAAACCCAATTCCTCTTGATGGCCAGGAAACAAAGATGAGTGACAACACTTAGAAAATAAAATCTGGCCATTCCGTGGTGTTGTTCCACACTGCAGTATTAAGGGCTCTCCTAGTCCTTCCTGTTGCTGTTCATATCAGTTCCAAGTGGAGAGGGAGGGGATTGCTCTCATACAGTGGCCTTGAATTTTTCATAGCTAGGGGAAAGAGACCTGGGCAGGGGTGTGAGAAGGTGATGAACTGAGCAGGCAAGTTCAAGATGAGGTTTAGGAAGAGTGCAGGTTGTGGGGACGTGTGTTATAAAGGAACTTCAGGGAAAACCAGTGGAGGCTGGTGGCTCCTATTTCAGTGGAGCTATGAATCCGCTCTGGGTTTCAGTCAGAACTCTAAAGGACCTATCCAAACCCTATCCCCCAAATGGGTTCAGCACCTAGGATAGCTCCTTTAGAGTTCTGACTGGTTGTGACTAAAACTCAGAGTGGATTCACAGCACCACTGAAATAGTAGTCACCAGCCTTCGCGGGGGGGAAACTGAGTGGAATGCAAATAGATTGAGTGAGGAGGGGAGAGATGGTAAGACCAGATGTAAGCCGTGAGGACTAGTTTATGGTTGTGCAGAGTCCAGAAGTGCACTGTATGGTCCAGTGTGGCCATCAGCATGGCCTTCATCAGTGTGGCCTTCATCAGCATGAAGGATGGGGCTAGGGCTGCTTCTTATACCTCACCATATTTTTGAAGCTACATTGAAGATTTTAATAAATGTGCAGCTTTACCATAAAAAGTATAACTTTTTTAAAAATGGTAGAACTTCCTTTTAAAAACCCACACAACACAACCATCCTTGTTGCAATTTTCTTTCGAAGTTGAATGTAAATTAAGAATTGTCTTAAATACAACACAAATGGTGTTGTGTTTCCACCACAAGGGAAAACAGATAAATTTTAATAATGGTTACTAGATTTATTTTCCAAAGCCAGAAGCTACTGCCGTTTTACGAGGACCTGTGTCATTCAGTGATATTTGTACCGTGATGCTGATAACTAGCCCTGTGTCACAGAAACCAGAAAAATGCATCTAGAGTTGAAACTATGCATCACAGAACAGAATCAATCTTCCTAATTAACTGCAAATTAGCAATCCCAAAATGAGTGGGATCAACCTGTCTTTACTGGCCAAGAATCATGTTAAGTATATAGCTTCCTCTAAGTGCCTCTAAATTACTTTTACGCCTATATAAAGTAACATTCTTTTAATCTAATGCTGCATTAGTGTCACTGGGCTCAAAGTTATTGCCCTATTTTAAATTTCAGCAGATAGGTAGGCAGATAGAAAGATAAACAAATTAATAGACAGATATGGAGAGTCTGATATTTTCTATGCAGGGCTCGCAGCAGCTTCTCATAAATCTCATGAAACCACAAACAAGGTACTAATTAGCATAAGTCTGTACAAAGAAAACTTTCTTTTCAGTAAAGGAATTCTTTAAGGCCCCTAAGCAGTAGCTGTTCATAATAGAGGAGCAAACATGAAGTGAGAAAAGTGGGAAATAGCAGGTATTGGATTCTCTATGCAATTATGGTCTGAACAAATAATGTTATGCTAAAACTAAGGTTTTTGATTTTTAAAAATTGTTTAATTTTTAGAGAGCAAGGATCTCCCCATTGAACAGAACCTGTCTAGTTTGACAATGCTGGAGTTGAGAGGAGCTCATAGGGGAACTGGAATCATTTCCTCCACTGAGTCCACTCCCACACAGAAAATAGGCCAATAGCACCAACTATCTGTTAGAGTGGCATATATACAATCCCAATCCAGCGAGAGGCCTTACATGTGCAACCCCAAATACAGGATTTTCCTCCTGGACATTGTTTTGTGTGCATGTGGACCAATCTAGAGGACAATCTATCCATGCAAAATCGCAGGCATGAAAATTGCTCTTGTTGGAGTGCTTGTGTTTTACTATTCACTTAAACCAGACTTCACCAACCTGGTGCCTTCCAGATGTTTTGAACTTTAGCTCCCATCAGCCCCAACCAGCGTGGACAATGGTCAGGAATGTTGACAGTTGTAGTCTAAAACATTTGGAGGGCGTCAGGTTGGGGAAGGTTGACTTATACATTTAGTCTGTGTGTGTGTGTGTGTGTGTGTGTGTGTGTGTGTGTGAGAGAGAGAGAGAGAGAGAGAGAGAGAGAGAGAGAAAATGGGCATGAAATCTCAGTAAGAAATTATTGTTTCTGTGCAAAGAAAGACGTAGGAGTGCTACTACTTCTGAATACATCCCAACCATTTCCCACATATTTCAGATGAGCTTTTTGCCTGTTGCTTACATCTGTGTTTTCACTGAGGTTGTTTTCAGCAGTCTCGATATTCCATTTCTATAACTGCTTAAATGGTAACTTCAGCAGAGTGTCCCTACAGATACTGGTCTTAAATTCAGTCAGAGGTCCTAAATCCCCCACCAACACCCCCATCCAATCTCACTTTAGCTCATCTTGTGCTGTGTGCTAAGCACTTTGGGGTAGATACTGCAAAATAACCATTTTTTTTTAATTCTAGCAAATTTGTAAATTTTATCAAATTTGCTGATAGTTTATCAAATATTAACTAATGGTAAAAACCTATATTGTACGCATACTTCTCTTTTGCATAGATTTGTATAATCCCTCACATCCCATCAGAGGAAGTTACTCTATTTCTTCCTGCATCTTCCTCCCCAAACATCACTTATTGCTGTGTTCACCTTTGTTTGCACACATAAGGACTACACATAAACAACTCTCATTTTTCCTTCCCTCTGTATATTCCATATTCTTTACTGCCAGTCTGCTCCTTTACTTTCTCTTTCACAAACAGACACACATAATCTGCTAGGTAGCTAGCATTCACTGGCATACAAAACTAAGTTGCTCAGCTGTTTCTTGATGCCAAGTAGAAATAAAAAGGAGATGAGGGCTGCAATCTTATATACACATTTGTTGTTATTTATTTGTTTAGTTGCTTCTGACTCTTTGCGACTTCATGGACCAGCCCACGCCAGAGCTTCCTGTCAGCCGTCACCACCCCCAGCTCCCCCAAGGTCAAGTCCGTCACCTCCAGAATATCATCCACACATCTAGCCCTTGGTCGGCCCCTCTTCCTTTTCATAGAATCACAGAATAGTAGGGTTGGAAGGGGCCTACAAGGCCATCGAGGCCGACCCCCTGCTCAATGCAGGAATCCAAGTCAGAGCATCCCTGACAGATGGCTGTTCAGCCTCGTCTTGAACGCCTCCAGTGCGGGACAGCCCACCACCTCCCTAGGTAATTGGTTCCATTGTCGTATTGCTTTTTCCTGATGGTCAGCTGGAATCTGGCTTCCTGTCACTTGAGCCCATTATTCCGTGTCCTGCACTCTGGGAAGATCAAGAAGACATCCTGGCCTTCCTCTCTGTGACAACCTTTCAAGTACTTGAACAGCGCTATCATATCTCCCCTCAGTCTTCTCTTCTCAAGGCTAAACATGCCCAGTTCTTTCAGTCTCTCTTCATAGGGCTTTGTTTCCAGTCCCTTGATCATCTTTGTTGCCCTCCTCTGAACCCTCTCCAGTCTGTCTGCATCCTTCTTAAAGTGTGGTGCCCAGAACTCCAGATTAGGCCTAACCAGTGCTGAGTAGAGGGGAACTAGTACTTTCCGGGATTTGGAAGCTATGCTTCTATTAATGCAGCCCAAAATAGCATTTGCCTTTTTTGCAACCACATCACATTGTTGGCTCATATTCAGCTTGTTTTGCCTTCCACTTTCCCTAGCATCAGCATCTTCTCCAGGGTATCCTGTCTTCTCATTATGTGGCCAAAGTACTTCAGTTCTGCCTTTAATATCATTCCCTCAAGTCTGCAGTCTGGCTTTATTTCCTGGAGTATGGACTGGTTTGATCTTCTTGCAGTCCAAGGCACTCTCAGAATTTTCCTCCAACACCACAGTTCAAACGCATCTATCTTCCTTCGCTCAGCCTTCCTTATGGTCCAGCTCTCGCAGCCATAGGTTACTACGGGAATACCATTGCTTTAACTATGCGGACCTTTGTTGTCAGTGTGATATCTCTGCTCTTAACTATTTTATCAAGATTTGTCAATGCTCTCCTCCCAAGAAGTAAACATCTTCTGATTTCCTGGCTGCAGTCAGCATCTGCAGTAATCTTTGCGCCTAGAAAGACAAAGTCTGTCACTGCCTCCCTCCCTCTATTTGCCAGTTCTCAACCAAGCTGGTTGCCATACTCTTGGTTTTTTTGAGGTTTCACTGCAACCCAGTTTTTGCACTTTCTTCTTTCACCTTCGTCAGAAGGTTCCTCAGCTCCTCCTCGCTTTCAGCCATCAAAGTGGTATCATCTGCATATCTGAGACTGTTAATGTTTCTTCCAGCGATTTTAACTCCAGCCTTGGATTCATCAAGCCCAACATGTTGCATGATGTGTTCTGCACACAGGTTGAATAGGTAGGGTGAGAGTATACAACCCCGCTGTACTCCTTTCCCAATCTTAAACCAGTCCGTTGTTCCATGGTCTGTTCTTACCGTTGCTACTTGGTCATTATACAGATTCCTCAGGAGGCAGACGAGATGATTTGGTATCCCCATACCACCAAGAACTTGCCACAATTTGTTATGATTCACACAGTCAAAGGCTTTAGAATAGTCAATAAAACAGAAATAGAAGTTTTTCTGAAACTCCCTGGCTTTTTCCATTATCCAGGGGATATTGGCAATTTGGTCTCTAGTTCCTCTGCCTTTTCTAAACCCAGCTTGTACATCTGGCAATTCTCGTTCCATGAATTGCTGAAGTCTACCTTGCAAGATCTTGAGCATTACCTTACTGGCATGTGAAATAAGTGCCACTGTTCAAAAGTTTGATCATTCTTTAGTATTTCCCTTTTTTGGTATGGGGATATAAGTTGATTTTTTGGTGGCTGTTCTTGTGTTTTCCAAATTTGCTGGCATATGGCATGCATCACCTTGACAGCATCATCTTGAAAGATTTTAAACAGTTCAGCTGGCATACCGTCGTCTTCTGCTGCCTTGTTATTAGCAAGGCCCATTCAACCTCACTCTTCAGGATGTCTGGCTCTAACTCACTGACCACACCATCAAATCTACCCCTGATATTATTATCCTTCCTATACAGATCTTCCCTTTCATGGATCACTGCCTTGTTGTGGCGAAGGGGCTTGCGTAATTCAGTGAAGCCATAAGCTATGCCGTGCAGGGCCACCCAAGACGGACAGGTCATGGCAGAGAGTTCTGACAAAATGTGGTCCACTGGAGAAGGAAATGGCAACCCACTCCAGTATTCTTGCCAAGAAAACCTCATGGAACGTATCACAAGGCTAAAAGATATGACACCGGAAGATGAGCCCCTCAGGTCGGAAGGTGTCCAATATGCTACTGGGGAAGAGCAGAGGGTATTTCCAAGTAGCGCCAGAAAGAGTGAAGCGGCTGGGCCAAACCCGAAAGGACACTCAGCCGTGGATGTGTCTGGTGGTGAAAAGAAAATCCGATGCTGTAAAGAACAATATTGTTTAGGAACCTGGAATGTCAGATCAATGAATCAAGGTAAGCTGGAGGTGGTCAAACATGAGATGGCAAGATTGAACATCGACATCTTGGGAATCAGCGAACTAAAATGGACAGGCATGGGCGAATTTAATTCAGGTGACCATCATATCTACTATTGTGGGCAAGAATCCCTGAGAAGAAATGGAGTAGCACTCATAGTCAACAAAAGGGTGGGAAAAGCAGTACTGGGGTACAATCTTAAAAATGATAGAATGATCTCAGTACGAATCCAAGGCAAACCATTCAACATCACAGTAATTCAAGTCTATGCCCCAACCACTGATGCCGAAGAAGCTGAGGTTGATCGGTTCTATGAAGACCTACAACACCTTCTAGAACTAACACCAAAAAAAGATGTCCTCTTCATCATAGGGGATTGGAATGCTAAAGTAGGAAATCAAGAAATCACCGGGATAACAGGCAGACATGGCCTTGGTGTACAAAATGAAGCAGGACAAAAGCTAATAGAGTTTTGCCAAGAGAACATGCTGATCATAGCAAACACTCTTTTCCAACAGCACAAGAGGCGACTCTACACATGGACGTCACCAGATGGTCAATATCGAAATCAGATTGATTATGTCCTTTGCAGCCAAAGATGGAGAAGCTCCATACAGTCAGTAAAAACAAGACCTGGAGCTGACTGTGGCTCAGATCATGAGCTCCTTCTTGCAAAATTTCGTCTTAAATTGAAGAACGTTGGGAAAACCACTAAACCGTTCAGGTATGACCTCAATCATATCCCTTATGAATATTCAGTGGAGGTGAGGAATAGATTTCAGGGATTAGACCTGATAGACAGAGTGCCTGAGGAACTATGGACGGAGGTCCGTAACATTGTTCAGGAGGCAGCAACGAAATCCATCCCAAAGAAAAAGAAATGCAAGAAAGCCAAGTGGCTGTCTGATGAGGCTTTACAAGTAGCTCACGAAAGAAGGGAAGCGAAAAGCAAGGGAGAAAGGGGAAGATATACCCAACTGAACGCAGAGTTCCAGAGAATAGCAAGGAGAGACAAGAAGGCCTTCTTAACTGAACAATGCAAAGAAATCGAGGAAAACAACAGAATGGGAAAGACTAGAGATCTCTTCAAGAAAATTGGAGATCTCAAGGGAACGTTTTGTGCAAAGACGGGCATGATAAAGGACAAAGAAGGCAGGGACCTAACAGAAGCAGATGAGATTAAGAAGAGGTGGCAAGAATACACAGAAGAACTATACAGGAAAGATCTGAATGTCCCTGATAGCCATGATAGTGCGGTCATTGAACTTGAGCCGGACATCCTCGAGAGTGAAGTCAAGTGGGCCTTAGGAAGCATTAGTAACAACAAAGCTAGCGGAGATGACAGTATTCCAGCCAAACTATTTAAAATCCTAAAAGATGATGCTGTTAAAGTCCTGCATTCAATATGTCAACAAATCTGGAACACTCAACAGTGGCCACAAGACTGGAAAAGGTCAGTTTACATTCCAATTCCAAAGAAGGGCAACGCCAAAGAGTGTTCAAACTACCGCACAATTGCGCTCATTTCACATGCCAGCAAGGTGATGCTCAAAATCCTACAAGCTAGGCTTCAGCAGTATGCGAACCGAGAACTACCGGAAGTACAAGCTGGGTTTAGAAGAGGCAGAGGAACTAGAGATCAAATCGCCAACATTCGCTGCATCATGGAGAAAGCAAGAGAATTCCAGAAAAACGTCTATTTCTGCTTCATTGACTACGCTAAAGCCTTTGATTGTGTGGATCACAACAAACTGTGGCAAATTCTTAAAGTGATGGGAGTACCAGACCACCTTACCTGTCTCCTGAGAAACCTGTACGAGGGTCAAGAAGCAACAGTAAGAACCAGACATGGAACAACCGATTAGTTCAAAATTGGGAAAGGCGTACGACAAGGCTGCATATTGTCACCCTGCTTATTTAACTTATATGCAGAGTACATCATGAGAAATGCCGGGTTGGATGAATCAGAGGTCGGAATTAAGATTGCTGGGAGAATTATCAACAACCTCCGATATGCAGACGATATCACCCTAATGGCAGAAAGCGAAGAAGATCTCAAGAGCCTCTTGTTGAGGGTGAAAGAGGAGAGTGCAAAAGCTGGTTTGAAACTCAACATTAAAAAAACTAAGATCATGGCATCTGGCCCCATCACTTCCTGGCATATAGAAGGGGAAGAAATGGAAGCAGTGACAGATTTTACTTTCTTGGGCTCCAAGATCACCGCTGACGGTGACTGTAGCCATGAAATTAAAAGACGCTTGCTCCTTGGGAGGAAAGCTATGGCCAACCTAGACAGCATAGTAAGAAGCAGAGACATCACCTTGCCGACAAAGGTCCATCTAATCAAAGCTATGGTTTTCCCAGTAGTAATGTATGGCTGTGAGAGCTGGACTATAAGGAAGGCTGAGCGCTGAAGAATTGATGCTTTCGAACTGTGGTGCTGGAGAAGACTCTTACGAGTCCCCTGGACTGCAAGGAGGTCAAATCAGTCCATCCTAAAGGAAATCAACCCTGAGTGCTCATTGGAAGGACAGATACTGAAGCTGAAGCTCCAATATTTTGGCCACCTAATGCGAAGAGAAAACTCCCTGGAAAAGACCCTGATGCTGGGAAAGACTGAAGGCCAAAGGAGAAGGGGACGGCAGAGGATGAGATGGCTAGGTAGCATCACGGATGCAATGAATATGAACTTGAGCACGCTCCGGGAGAGAGCGCAGGACAGGAAGGCCTGGCGTGCTATGGTCCATGGGGTCACGAAGAGTCGGACACGACTGAACAACAACAACATACAGATCTTCCATATATTCTTGCCACCTTTTCTTGATCTTTTCTGCTCCTGTTAGGTCCTTGCCATCTTTGTTTTTGATCATACCCATTTTTGCCTGGAATTTACCTCCGATGTTTCTAATTTTCTGGAAGAGGTCTCTTGTCCTTCCTATTCTATTATCTTCTTCCACTTCCACGCATTGCTTGTTTAAAAATAATTCCTCATCTCTTCTGGCTAACCTCTGGAATTTTCCATTTAATTGGGCATAGTTCCCCCTTTCACTGTTGCCTTTTGCTTTCCTTCTTTCTTGGGCTACTTGCAGTGTCTCAGCAGAGAGCCATCTTACCTTCTTGGTTTTCTTTTTCTTTGGGACATTTTTTGTTGCCGCCTCCTGAACAATGTTGCGAACTTCTGTCCATAGTTCTTCCGGGACCCTATCTACTAAATCTAGTCCCTTAAATCTATTCTTCACCTCCACTGCATATTCATTAGGAATATTAGTGAGCTCATCTCTAACTGATTTGTGGGTCTTCCCTATTCTCTTTAATCTGATTCTATATTGTGCAATAAGAAGTTTATGATCTGAACTACAGTTAGCTCCAGGTCTTGTTTTCACCAACTGTATAGATGTCCGCCACCCTTGGCTACAAAGTCAATCTGATTTCGGTGTTGACCATCTGGTGAAGTCCATGTATAAAGTTGTCTCTTAGGTTGTTGGAAGAGAGTGTTTGTTATGCACAGTGAGTTGTCTTGACAAAATTCTATCAGCCTATGTCCCGCTTCATTTTGTTCCCCCAGACTATGCTTGCCTGTAATTCCAGGTGTCGTTTGACTACCCACCTTAGCATTCCAGTCTCCTGTAATGGTAATAACATCTCTTTTGGGTGTATTATCCAGTAGGTGTTGCAGATCCTCATAGAACTGATCTACTTCTGCTTCTTCAGCATCTGTGGTTGGGGCGTATATTTGGATCACTGTGTATTTGTTAAACATACTTGGGAGTAAGTCCCATTGCACTCAAAGTGACATCTGAGTAGACATGCACAGGATTATGCTGTAAATGGTATAGGGAAGGGCTTCAGTACAAAATTAAAAAGTATGACTCCTGTCCTGGCCCAACTAGAGAATACCTGTGACTTGAGCAACCATACTTAAGCATTGACCCTCTAATCACATACATATATGTAGTTCCTTTAAAGTCATTGAGATTACACAAGATATATAACGGGCAGAATCATAGTACAAGTGCCATCTGATTTCACAGTTCCACAAAACCCCTCTGACATTTCAAACATTTAAAAAGTATCATTGGCCTAATCCAGCTAGGAATGATATCCACATGAATGCAAGTTTGTGTATGTATCCATACTTGGATGAGGAACTCTGCGTGAAAAGCAATGGGTTATGTACACCTGAGTTCCTAGCCCAATCTAGCAGTTAATCTAGTACCTGGAGCACCTAGCCGGAGAGATCATGATGGAATCTCACTGGTCAGCTGTTCAATGAGAGAAAGGAGGCTGAGTCTGTCCTTTTAGCTTCCTCTTCCCTGCCAAACAGCTTACTGTTGGGCTTTCAGGTTATTTTACTGGGGTATGGCTACACAGCCCTGCCTGCGGCATGCATGCTCTGTTAGATTGGGGCCAAAACATTTCAAAATGCTTGAAGGTGTGATCTATCATGACAAAAGGAAGATTTCAACACATGCCAAAGGTAATTTATTAGATGGAGGGAGCAATCCTATGGCTGCCAGACAGCAGCTAGATGGACATAGGATATGCTGTTTTCCGGGAACCAACTTCGGAGCCTGCGCTCCGAGGTCAGTTCATGGAGAACCGACCTCCCCCCACTTCTGCGCTGCCTCGGAGGCAGCATGGAACATCCCTGTCCTCTGTGCTCGCAAGAGGAGCACAGAGCGGCTGAAATGGGGCGTGGATGGGGGCGTTCCGGGGCAGGGAGATCATAACTGCCTGTACAATACATCCTATGTGTTGTACAGCAGCCTCCTTCCCTGATCCGTCTTCCCACGGCTAGACAGCCACAATCAGCTGTGTAGCTGAAAAAGCAGGGCAGGAGAAGCGTGAATGATCCCCTCCATGCTTCTCCTGCCCTGCTTTGGAGAGGTGGTCGCCTCGGAGTTCAGAGGTGGATGCCTATCTAGATAGGATTGCTCCCTTAAAGTAGTAGTGAGATTGCTTGTGTGCTGTTGATATAACAAGCCAACCTTAGTTTGAATTTTTAAGAGTGACCACTGTCCTCATTATCTATGCAGATACTTTTTAATTTTCATTATGACACTGTCAGATTTTGTTTTTAAAACCTGACATTCATGTCACAATAGTGATCAAAGCTTGTGTAAAATCTACCTTTCCCCACAAAAATCATACTAATCAATATGATGACAACTATCATGACATCCCCCAGTATATGTCTCTAACCAAAATACTGTTCACGTTGAACATCATGAATCCTCAATACAAAAAGGTAAACTTCTTAATAATCCACAAAGCCTGAGATTATTTTATGCAAAGACAAATTGGTAATTATTCTGTATTTCAGGCTGACCAAAATATTTCAAAATGTTTATCAACTTGACACACACACCCCAACAAGGATCCTTGAATCTATGAGGAAGAAAGCTCATTCACATGGGAGAAAATGCTGGTTAAAGGGATAAATCTCTATCACATTCATAACACTAATTCCTCATATTCATTGTGTTTGTGTGAACAAAATGGCTTATTGCTAGGAGATTACATCCAGCCTCATTCCCAAGGCCTGTATCAGGAAACAATACATTTAAATCTCTCCAACATATCCAACATAGATTAAAATAATACCAAAACCAATTTATGCTAATCCTATACTTTCTGGCTTAGTCCAAACTAGCCCTAATACAAAGATCTTCCAAAAGATACTGTGGCTTGAACATTGGCAAGCCTTCAGAGAAAGGAAATTTAAAAACTGGGTTTTCTCAGCCACTGTGAACACTCTGCAAATGCTTTGGTATATTTAATTGGCACTCTTGGATGATCTTAGAGATCTTGAGAGGATATGTGGGAGTAGCCAGTCAAGTAAGTGTGGAGGGTGCAAGCCACTTAAGGGCTAAGCAAGTCAAAACTAGGACCTTAAATTGAAGATGGGAGGCTATAAGTAGGTGCTGAAGTGCTGTTATCACGTGCTTCCACAAAACTGATCCCACCCATCAGGAGATGGCGGTCAATGTTCTGTACCTGCTGCAGTCTCTAAATGGTTCTCAAAGGTGATTCCATGTACAATTTGTTACAGTAGTTTAGCATGAAGGATCTATAAAGCCATTACTAGCCTTGTCATCAGATGGAGTTGATCAAAAATGTTTCTACCCACTGTTGAAACGGAAGTCAGCATGATATGTCTAATAGGACACCAGGGCTGACACAACTGACTACCACACCATTACTATTGTTGTTGTTGTTCAGTCGTTCAGTTGTGTCTGACTCTTCGTGACCCCATGGACCATAGCACGCCAGGCCTTCCTGTCCTGCGCTCTCTCCCAGAGTGTGCTCAAGTCCATATTCATTGCAACGGTGATGCTATCTAGCCATCTCATCCTCTGCTGTCCCCTTCTCCTTTTGCCTTCAATCTTTCCCAGCATCAGGGTCTTTTCCAGGGAGTTTTCTCTTCGCATTAGGTGGCCAAAATATTTGAGCTTCAGCTTCAGTATCTGTCCTTCCAATGAGCAGTCAGGGTTGATTTCCTTTAGGATTGACTGATTTGACCTTCTTGCAGTCCAGAGGACTCGTAAGAGTCTTCTCCAGCACCACAGTTCGAAAGCATCCATTCTTCAGCGCTCAGTCTTCCTTATAGTCCAGCTGTCACATTGCTACTGGGAAAACCATAGCTTTGATTATGCGGACCTTTGTCGGCAAGGTGATGTCTCTGCTTCTTACTATGCTGTCTAGGTTTGCCATAGTTTTCCTCCCAAGGAGCAAGCGTCTTTTAATGCGGTGATCTTGGAGCCCAAGAAAATAATATCTGTCACTGCTTCCATTTCTTCCCCTTCTATATGCCAGGAAGTGATGGGGCCAGATGCCATGATCTTCGTTTTTTTAATGTTGAGTTTCAAAACAGCTTTTGCACTCTCCTCTTTCACCCTCAGCAAGAGGCTCTTTAGATCCTTTTCGCTTTCTGCCATTAGGGTGGTATCGTCTGCGTATCCCAGCAATCTTAATTCCGACATGTGATTCATCCAAACTGGCGTTTCTCATGATGTACTCTGCATATAAATTAAATAAGCAGGGTGACAATATACAGCCTTGTCGTACTCCTTTCCCAATTTTGAACCAATCGGTTGTTCCATGTCCGGTTCTTACTCTTGCTTCTTGACCCTCGTACAGGTTTCTCAGGAGACAGGTAAGGTGGTCTGGTACTCCCATCTCTTGAAGAATTTGCCACAGTTTGTTGTGATCCACACAATCAAAGGCTTTAGCTTAGTCAATGAAGCAGAAATAGACTTTTTCTGGAATTCTCTTGCTTTCTCCATGATCCAGCGAATGTTGGCGATTTGATCTCTAGTTCCTCTGCCTCTTCGAAACCCAGCTTGTACTTCTGGTAGTTCTCAGTTGACATGCTGCTGAAGCCTAGCTTGTAGGATTTTGAGCATCACCTTGCTGGCATGTGAAATGAGCGCAATTGTATGGTAGTTTGAACACTCTTTGGCATTGCCCTTCTTTGAAATTGGAATGTAAACTGACCTTTTCCAGTCTTGCGGCCATTGTTGAGTGTTCCAAATTGTTGGCATATTGAGTGCAGCACTTTAACAGCATCATCTTTTAGGATCTTAAAGAGCTCAGCTGGAATACTGTCATCTCCGCTAGCTTTGTTGTTAGTAATGCATCCTAAGGCCCACTTGACTTCACTCTCTAGGATGTCTGGCTCAAGTTCAGTGACTGCACTATCATGGCTATCAGGGACATTAAGATCTTTCCTGTATAGTTCTTCTGTGTATTCTTTCCACCTCTTCTTAATCTCATCTGCTTCTGTTAGGTCCCTGCCTTCTTTGTCCTTTTTCATGCCCATCTTTGCACAAAACGTTCCTTGATATCTCCGATTTTCTTGAAGAGATCTCTAGTCTTTCCCATTCTATTGTTTTCTTCGATTTCTTTCCATTGTTCATTTAAGAAGGCCTTCTTGTCTCTCCTTGCTATTCTCTGGAACTCTGCATTCAGTTAGATATATCTTCCCCTTTCTCCCTTGCTTTTCGCTTCCCTTCTTTCCTCAGCGACTTGTAAAGCCTCCTCAGACAGCCACTTTGCTTTCTTGTATTTCTTTTTCTTTGGGATGGATTGAGTTGCTGCCTCCTGAACAACGTTACGGACCTCCGTCTGTAGTTCCTCAGGCACTCTGTCTATCAGGTCTAATCCCTGAAATCTATTCCTCACCTCCACTGTATATTCATAAGGGATATGATTTAGGTCATACCTGAATGGTTTAGTGGTTTTCCCTATGTTCTTCAATGAAATATAATACCTACATAAATAAATATACATGAATAAATTTATTTTTGGAAGTGACTATAGTTGGAAGTGACTATTGGTACAAGCACATGTACTATGGTGTGTGAATATCGGAGTGAATGTCTATTTCATATTAGAGTTGCATACTAGGAAGTTGATTTGCTGCTTTCCCAATGTGTACATGTAGAATGAAATATACACAAAATTATCTCTTCAACGAGAGGTGTTAAATTAAAATACAAAATATAGGTATCATACCTATGCTGCTCATGATGCCAAATAAGCTCACCCACCAACTCCAAATGCATGTTAACTAGGAGGTAGATTGTATGGAACCCCTGAGGCTCTCAGAAGGAAGAGAGAAAACAACCACCACCACTCTCTGGGACCTCCATACTTGCCAATAATACATAAAATACGTAGGTGAATATAGTCGGAATACCAGCACCTTGTAATCAACAACAGAATATCAAAAGCCATAGAAAATCCAGGGATAAAGTACAATTTCCCCTTTTACTCTCTATTCAATACTAATCAAAGAAGTCACCATGCCCAGTCCTGGTGCCATAAACTGAAAGACTAACAAGGGACAAGAACAGTAAGGACATGTATGTGTATTTTCATTTGCAAACTGACTATTCAGCAACATTTCCCAGGAATGGAAGGGGTGTACCAAACAAATCTTCTGAAGTGGAGATTTCATAACATCAGCAAGCAAAGAACCCCAGGTCTTTGACCAGTAAAAATGTTCACACATCCTTGCATCCCTCCAAAACTTCAGTAGTGGTGAGTGATATCAAATGAGGCTGATCCAAACAAATAGGAAAAGAGTTAGACTCCATACCTCGATACCTAATTCTACAGTTAAACTAGCAGCTCTCAGTTCAAGCTAGACACAAGTGATTTTGCCTACAAGGCAAAATTGTCCCAGTGGGTAAGATATGATGTCATTTACCCACCTGAAGTAGCTATGAACAACAGCACTCTGAAGATGCTATGGATGAAACATCTCTCTCATTCTACAACCAAGGCACACTTGTACTCTGTAGTAAAATCTGTGCTGCAATGAGTTAGCTTCTGTGGAGGCTGAATTCCACCTCTGTTTTAGTCACCTAGTCTCCCACATCAACCATTTCAGTTCAGCTGTATAATAGGAAAACCTTGTGCTGACAAAACAGTAAGAGAGGATGTGTGGTTGCAACGAAGTGAATGGCCATAAAAACAATTGAATGTAACAGGCCATCCCCATGCGGTTAAATATAATATGGTTAACATAGGCCATCAAAACCAGGAGATCACGCGAAGCATTCTGTAGTCTCATTGGTTCAATGACATAATGTAATAGACAAAGGTTACTGATTCACCAGTTAGATGAGGATACTGAAGAGTAGCCATTACTTTTGAAGCTGACAAAAGATTCTGTGTCGTGAAAATGTATGTTCTTCACCCAAAATAGTGCAAATAATTCACATAACGGAAATTAATACCATAATTTGCTACATTTTTTCCAAATTGTACAAATCATTATCTAGCAAAACTTGGAAAATGCATTAATTAAGATAATATAGTATTAGACTAGATGTCTGAGAACTTTCAAATCATCTGGGTAATCAGAAGCATGGAAAGCTAGGAGTGTCTTTTGTTAGTTTAGGCTGGTCCACCAGCTGTGATCCTATCTAGATGTGGCAGATCTTGCCTCAGTTACTCATGCTCTGCTTACATCTAGACTATTTTAATGAACTTTACATGGGGCTGCCTATGAAGATGCTTTGGAAGTTTCAACTAGTGAAGAATTCAGCAGTCCAGATACTTTGCAGGCTAGGCATTTGGACTACATTACACCAATTTTGTAATACATGCACTAGTTGCCTATTCAATTTGAAGCCCCATTCAAAGTGTTGGTATTGACCTTTAAAGTTCTAAATAGCTAGAAATCAGGTTACTTTTAGGAACTCCTACACACATATGAACCTGCCCAATCATTAAGATCAGCTACAGATGCCCTGCTCATATGACCACCAGCAGTAGTAGTTTAATTAGCAGGCACAACAGACAGGACCTTTTCAGTGGTGACCCATATTATGGAATTCCCTCCCCTGAGACATATGTCTGACTCCCTCACTGTTTTATTTTAGGCAAGCCCTAAATACTTAAAAAAAACCTCAACGCATTTTAGTTAAAGAGCGTAGACCATTTTTAAAAAATTGCTACCTGTTGTGTTCAACCGTTTTTAGAATTTATGGCTTGTCTGAAGTATTTTATACTGCTCTTCTTTTTTATTATTGTAAATATTGATACTGATATTATTTTAAAATGGGTTTATACTGTTGTGTGCCTCCTTGAAAAAATTATATTTTGAAAGGCAGACTAGAAATAAACAAATAAATACATGTAAATGTTTTATATTACATGATGGATCAGTTCCCCGACAATGGTTTGATTCTAGAGAGCTCCAAACATGAGCAAACATCACATGACATTATGCCCCCCCCACCTGGAAAAGTGGCATTTCAGCAAGCACAGCAGGCTGCTGCAAGAATTATGACATCTCACTGTGTGAAAGGAATTCTACTAATAGTTCTTTGGATGCAAGTCCATATTTCTCCTCCACAGATGAATAAAAGCCATTTGTGAGTAGGAAAAGTCAAGCATGTAAACAGCTCAGATCCAAAACTCTGCAATCAAAATAATAAATCTCTCTTTCTGTTCTGGTGAGATGACCACAAAACCTCCATCCACTAGCTTCCTGTCCACTCCCCAGAACCAACACAAACTCATTGTCCTTACCTTTAAGGACTTGTACTGCTCTTATCACTTCAGCCTCATCTCTCGATACATTCTTGTCTGTGTCCTTTTGCTCCTCCAGCTCCAAGACCCTCATCTGTCTAAAGATTTCTTGGACCCTTAAACAACTCTGCCCTTTCTCCCTCCCTTGCTGCCTCTTATGCCTGGAACTCCCATCCAGAACACCTATATGATACTGACTCTTGTCTTTCAAATCCCTCCTCAAAATCCAACTTTTCTTTGAAATCTTTGGCTTAAACATTTCCTCATCCCTTACAGAAACTTAGGGCATCTCTACACCAGCCTAAAATCCTGCATTTAAAACGGGGCTTTCTGCTTCCGTTTTAAATGCAGGATCACAACTGACTCCCTTTACATGTGCTTCCTTTCCCCCCTCCCCTTCCCCCCGTGAGTCTTCCATTATCTTCCACTGATCTTGCTCCTCTTCTTGCCGCTTTAACTCTTTTCACAGAGGAAACAGAAGTGGAAGATAATGGAAATTACAACAGGGTAATTTGATAGCTCATTATCTGCTATCTATTTAAAAACAGAACAAAGGGCATTTAGTGCATGAGACGCCCTGGAGGGTCATGGCAGGGTCACAGCATCATGTAAAGAGCCCGCAAACTTCCATGAAGGAGCAATCTCGAACTGACTCCCTTTACATGTGCTTCCTTTCCCCCCTCCCCTTCCCCCCGTATGTGAGTCTTCCATTATCTTCCATTGATCTTGCTCCTCTTCTTGCCGCTTTAACTCTTTTCACAGAGGAAACTGAAGTGGAACAAAACAGGGTAATTTGATAGCTCATTATCTGCTATCTATTTAAAAAAGGAACAAAGGGCATTTAGTGCATGAGAAGCCCTGGAGGGTCATAGCAGGGTCACGGCATCATGTAAAGAGCCCACAAACTTCCGTGAAGGAGCAATCTCGATCGCAGGATAAAAGCTCAGATTCTCCTAACGATACCCTTGCCACCTTCTTCTTTTCCTTCTCTATTCCTCATTCTGTGTCCAAATTTAGATCTGTCATGCTTGTTTGTTACTTAGTAAAATGCTATCCATGTTTATGGTGCTATGCAACTAAAACTATAAGAAGAAAACATATATGATTGTTGTAGGCCAACATGCTATTTTGCATAGGTATTCCTCTATGTCAGAAAAGTGTTGTGTTTGAATTGGCTGATTATAAATCTAGATAATCAGTAATTTCAGATGAGGTTCATAAAATAGGGGTTCCATTTAATAATCTTGTGAAACTTTCATTCCATAACACATAGGTGACACTGTTTTCCTGGGACAAGTTCAAAGCAATGAATACAAGGAACAAAGACTTGCTTTACATCATATTTCCTTCATACTTCTTATGCACTAGCTTTGTGGGTCATAACAATTTGACAGGCAACAGCACAATCAAAATTTGACAATAGAAGCTTAAAAAGTTAATCAGAATCTTAGTAGCCACTGATGTGTGTTTTGCCATAGATCCAATGCTTCTATAGCTTTGCTTCTATACCAAAGGTATAGTTTGTTCATTTTCCACATTTGTAGACAAAGGCCACATACTTTATATCATATGGTTTGGAATAATCCTACTGGACTCACTGATGTTACTTCAGTATATATGACCTGAGGATATAACTAAAGACCATAAACTAAAGACCACACTTACCCATGAGTAAGTCCTATGGAAGTCAATGGCCCTTATTCATAGGTAAGGTAAAAGACGAGAACAAGCAGGTGGAGTTGTATCTATTTCACTATGGAAAGCCTGAAACCAAAACAAGGTTTTTGGATTCAGTATCAGGGTTTAGGGATTTCCTGTTGAAATGGGAATGTTGGGGTGAGGTGAACAACATTTTATTTTCATATAATATTTTGTGGGGTAGATCAGGGGAAATGGGTGTGTGTGTGTGTCTGTTGTTGTTGTTTTGGGGGAGAATGTTTAGATTCTAGCCAATATGGGTATTATCAGTCTTTTACTTACCCTTTAAAAAACGGAACCGCCTGCTAGTACACTGCATAATTTTTTGTACTACTGGTATAGTACATTAACACTAAATTAGGAGCCTGGGGAACACATGGGCAGAGTTCCTTAAAGAACACAGTACCCCTTCCCCTGCTTTCACAATAGAAAACAACTTGTGCTGACTATACAGCTACTGCCAATACAGGTCCAATCATTTCTTTTGTATGGACTGCCAGGAATATAAGGGGTATCAATATAGTTCCACCACTTCTATGTGTGTGCATCTGAGTGTGCATACACACACCATTGAGATGGAGGTGCACTGAATGCACTTTTCAACCATTAACACAAATATGCTATGAATTAGATGTATCTGTGTAGTGTTTAATATCTCCTGGTTTGGAAGCATATTTACTCCATTGTGAGCACAGGTTATGATTATTCTATAATGAGGGAAAGGTACTCTACTCATGCTCAGTTTGCTCTGGAACTGAAAACAGCTCTTGAGATGGAGCCCTGGCTTCAAGCTGGTGTTGCACAGTAGCCAAAAGCTGGAAACTGTAATCCTGGAAATCCCAAATTCAAATATTTCTTCAGCTGTAAGCTCACTACAAGACCTTAAATAATCAGTTATTTCTCCTGTCTGTGACATACTTATATTAATACTTGCAAGGTAGTTGCAAAGACTACTAAGACAATGTAAATAAATTGCTTTTAACACCCCAAAGATTGATATATAAATTTAAAGTATTAATATAAAAGTGCCCCACAAAATGGTAGGAATATGTATGAAAATGTGGCTATAAAAACAGGTTGTAACTGAGTGAGTTGCCGCACGCAACTCTTTTTCCCAGATGGCTTAAACAATTTTCTTCCCCTGCCCCCCTGTTTCATCCCTCTCTATGTCCCTAGGAAGTTCTGCCTCTGTTCCTACTTCTCTGAGTCCTGCACTCTCACTCAAATATGTTTTTAGACAGTATCTGGTTACTGCTTACCTGGGTATGCTCATATTCATTGTTGGTGCCTTGCTTGCCTGTCTGTTAAGCATAACAACCTTTGTGAGGTGTATTAGTTGCTAGGCACACAAGCAGCTCTAACATAAGCATAAAGACTGGATTACTGGTTGCTCATGCCACAAAGGGACCAATGTGTCCCTAAATTCCTTATGCAGTTCCTATGGAAAAGGGTGCTACAGAGTTCTCAACCAGGTGAAGGATTGCAGGTTCCCCAAACACTTTCTGTTACCTTCCATTCCATCTCAGATTTCAGACGATATCTGCGGTGTCAACAGTGGCAAAGCAGTTCAGGAGAAGATGGATGGACAGACAGACTTACAGAGATGTGTGACATTATTATATAAGATTATTAAATCACACCTTTCTCCCTAATAGTCCCAATTACACTGGGACTATAATGTTTTAATAGTTCATTTAACTGTTCAGCACCTAATATAATCTCAAACTATTATTATACTGTGACCACAGCCTCCCATTTTGACTGAATACAAATGATCCAGAGAAAGACAGACATACCTAAGTCCCACTGAAATCAATGATTATCTGTGTAAATCAGATTGTTTTCAATGATACCTGGGAATGTCTAACCTTTCTCTGGATTGTGCCCCATTCCTTCTCTTTAGTGCATAACCTCGTAGCTACATATTACTCTTCCAGAGGTTCCCTGATGATCTCTGTTTCATAATTCAGCCATTAGGAGGAGCTTAGAGAATGAAAAGCCATCAGCCAACACTGCTGCCTGGAGTCAAAGCACATCACCTTTGTGACACATCGGAGCATCAAAGGCTTATAAAATGAGTGCCCTGAGGCCACTCCCCAAACCAAGCCTTGTGTATGGCAGTACTCAAGAGTGCCGCTAAGCCACAAAGGTGGCTCAGATTCAGCTTTTAGCTGTCAGAATGGGGTATTTTGTTGTCTGTGTATAATATCACCATTTCCAGGCAAACATAGGAGATGGGAGAATTGGAGAAGCAAAACGGAGCTTCCACCTCAAATAGCGAATCTCTCAAACTAATCAGTCATAAGGGAGGCAAGATGTCATTTTGACATATTATTTAGTGCCGTCTCCATTCTTTTTTTTTTTTAAATCCTTACAAGATAAAAATGTCATTTCTTTTAATTTGAAAAGCAGTGTTTTCAATGCACAGAGTCCAGAAACCACCTCCCATCTTCTAATTGCACATTTCTCACCAAATAATTTAAAAATAGACAGGAAGGTTTTATTATTATTTCTGTTAAGTTGGTATCACTTTGTGTGTAGCAAAAAGCACACATCGCTATAATTTAGTGAACTCCTGTATTCCTCTTGTGGCAAATTGATAGGATAATTTTATTATGAGTGGAACAATGACTACGGGGAGTGATAGAAAATCTCACAGAACTCCACATAATTCAGTTGACTAAATGTAATACTTGCATTACACCAGGAAATAATGAATACAGTCCTGAGCACCAGTAAAAGCTGCACCATCTCAGATTCCAGCTCTTGTCAAAAGGCTATCCTATAAATCATGCCTGAATCTTATTTAATGTCAGAAGCCAGTAATCTGAATGAGTGCAAGGGGAAGCACATTTCAGAATACATGCATACTAACCCACGTGATACATATCCTTTGTAATGATAGGGTCACACAATCTGACTATGGGTTTTAATGAGTAGCTTTTTAGATGCTAATATTAATTATTTTACACATGGCTTGTTCCTGGTTTATTAATGGTGCTTTAACACATTTATCACATAAAATTATCAGTACAGTCATTGTGGATTATCTTTTACCACTCAGACCAAGACGTTTTTTATGGGGTTTTGCTTTCCTATCAAAATGTTACCTATGTACATAGTCTTGCTGTTGGATCTTTATATTGGTTTTATGCCAGTGAAACAAAAGCTGCCAGCAACTCAAGAAACAAGACTATTATAAAGAGTCCCAATTAATATTAGAATGTCCAGCAATGTTTAGAGGATTCTTACATTTGTTTCCTTTTGCAAATGTACAGAAGGGCCAAATCCAGAGTGTTTCCAAGTACCTCCCTGGAAGCTCTAAGAAAAGCAAGCTACTTTCTGAATAAATGTGCAGTTATGTATATTGACAGGATTTGAACCAAACTATATAAGGTGCAAATTCTATTTTAAACTGTTCAGCTTAGTTATTAATACAAAATGTATTTATAGTATTCCAAATGAATGCATATGCATATATAGCCTTTACAGAATAAGGAAACATGCATACTGTAAGGTAATTTAGCCATTACTATTTCTGAGGGCCAAAAGGCAGTGCAAAAGGGTCTCCAAGGCAATTTTCAACATTAAAATACATCTAATGATCATAAATGAGGAGGCCATTTGAACCTCTCTCAGGGGGTAATTCCACAATTGGTATGCTGCAACCAAGACAGTCCTGTCCCACATCCCAACCAAACGTTCCTCTCCTAGTGGCTGAACACAGAGCAAAATCTCTGAAAATGACTGCAATTGCCAGGAGGTGGTCCTTCCAATAATATTATGTAATTCTTTAGCGCATAAGAACATAAGAACAGCCATGCTGGATCACAGCACGGGTCCATCTAGTCCAGCATTCTGTTCACACAGTGGTCAATCCTGTGGGAAACCCGCAAGTACGACATGAGTACCACAAGTAGGTCATCCTCCCACTCATGATCCCCAGAATACTGTGTCTGATATTAGAGGTAGGATATAGTCATCGTGACTAGTAGCCACTGACAGCCTTATCCTCCATGAATTATCTCACTTGAAATCCTTAAATATAAGGTAAGTTAGTATAATTCCCCCATATTTCATAAACTGGGGAGGGGTGCTATGGCTGAGAGTGTAGGGCTTGACTATAGCCACCTAGTTAATTCATGCCAGAAACCTGATGAACCATCAGTGAATTACTGGCCTTGTGTGCACAATTGCTGCAGCCCACCATGGCTTATTTAAGTTGCAGCACGTGCCAGCAGCCATTGTGAATATTCAAGCCACAGCGGGCAGTTGCTGTAGCTTATCATAACATCCAAACCTGGCAAAGGTGGGTAGTTGCCATAGTTAATAAACCACTCACAATGTACACTGGCCCACTGATTCATAGCTTTGCTTCTTAGACACTCTCTGACCTAGTTTGCATGTGTCAGGGTGGAAACTGAGCCGATAGAACCCCAGAGCAGTTCTGATTCTGAGGAGGATCAACAATCCGTGGGAGAGGAGCCAGCTCATCCCTCACAGGCACAGCAGCTGGCAGAGATTCCTCCTGCCGGCATTCCTGAGATACATAGTGACTCAGGCAGTGAGAGAGTGAGGGATAGGGGCTTGCTAGACGCTTGACGCAGACGCAGGGAGCGACGAGCGATAGAGGGCGCGGAAAGAAGGTGTAGTGCCCATTTGGCGCGCAAACAACGGCCGCGTCCTGTGGACCCAAGGGAAACAGGGAGGATCTCTCCCTAGCCCATAAGTTCAGGGTCTTCAAGTGATTCTCCTTCAAACGGGGACCATTTGCCTACCTGGAGCATAGGCTACTCTGCTGTTCATTGCTTAGTCGCTGGTGATTAGCATCTGAAAGAGTCATTAAGTTGTAAAAGGATTAAAGCCTTGAAAAGAATTCCTTTCGTCTGTGTCTTGAGTTGGCTATTGGAGTGTACTGAAAGAGGCCGCTAGGGTGCTCCTGACAGCATGTCACACTAAGCCACAATGGGTTGTCACCGTGGGTGGTTTCAGACTGGCTTAGTGTGACATCCAAACCTGGTGCAGATTTTCTGTCGTGGATTGCTTTTGCGAACAAGCCACCCTGAGAACCCATGGCTGGTAGTAGGGTTGTTTAGGGGGGTGCTTATTCTCAGGATGGCTTGTGACATCTGAATCCATCCAGCAGAGTCGCTTCAGTGTGGGTTGTTTAAAATGGCAAGAGAGCCACCTGGCAACAGTAGCAAAAAACACTGCTACCTGCTCCTTGTGATCTCACTAAAGATATCCCCTCTCTATTATATCTTGGAATTATACTAGTCAGTTTACTACTCCATTACATCACCTCCCTAGACAGCAACACCTCCCCCCCACACACACACATTTCAAGGAGATTTGCACATATTTAATGTTATTCTTTTTCATTAGCAGAGTAGGCTGCTGAGGTTGTACTGGAAAGGCCCATGGGATACATGCTGGGAGTGGGCAGGAGAACTAAGGGTGAAACAAGCCACGGCATGCCGCAGAGTGTTGATTGTCTGTTGGAAGCAATGTGGGTTATATAGTGAACAACCAACCCACTGCAGCTTATTTTCAGGGTGGCTGATTGTGACGTGTGAACTTGCCCTCTGTAAGGCAAGACATAATTTTACATATCTTAGCAATTCTCTGGTAAATGCACTAGCATATGAGGAACCCTAATCAAACTTTATAAAGAAACAATACATTCCAAGACATCAAAATGCTAACAGCAATGCATTCTGAAACTAGAACGTATCTTACAAGTCTTTTCTAATTAAAGGTAGGACTTTTCTGTTGCAAATATTTGACTAACCTTTACCAATAATCATGCCTTCCAATTATTTACAAGATTAAAAATAAAACAGCAGGATTTTTGTGAAATAAATTACTTTCTAAATTCCAATTATTTTAAAGATATTTCAGGGGAAAATTGAAGTCTTGATCCTTCCACAGATATATAGGTTAAATACCAATTTGTCAATGTGGTTAGCAGATTCCAAGTTTGCTACCTAGAGTACCAAGTAGAATACTGTAGTAGTCAATTGCTTAGCAGACTTCAAGCTAGGGAGAATCTGCTTTATTTTTTAGTAAGACCCCTAAAGTCCATCAACTGGAGTGGGTACAAAATATGGCTGGGGTGGTGCTGGACCCAGATGCAAAATGGTGGCTCAGGGCACAGAGACAATATCCTGCATGCCTTGAGCCATACAGTGGGACCTACATATACAACTAGAAATTCACATCTAAATTACTACAGATCAGGGATTCTGACACCAAACTTAAAACTGGCAAGCAGAACTGCACAAAGACCTGGTCAGCAGCAGCCTATCAATACTCCTGTTTTAAAAGTGAGGGGCACTGAGGCTGATAAGCAATTAGAACAAACTTACCTTGACACATACGTTTCATCTTGTATTTTTATTTGCTATTGTTAAATTATTGGTAGTTGGAAACCATTGTCAATCTACTGAAAATCCCAGAGATCTACCAGTAGATCTTGATCTACAGTCTGCCCACCCCTTCTTGGGGGGATCAAAAATGAAATGGAATCTTGCAGCATGCATCTCTGACTGAGGGTCATTGCTTTCTTTTAGATCATGAGATAATTAAGTTGATTTTTTTCACTTGTCAAATCTGAGCCAGACTTAAATACAGTTCTTAAGAGGCAAAAGGGTTAGTGTGCCAATCCACTGTACCACCCACTCCCTCCATAATTACTTCTCAAGTTCTTCTGGGCTTTTTTTCTGCTTATCTTTGTGTTTCAAGGAAGTTTGCTATTCAAGAGGTCAACATACAGACTGAAATCTCAGCTTACAGCGGTGACTGTAGAAGATAAGATATGTCTGGAAGTACATGGCTAATTTAATATCTCACAGATGTTTGCTTTGCAAGGTGGGAAAAAAAAAACCTTGCATGTATTTTCAACCAAATGCCAGAGAACGAGGCAGACCTCTGACAAGGGCTGGAACAAACCAGCAACCATGAGCTGGAGTGAAAAGTCAGCAAAAGTGGAATATGAGTCATACCCAAAGTTCTGAAAAATGCTTTCTTCTATAATCACAATATAAAACAATGAAACAAGTACAGCACTAATGTGATATTCCCCCCTCCCCCATCAGCTGTCTGGCTATGAATTTTGGCCACTTTGGTTCCATGTGCTTTTAAGTAAAGTTTAGGACCCCCAAAAGATTTCCTAGACACCAAGTGCACAGGAAACAAACCTTGTCTTAGTCAAGTCAGACATAAATCTTTCCTGCTCAGTGAATATATTAAGAGCTAAACTGATGTAAATTAGGGTGGTGCTGAATTTTTGTGGGGATTTCCATAATGAAAGGTACTTTATTGCGGAAAGGGGGCACAATATTTTCTAAAAGAGCAGTAATCTCCTAGGGAAGAAAAGGCTTTCACAGAAATTGCAATCCTTTTCTGGGGAAAGTGCTTGCTAAGACAGGGGAAAGATCATACTGTACATAGCACACTTTGGGGTCACCCAAAAGATCGCCTGGTGTGCGGGTAAAAGATTTCACGAACCGAGGCCTTCTGTTTTGGCTCAGTTTATTTATTTTTATTTATTATTTTTATGTAAATATTTTTTTTAATTTTATTTAAATATTTTTAATTATTTTTATTTTATTTATTTAGTTCCAATATTAATCATGTGTTTATATTGCATTTATTATTATCCTATTTCACATCAATGTGAGGTATTGGGAAGACATTATACTAGTGCTGTGCTGAAAATTTCTCCCACTTTTTTTTTCAACCATTCTCATTCAATTTGATAGAGGATAAATTGTTTCCGAAAAGAAATCCAATGGTGAAGAAATTTTGGAGAAACTCTCATGGGTTGGGTTTGGGTTTCTTGGCCTTACCTTATTTAGGAGGTGGCTGAGGAGTAAGAACAAATGTCCTGTTTTTCATTGTACAATCATCTCTCTGGAAGCCTGTAGCCTCCTCAGCTTCCTACACTTCAATTAAAGCCCAGTTTAAGGCACCAAGAGCTAATTCGTCTCATGGGGCTTTTTCAGATCAGGCTATGCAGGCAGCCTGGGAGGCTAGCTGTGATTAGGTAAGCTCAAAAACACCACAAACATAAATAATAAAACATCCCGAATGAGACAAAACAATGGAAGCCTCCTTCATAGGGAAGAAAACCTTCAAGAAATTGGAGGACAGATTTGGGCAGAGCACTAGCTCCACCTCATCCCTGGAGCTACACACAACACTGCCCCCACCTGCATTGCGGTGGATGCAAACTGGAGGCCAGCCTACCAAGAAGATGCTGTTGCAGCACAAAGACCCCAAAGCCCTTAGGAAAAAAGAAAGCAGTTGTGCCACAAGCCCTGCCAATGTGGAGCCCTACCTGGGAGAAACTGCTGAGAATTTCTCCCCTGGAGAAATTTGGTGAAATTGTATCCTAAATTTCTCTGCCCAGAAATAAGGTGGAGAATTTCAAGAGGCTATTTGCACGTAGCTCTACATTATACCCATTATTTTTGTTAGCTGTTCAACAGATTCAGAGAGAAGGTAATCCTCATGACATCAGATAATTCCTCAATTATGGCTGAGCTGGTTCCCTGGGATTTACAGGTTGATGTCCCACTGCTGCACACATTGTACAAATGCCGTATTCTGACCAGCCTTAAGCTTTGACTTATACTGGAATGAGGGAATTGGTCATACTGGACTGTACTTCATAGAACCCTTTTAATAACAATTGTCCAAGTGGTCATGGTTTTGAGAAGGATCTGAAACAGGCCTGGCACCAGATTTTGGTGAAAACCTGGCACAATCTTCTCCAATGGGCCCTTACCCACTAGGCGCTGACAATGCCTGGGCAAGTGAGCAGTGATGGCAGCCACCTAAAGGCAAATGCGCCTAGCTGCCATTCTTGCATGTCCTCCTGTCCACTTGTATGGGCAGGACGCAGCTGCCTGCCTTCTGGCTCTGTGCAGCATCAGATTGGGAGGAGTTTTTGCTCCCATTGCCATGGCTACCAGCACGGCACTGAGGAGGAGACAGTCTTCCTGGGGGCAATTCTCACTGCCCCCAAAGTGAATACAGGTGGGTCGGGGGTCAGTAGTTGGTCTTCAGGGTGCTGGGACCTCAGCAGCAATTCAGATGCTGATGGGGAGGGCTGGTCAGTGACAGGCAGTGGAGCAGCTCATGTGGGAGGTGGGAGTGAAGGTTGTGGAGGACTAATAATGCTGTTACATGTTAATGTCACCTTTAAAGTGCTATAGCTGTCTGTGGATTTACAACAACTGACTCATATGGCTACACTTCTAAAGAATACTAGTGTCAGGGACTTCTCTCTTTTTTTGTTCACCCAGAGAGTAAAGATAGTGAATAGCCACACTGGATGAGACAAAGATAGGAAACTTCAGTAGATTCAGAATGGCGCAGCCAGGCAGCTGACCAAGGCCAATTCTAGATAGCATGCGACTCCTAAGTTACAACAGCTGCCAGTTATGACCTATGACACTCTAAATGGCTTGGGAATAGGCTACCTGAACAACTGCCTTCTTCCATGCAAAGCTGCCGGAGTTTTAGCTTCCTTCACACATTACTCTCATGAAGAGGGTTCATACTTTGAAAGGGGCAGTGGGACCACACTACTGGCCCCGCCCCAAAGTTGTATAGCCTTTTCCCCAACATTGCCTATGAGGAACACTATATGGGGAAAAAACAGTTGCTCCCATCAGTACATTGGGGCAGCCATCTTCTCCCCCATCCAATTATTTGGGAAAGGACAGCATGCCATGACATACTGCTGCTTTTCAGATACGTTTGCAAAGCAAACGGGAAGCACTGTGGTTCGTAGCTGCTCCAAGCAGCTAGAAACACTGCAGGTGATATGGATCCTCAGCAGGACATCTAACTCACCTGATGTGGGCCTAGCCAGCAGTGGGGGGGCCCCTTTGGGCTGAAGTTTGCACCAGGGTTAAGATGATTCTCAACTCATGTGAATTTCAAGGGATCAATGCACTATTTGGTTGGACCCCAGCTGACTGGATCCAAATACATAGCCAGAAGACATGGCTAATGAGAGCATGTTTAGTTGATAAACATATGGTCCTCAGGCACTGGAAATCTAAATCCACACCAAACCATGAAGGGTGGGTTGAAGAAATTTTAACATAGCCGCAGAGCAGACAGCATCTATGAGGTGAGGACGCTTAGATAAAATTGGAAGTGAAAAGGGGGGGGGGGAGCAGATAAAAGCAACTTAAGAGAAGCGATCAGTTCATTTAACCTTCATCAGGTCAAATGCCTGCTAGAATAAAAATGTCTTAAGTGGACAGCAGAAGGCCAAGAACAACACGTAGTAACAGAAGTGAAATGCCATAAAATGATATTCTGAATCAATTTCAATAATAGACAAGGAGGTGTGAAGCAGGAGAAAACTGGGGGAAATTTTGTTTTCCTCACTCCATAGTGCCACAGCAGTAAACTGCTCAGGTTCAGGCATGCAGCCATCAACCTTAGCAGTACATCATGACAATGTGGGTATTTTTTACTTCCCCATGAACTATGTAGGAGTTAAAAAAAAAAAAAACTGGGGTAGGTGATGAATGCCTGATAGTGCACATCCCTGCCCCCAATCCCCCCCGCACACACACATATTTTAAGTTGTTAGTGGGTCTGCCCTTTTCACAGCTTAAACAGTCCTTTGGGTAGATTAATTATGACAGGAGAAGTGCTTTTCCTCCGATTCTAATTAATCCCCCCCAAAGGCCAGTTTAAGCTTCAAAGGGGGCAGACAACATAACAGTTTACAGGATCCTGAAGGAGGTGGGAATTTAGAGCCAGGAAATGTTCAACATCAAATACACAATTCCCATTCCCTCTCCCAAATAAGTGGCACACTGGTTATGGAGTGACCTCCTTAGAGAGACTCGCCTGGCGCCTATATGGTGCACTTTTCGGCACCAGGTGTTTTACCCCCTCAGTTTTAAAAACTTATCAGTGTGTTTTTAGATCTTTGCGCTGCTGCTAGCTTTTATCTTGGTTACTACTTTGGTTTTATTCTGTTTTAAACTTAAGGTTTTACTATGTTATTGTATTTTATGGCTTTAAGCTTTGTCTTGTAAATCGCCCAGAGAGCTTTGGCTAATGGGCGGTATAGAAATGTAATAAATAAATAAATAAAATAGGTTGTAAGCTGAATGGAACCCTAGTGGCCCCCAACCAGAATGAGTGTTCGTGTGTGTGCCCTAATGTGACAGAATTCCACGGCAGCATGAGGCTACACACATGCACATCTCTCTACTGGCGGGGGGAGTTGCTCTCTTTTGGGAGTGAAGGGGGAAACCTGATATTTTTCTGCAAACACAGTTTGCAAGTTTCTGGGTGACCCCATTTGTTGCCTTGCTGATTACTATAGGGCCATTTTTCTATTAAAGGGAATGATAATGGCATACTTTACAGAATTTGAAGAGGTGAAGCTATTATTCAGCAATGGCGCTAAACCCTGGAAGAAATTTAAGCAAACATTTAGTTTCCTCATGCTGCCAGTGGAGTCATCTGAATACTGCAGGGGAGGCGGTGGCGGCTCTGTCCACAATAATTTGCAACATTCAGAAACAGAGCAGCGAAATTTTTATATCGTGATGAAACAGTTTGAAGAGTATTGCATTCCAAAAAGTAATGAGTCTTTTGAAAGGTATAAATTTCATATGCAAAAGGAGAGAGAGAGAGAGAGAGAGAAGGGACTATAGAGGAATTTGTGACTGAACTCAATTTGTTGAGTCAGACTTGCAATTATGAATTGCTGAAAGAGTCTGTGATAACAGTCCAAATTGTACTTTGTATCAGAGCCATCATGTTCTGGAAAACACTAGTAGAAGTTCCTGAATTCACCTTTGAAATGGCCCTTCAGAATCTCTAAGCTTCTTCAGTAACACACAGTGGACTGCATGGGAAACCAGATCTAGTACATGTAGACAAGATTGCAAAATCAAAGATAAATAAAATATAGAAACAAGTAGACAAGATTGCAAAATCAAAGATAAATAAAATATAGAAACAAGTAGACAAGATTGCAAAATCAAAGATAAATAAAATACAGAAACATCATGGAGCAGAAAGCTCTAAAATGATACTAATAAGCAAAAGACAAAAGGAACTAGAAGAAGAAAGTCTGCAACAAGTGCAAACGAGTTGAACAGGTTTCAGGAGTCTGCAACCAGGAGCAGCATGTGCAACACAGGAAACAGATGCTTGAATGACTACAGCAGTGACAAAGATGAAGAAAACTTCATTGATTTTCTTATTGCCTCATTTCAATTATTTGACTAGATTATTTCTCTTGGATGGAGCAAAAGTCATACTTAAATCCATGGTTTCTAACCCCCACCCCACCCCCACCCCAGCATAATTAGAGAATTAAAAAACCTCTAGTTGCTTCTCTTTCTTTGCATATAGGCTAACGGCCTATAGTGCAGTTGTCCCCAAACTTTTTGGACCATGGGCATGTTCGGTAATTTGACAAACTACTATGGGCACCACCACAAAACGGTCCCATGGAGGATGTGGCTAGTGGGCGCCTGGCTAGTCAAAAGAGAGAAATAGCAAGGCCAGAGGCTGGGAGGGAGGGGGAAATAGCAAGGCAAAAGGTAGAGAAAAAGAGCAAGGCTAGGGGGGAGGAGAAATGACAAGGTGAAAAGGTGGGGAAGAAAGAAATAGCGAGGCTAGAGGCTAGGAGTGGGGAGAAATAGCAAGATAAAGGGGTGAATAGGAGAGAAAGAGCAAGGTTAGGGGCTAGGAAGGGAGAGAAAGAAGTCAGCTAGAGACAGGAAAGGGAGAGAAATAGAGAGGAAAGGGGTTGGGTGAAGAGAAATAGCAAGACTATAAGTTGGGACTGGACATATGAGAGAGAGAGAGAGCGCAAAAAGCAAAGGTCTGTGTGGATGGAAGATGATTGAGTGGGGCCAGGAAGCAACTCTTTCCTTCTCTTCCTGCTCGCTAAAAAGCTGATCAGCAGCAGGTTCAGGAACAGGAAGGAGAACCTGGTGCCCTAATGATTTTCAAGTTTTTTAAAATTATTATTTTTTTAAGAGCAGGGAGTGGTGAGCTTCGTGGGTGCCGCTGAAGGTCCCTGTGGGTGCCACGGTACCCACGAGCACCACATTGGGAGACCCTCATCTATCCTATGCTGTCGGCAGGAGCCAGGCAGGGTGGGAGGAAAACGGGGGTGAAAAAGCCTTTTCTTTACATTTACAGATAGATGAGTCTCTCTGCTCCTCTCACTGACTTACAATGAAGAGTCTTTAGGGTCCTGGAAATCCTGGCCACTCCTCCTCCCTCCTTTCCCTGCCCACCAGCACATCCCCTTTTCTTCCTTTTCGACTTCTCTTATGAGGTTGCAGTTGGGAGCCATAGGATTGCTCTGTAAATATATTAAAATGGAACAGTTCCCATTTCTTAGAGAGGATTAAATCACTAGTGCTGTGGCAGAAACCAATATTTGTCTACTTCAGATGTCAATTTAGGGCTCTGGTAAGGCCTTGTGACTTCAATACACCTCCTGAAAGGCTTTATATTCTGCCCTTGAAATTTTTCACAGGAAGGTCTGACAAATATTTGAAGGCCTGAAAAGTCTATGGTGTCCATGTTCAAAGATGTCATACTGGTTTGGGGAAAGACAACTGAGGAGCATGCCCTGAAACTTTTAAAAGGTACTAGGAAGAGTCAGAATAGCAAGCCTGAGGGTTAACAAGTGTGTTTTCAGAGACAATTATTTTAAAAAAGTTAGAGCTATATATCCTACCTTTCCTCCAAGGAGCTCAAGGTGGGATACATTGTTTCTGCCCTCGCTATTTTTATCCCCACAGCTGCCCTGTGAGGTAGGTTAGGCTGAAAGGTAGTGACTGGCCCAAGGTCAGTAACTGACCTTCATGGCTGGGTGGGCACTTGGACTGGGAATACCCAGGTTCAACACTCTAACCCAGCCTGCCCCAACCTGGAGTCCTCCAGATATTTTGAACTACAACTCTCATCACCACTGACCATGGGCCATACTGGCTGGGACTGATGGAAGTGGGAGTCCAAAACATCTGGAGGGCACCACGTTGGGGAATGCTGCTCTAACCACTACACACACTGGCTAAAAATTAACTTACTTTATAAAAAATTAACCTAAAAGGTTAAAGATCTGCTACAAATACACAGTCCTCTCTGAAAGCAATGCAGTGCTGATCCATGCTCAGATGCATACCTAATTTAGACCTACAGTTTCTGAACCAGCAAGTGATATATGTGCAGACAACTGCACAGATCTCCTTAAACATATTGGGCATACATTTAAGGGTAGAGGGGAGGAAGTAAAATGAGAAAATTTCCCTGCTACTGTTCTTTGTTCAGGGATGGGATGTAACAAAACAAAAAAGACTAGGAGCAAAAATACCATCTAGTAGTTAGAGTGTTGTTAGTCTAAGACTATGGAGACCCAGGTTCAACTCCCCATTTAATCATTGAGCTTACAGTGACCTTGGGCTTCTTAGCCTAGCCTACCTCAGAATCACAGTGAGGATAAAAGGCGGGGGTGGGAAGGACACCATGTATAGTGGAAAGGCAGGATATATGTGTAATGTTCGTGAGTTTACACTTATGTTTACTGTGTTTACTGGGGAATGCTGGGAGTTGTAGGGCTTTTTCCTGTCTAAACATGCATAGGATTGTGCCCTTAAATGTTCAAAGAAAATGGTTTATTTATGTGTTTCTGATATTTACGTACATTTATTTTTTGTGGAAATAAAACTATCCATGATTCCCACTGATAAACGCATTTGTATCTTTTTGGGGATTACACTTAGCAGACTGCATCCTATCACATCTATGAAATGTCTATAGGTTTCAGCCTGCCGTAGAGACCTGGTTTTGAAACTGCCATTCCTCTAGTGCAATTCTAATTATTTATGCTGGAAATTTTGGTTTCAATAGCAAAGAAAAGAATTGGAGGCATTCCTAGGTTGCAAAGATTGTTTTTACAACTACAGCTATATGACCTAACCATAAAATACAAACCTGGGAAGACTCTATTGATTGCAGATGTATCATCCAGGACTTTTGAAAGGCAGAAGAGCAATGTCACAGATACAGTTCATGTCAATCAAATTAAAAATTAATTCCAGTTGCAGATGAAATATATGTAGAACTGAGATAAAAGTTGCCATTTAAAAACATTTGCCTCCAAATCAAGGGTGTGTGTGCTGGGGGTGAAAGGGAGGCCATCAGTTTTTAAAGTGAGCGAAATTGGTGGCGGGATTGAAATTCACAGGTTGTAGCAGGTCTCCTCCCAGCAGCTACTGGCTAGGAGCTGCCATTCCATTTTTACCTGCCAGAGTGACACTGTATATTATCTCATAACATTGTTCTAGGGAGGTCATAAGTAAAACAACACCAGAAAAATGGTGGTTACCAGCCACCTAGAATAGTGCTGCTGCTGCCACCAGTGAGTTTCATCCCCCCCCTCCAATTTTGCTGCTTGTGAATGGAGCAATGAGATTGGAGAGGGGTGGGAGAGAGATTTCAGCTCATCCCCAGATACGTGCAAAAAAAATATGAAAACCATCTGCACTGTTGGTACGGTTGGCACATCCCTAGTCCTTATTACCCATTTAAAAGCGAGTTGTCTGTACTAGATAGTATGCTGATAGATAACAAACAAAACTGACCGTATCAAAAGCATTGCAGAAAGACATGATACAAACTATGTCTGAAGGGAGTTTATGTATAGAAATGCTCAGAAGAGAACATGATACTTTAAATTGGTCCAACTTGTCTGCTGATATAGAAGAAGCTGAAAAAGCCTTACAAAGGGAAGTACCAGTGATGAGCCCAAAAGAGAGATTAACTCCATGGTCCCTTGGTTGGACCTGTTTGTACATGTGGGAAAGAATTACTAATTGATTACTTTTCCCACCACATTGAAAATGCTCTTTTCGAAAATGCAACAGCTATCAGTGTAATTTCTTGCATAAAATCTACGTTTGTCCATCATGGAATTACGGAAACAGTGAAGATGGACAATAACAATCACTTTGATTGCCATGACTTTCTACAGAGGATGTATTCCATCACAAACTTTGAATGGCTAGAAGAACTTCTAGTATCTAGCCCAAAACACCTACAATCCAAAGATATGCTGGAAAATGGGTGCAAATAGTGAAGTAGTTGGTAAGAAAAACACTGTATTCTGATCTTTATATGCAGGGATCTTTGGAGCAGATTTTGGGGGTGGGCACAGGGGAGAATCCATTCTACTGATGGTTGCTGTTTTGTTGGTGGATGGACACCATTGGATACAACTCGCTATCTTAATTTTTATACTAATAAACTATTACTTGTTGGATCTTCCTACATCCGGTATCATTTATTAAAGAACAATACAGTCACCACCACATCTTGTGGTAGGGAACTCCTTAAGTTAATTATGTGTGGCTGTCAAGAAATATTGTCTTTTACCAGTGCTGAACTTGAAACAAAAGGCAAAAAACATGGCAATAGTCTGCAAAACGTTAACTTTGGAATAATTCCACTGACTTCAGTTACACTATTCTGGAGACAGTGGTTTATGGACTGTGGACTTTAGCTATGTTATCTATCCATAAAGTACTGGTTGAAAACAGACAAATCTGCCCTTTTGATTAAACAAATCCAATTGGGCTTTGCATTTTTCACATGAAAATGAATGTCTGGTGAGCCTTGTGTTGCCAAATCAACATTTAAAAAGAAAGGGAGGGAGAGAGATACTGTGAATTTGTGGCGTCTGTTCTATAGAGTGCTAGGAAGCTATGAGGTTTTGAAAATAATAGGCACCTATTATAGTCTACAAAGTGCTATATTCTGGAATAAAGGACAGTGCCTTAAAATAAGAGATGTCCTTAAAATAAGGGACATCTGGCAGCCTTAGGTAAGCCAAAGGTTTCCTTTGAAATAAAATTTAGCATAGAAAGAAAATTGGACAAAATATAGCCAACACATGGTTCTAATATAACACACGATACCAGTATAATACACAGTTCTTGATTGCAACAAGATTTCTATAGAGTGAGTTTCACATAAATGCTAAATCTGCCAGGGGACTGAGATGGAGGGAACTGAGCAAACTTGCACTATATTATGAACCTTGCATACTAATGTGCAGAAAAAGCAACCTGTGCCCAATGTTTGAATTGGTATTCTACTCGAATAACAGGGAGGGGCTAGTCTAGAAAATTTCAAGCACCAAGAGGAAAAGAAAGCCCTGCTATATATTCTAATAAGGGCTGCAATCCAGCATACTGTTATACATATCCAAGTTTCATTTAAAGCAGCAGGATTTCGGCATATGTGATTTTGCAAAAAATTGCAGGTAAGATGATTCATGGAAACATGCAACTTCCCACTAAATTGCAGCTTAGATGATTAATCGAAGGGAAAATTTAAATAAATTGACTGTTTCTCTTACTTCAAAGATGTTACCGTGTTATTGTGAAATTTCTGTTTGAATTGCATTAACTTGTTGCATTCATTTTTGGCACTTCATTATAAACAATTAGCAATTGAAACTAAACATGACAACTGTTCAAAACATCTTATAATAGTGCTGTGGAAAAAGTTATTTCATTTGCGCAGTCAAATGAAAAACCTAAACAAAGGGGTCAGTATAATTAAACATAAAGACTCGTATTAAATTTTTCCTGAGAGTTGGCGTTCCCTTCCCTCTCCTCCCTCTGCTTTGTTTACTTCTAAAACACCCATGTTGCCAAATTGCTTGCATAGTGTATGAGCGAGTCTAAATTTTTAGGAAAAGAGCTACCTCTAATAGGGGAAAGTGTATACAAAATTGGTCATTTGACATAACAAGGACAAATGGCTTGGATTCAGAGTCTGCCTCCCATGAGTGGTAAGTCTCCTTCTATCCACAGAAGGCTTCTGATCCAGTGGAGCCTTCACGGTCGAAGACAATCTTTACCGATTCCCCCTCCAGTCCCTTATGCCTCCCCAAAATCTTCTCCAGAAGGTTGCAGGACACACTGGAGCAGCACAGATGGCGCTGGGGGCTGCAGGAGAGGGAATAAGTGAAAACTGCCTCTCTTGCTTCCCACTGGCTGGAGCATTCTGAATCTGAGCATAGCTCCATTCAAGGAGTGCTTCCACTGGCAGACAGAAACCAAAGACCCAACCGAGTAATTTTAGCTTCACAATGGGTATTTCACAGGTCTGTCCCAACATTTCAAAACTGCAAAAGCTGGCAGTATTGCACCTAATCCCAAATGCAGTAATGCAGCTGTACCCCATAACATTTAAACCTCCATTTTCCCTCCATATATTTCCCCCTCCCCAACCCTAAAACATTATTTCCCTGAGGCCCAAGCTAGATGTGGAGGTAGTTAGACCACATATGCAGAACTGGGTTTACACCAAATCTTTATAAAGCAAGTACTGGTGCGGGCAGACCTAAATCCTCCTTCCATTGTGCACTGGAGTAAGCTCACCTCTCCTGCCCATCTATGCTGCACTTTACTTCACTTACCCCACAACTCACACATTCATATTTCATAGGGAATTCGCAGGACCTCAGCCAAGTCCTGCCCTCCCATCCCTGAAACTAGCAAAGATCAGTAATAACTGATGTGCTGTTATATCAGTATGGTTACAGCTTGCAAGATTACAGTTGAGAAGATGTAAGTCCCAGATGTAGTTCTCAGATCAAAATAAAATTAAGGAAAGCCTCAGTGCAATATTCCTTGCTAAGTAAAAAAGAATAATTATGGACTTTAACATACAATTTCTATTTTCTATATATATACCTAATAGAACACAAATCTTTCTATGTACTCATGCATGTTTCTGATCGTGTATACTTAGGAAACCAAAGTATTAAGACGTTTAAGGGTGCAATCCATGAATATTTAGACAGAAAAAGGTGCTACGACTCCCAGCATTCCCTAGCCAGCCATGCTGGTTGAGGCATGCTGGGAGTTGTAGCACCTTTTATATAGGATTGTGACCTTAGTATTTTAGCTATTCATCCATTTATTTGCAAATATTGGAAGTTTGTTCACAATTCAAAAGGAAAGTTCATAAAGTCATGAATGATTCCTTACTTTTAAAATATTTTGTCCCACTAAAAATTGTTTGGGACTCTTTTATTACCATGCTAAGAAATCAAGTACATTTTTTCATTAATTCAGTGGTCAAAATGAGTCCTAGTAAGGTGGAAGATTCTTAACAAGACACCCCAGACATCAGTGTCTGGATATAAATATAGTAATGGATATAAATATAGTATACCTCTTAATGGCTCCTAAATCTATGGTTTTAAAACAAAGCAAAGAAATGATATAGCAGATCTCCCCTGGGGCTAGTTGAAAAAGAAATCTATGCCCTCTCAATTTATCTTCACTAACCAGTAGAAAAGAGATTAAGGGCACAATCCTATGCATGTTTAGACAGAGAAAAGGCCTATAACTCTCAGCATTCCCCAGCCAGCATGGTGGCTGGGGAATGCTGAGAGTTGTAGGCCTTTTCTCTGTCTAAACATGCATAGGATTGCACCCCAAGAGAGTTCTTAAAAGTAGTAATCTAAAAAATTAATATAATTATTTACATTTAAATCTGCTGAAATATACCAGCCCATGTTTACATGGTGAATCAAGCATAGTTGTCACTTACATAGTACAAGGCAAATCCAGTTCCTGAGGCATTTTAAAAAAATCTTCAGACACACTGACGCTATGAGGAAATAGCTTATTCATATGGCAACGATTCACTTGATGACATAGAGAGGTGCAAGAAGAACCTGCTGATCTTGGGAAAGGAGGACACATGACCCAACAAGCTTTTCCCTTTGAGGATATGTCATCGCTACATCCCTGGTTTATCACTTCATCCTTCAATCCCTTCTCCCCGAAATAAAAGTGTCCAGCTGCCTTAAAGTACTTGCTTCATTGGCCATTTTTTCCTTACATTTACTACTGTTGGGGATAGAATTATTGTACTAAATTCCCTATTTACTCTCTAATTCCTAGCATGACAAACTGTATCCTGGTTTTTTATCCCCTTGTTTTGGCACGTACTGTTCACTTTGTTCCACTTACATGTGCACACATATATATTCAAGGAGATCATAAGACATCAGTCCACCCTCTTACAGAGACTCTTCCACTATTCAGCTCCCAAATAGAGATATATGCGTGGTTTTGAACTGATTTACTGAACACTGTTTTTCAGTAAGGCATCCTCAAAATGATGGGTTGAAGACAGAAAGATCTTGCCTTCTATTGGCTTATTGCAATAACACAAAACTATTTTGCTCTCAAGTGCTTCAGTTTAAAGGCTTACAATTAACTTTGTGACGTCTAAGTAAATAATCTAAGATTTGGATCCTGGCCAACATCTTTTTCTCTAGGTTTGTCCTTCTCTCTGGTTGTGGTGGTTCTCATACAACCTGCTTCAGGTAAGGTCATAAACTAGCTATGTGTCATGACCAGCCAACTGAAGACAGTGTCTTGGAGAAAACCAAGAAAGACTTGGAGAAAACTTAGAGCCAGTGTAGTGGTGAGAGTGACGGACTGGGAGCTGGGAGATCTGGGTTCTAGTCCCCACTTGGCCATGGAAGCTCACTGGGTGACGTTGGGCCAGTCACAGACTCTCAGCCCAACCTACCTAACAGGGTTGTTGTTGTGAGGATACAACAGAGAGGAGGAGGAGGATAATGTAAGCCGCCTTGGGTTCCTTGCAAGAGGAATAAGGGCGGGATATAAATGCAATAATAAATAAATGAAACGACTGGGCATAGGAAAATACATGAGGTATGCAAGATGTTTTTAGAACTTCGGAGAAATGGTGCTTTAAACGTTCTAGATATATATCCAGTGCAGACCCAGCAGTGAGTGAACCACAATGTCCTTAGTCATCAAGCAAATTTCAGTATTCTAGCCTCAACATTACAAAGAGATCAATTATGACCACCAGGTCTGAATCCAAAAAGAAAGGTTGTAGCCTCTCCCTGAATGTAGTTGAGCTTCCATTAGTATAGTGAACATATATTGATAATAAAGGTTTATAACTCCTTTGGCGAAAGTCCTTGTGAAGTTCGGGTCAGTTTTAGATCAAAGTAATTTTTAATGGTTTATTTCTTGAATTTGACATGTGGTGCATTTTGCTTGAGATGCACAGTTTACATGTAGGAAAGTCTCTGTAGTTCAGTGAAAGAGCAGGTGCTTTTCATATATAAGGTTCCAAATTCAATCCCTGTCATCTCTAACTAAAGGATTTCAGATATGTGGGCATGGGAACATCACTAGGGACCAGATGGAGAGCCAGTATCTGCAGGAGAAGCTACCACCCAGGGAAGAAGTCGTGCCTGCTGCTGCTGCCATCACCACCACCACTGCTCTCCTTGTGGACTTCTGACTGGCAGACCGCCATTCCCTGCAGGAACAGGCCCCCAGGTACTGAGCCTGGTCCTGCAGGGACCTCCACCTGTCCCTTCTTAGAAGGGCTATATAAGCTAGCTGGCTGCCTGAGGTGGCCTGGGAGAGCCAGTATCTGCAGGAGAAGCCACTACCCAGGGAAGAGGGAGTGCCTCCTACCACCACCACCACCACCACCACCACCACCACCACCACCACCACTGCTCTCTCTGTGGCCTTCTGCCTGGCAGTATTTGTAAAGGGGATGTATTTTTTTTAATTTTTAATTGTTGGTGGGGGGTGGTTTGGGGGGGATTCTGTTGGGTTTTTAGGGGTGGGTAGCCTGCCCAATAGGCAGAAGTGAGCGGGCATGTGTCCACCTGACGGAGGCAGTAGGGGGAGTGTTGGGAGCCAGAACATACAGAGGCTGGGCAGCAGGCACTGGCGGAGCACTAGGGGCAGGCCCTGCCAGGTAAGGGGAACAAGGGAGAGATGTGTAGTATCTGTCCCCTGCTCCGGGCCTGTCCAGAGCCAAAGGATGGCTGGGGGAGGCATGATTCCATCTTCTGGCCCTCGTTTGCTGCTCTGCAATGCCAGGTCTGTTACCCAGAAAACATCTGTCATCCATGGCATGATTCAGGATGAGAGTGCAGACCTGGCATGCATTACGGAGACCTGGCTGGCTGGGGCCGCTGCTCCAGCTCTGGCAGCCATGTGCCCAGCTGGATTTTCGTATGCACAGCAGCCGAGGGCTGGGGATCGGGGAGGGGGAGTGCCTGTTATCTACTGGGTGTCCTTGGTCTTCACCACACCCCCTCTCTGGGAGACCAAGGTTGTGGAGTGCATGTACTGGAGGTTGGGCCCGAAGGGCAGTCTGGGGATTCTGCTCGTGTACCGTGCACCCTACTGGACGACTGACTCCCTGGCTGAGGTGCTTGAGGTGGTCTCTGATGTGCGTGTACAGTCCCCTAACTTATTGGTGTTGGGGGACATCAATGTACATACCGAGACTGTCCTCACGAGGGCACCTCAGGACTTCCTGGGAGCTGTACCCTATTCCAACTAGGCCCACCCATATAGCCAGTCATGCACTAGACCTTGTGTTTGTTTCTGGAGAAGCGGGGAGTGATCTGGAAGTCGGGGGTATAACCACCACCCTCTTGTCATGGTCAGATCACTATCTGGTGACGTTGGACTTCTCAGTTCCACAACTCCTCCGCAGGGGTGGAGGACCCATTAAAATGGTCCGCCCCAGGAGTCTTATGGATCCAAATGGATTCCTGAACGCGCTAGGAGATTCTCTGGAGCACACAAACGGCCACTCAGTCGAGACCCTGATGGGTGGCTGGAATGCCACAATCACTGAGGCATTAGATCGGGTGGCTCCAAAACGCCCTCTCCCCCTGAACAGGGTTCGAACTGCACCATGGTTCAATCTGCGGTTACGAGCTCTGAAACAGGAGATAAGATGGCTAGAGCGCCACTGGCGTAAGTCTTGCTCCAAAGACGATCAGACATGGGCTAGAGCTGTATCTTCAGCCTATCACGTGGCAGTGAAGGCAGCAAAAAAGGAATATTATGCTGCCTCTATCACGTCCACACAGTGCTGTCCCAGGAGGCTGTTCCAAGTGGTCCGCAGCCTGGTCGGAGTTGCTCTGGAACCGCTGGAGCATTCTAAGGCCTCCTGTGAGGCCTTGGCAAGGCACTTCGCGGATAAAACTGATCGGATTAGGAGTGTTATTCCGTATACTGTGGATACAGTTAGCGAGTGAGAGGCGGTCTGTGGCAAACCGGTTTTGTGGGATCGGTTCCAGCTTCTTCCTTCTGATGAAGTGGACAAGGTGCTTTCACCTATAAAGCTGACCACCTGCGTACTTGATCCCTTCCCATCTTGGCTCATTATGAGCTGCAGAGAGAGGCTGGGTGAGGGGATCAGGGCGGTGGTGAACACCTCCCTTGAGGAGGGAGTGATGCCATCAGCTCTCAAGGAGGTAGTGATAAGACTTTTAAAAAAGCCCTCCTTGGATCCCCAAGTCCTGGACAACTTTTGCCCAGTTTCGAATCTGCCATTTTGGGGCAAGGTGATTGAGCGGGTGATGCAGTTGAAGGCACACTTGGAAGAAGCCGATTTTCTAGATCCATTTCAATCGGGCTTCAGGCCTGGGCATGGGACAGAAACGGCCTTGGTGGATGATATGAGGAGGGCTCTGGATAGGGGTGAATGCTCCTTCCTTGTTCTCCTCGACCTCTGAGCGACTTTTGATACCATTGACCACAGTATCCTCCTGGACTGCCTGGAGGAGTGGGGCATTGGAAACACTGTATTACGGTGGTTCCGGTCCTTCCTCTCTGGCAGGTACCAGAGGGTAGCACTGGGAGAAGAGGTGTCGGACCCATGGCCGCTCACTTGTGGGGTGCCACAGGGCTCCATCCTCTCCCTGATGCTATTTAACATCTATGTGAAGCCACTGGAGGCTATCATCATGAGGTCTGGGGTGCGGTGTCATCAATATGCGGATGACACACAGCTCTATCTCTCGTTCAAATCTTCACCAAGGTTGGCCATAGAATCCCTATCCAAATATCTGGAGATGGTGAGTGGCTGGATGGGGAGGAATAAGCTGAAGCTGAACCCTGACAAGACCGAGGTATTTTTAGTGGGAGACAAGAGGAGGCTGGGGGATGTTGACCTGGTGTTGAATGGGGTTCAGCTACCCTTGAAAGACCAAGTCCGCAGCCTGGGGGTCATTTTAGACTCCCAGCTGTCCATGGAGGCTCAGGTGTCAGCCGTGAGCCGGACAGCGCTGTACCAACTCTATCTGATACAGTGCCTGTGCCCCTACCTTCCCAACCATTTGCTCCCATTGATAGTACATGCCCTGGTCTCCTCTCATCTAGGCTACTGTAATGCGCTCTACATGGGGTTACCTTTGAAGACGGTTCAGAAGCTGCAGCTTGGTGCAGAACGTGGCAGCTCACCTGATTCAAGGCAGCTGCCGGCATGATCACATCACTCCGGTGCTGAAGGAGTTGCACTGGTTACCAGTTGTTTTCTGGGCCAAATTCAAGGTGTTGATTTTAACCTTTAAAATCCTATATGGTTCCAGCCCAGCCTAACTTAAGGAGCACCTTCAGCAACACCAGACAGGCTGCTCAAAAAGATCAGCCTCGGATTGCCTTCTCTCTGTCCCATCAGCCAGGACAGCTAGATTGGTGAGGATGAGGGAGAGGGCCTTCTCTGTGGTGGCCCCCACTCTGTGGAACGTCTTCCCTAGGGAACTCTGCCATGCCCCCTCTTTAATGAGCTTCCGCCACGCATTAAAAACGTGGTTGTTCAGGCAGGCATTTGGGGTGGGTTAGGGTATTTTTAGACATATAATGTTTTAATTTGGAATTTTATTGTTTTAAACTGTTGTATTATTGTACATCGCCCAGAGTAGCCGGATGACCGACCAGATGGGTGATTAAGAAATTTAATTAATAAATAAAATAAATAAAGGGGCGGCGCACACAAGCCCTACAGCTCATAAATGAAAGGAAACATAGGCCTTTTATTTTCACCTAATGAAAATAAACTGCTCTACTCTGCCCAGCATCAAACCTTGCCTTGATCTGTCAGTAGTGGGCATTTCATCTTTGTTTGCTACTTTGTTTCTGTGAGGGTGGGGCTGGGCCAAGGCAGAGTGAAGCAAATTCCGCTATTCTCATACTTACCCTCACATACTTAACCTCATAGCTCCTATCACAAGAAAGACCTTATATGAGAAGTATACAGCATTCCCTCTATAGAGTGCATAATGTACACTATGTGACAAACAGATGCACAGCTTAGCTGTAAGAATGAAACAGTGTAAAATAAATAATACTTTAGCTATAAGTTAGATATAAAAAATTGTTAGATTTTATCATCATCATCATCATCATCATCATTAATTTATATCCTGCCTTTTCCCCAATACTGGGACTCAAGGCGGCCTTACAACTTTAAAACTGCTACAATTAAAACCTATAAATAGAAATATAAATACAACTGTATACAAATTAAAAATATAATTAAATCATCAATATTAAAATTGTAAAGATATTAAAACATTAAAAGACAACCAGAACAACAAAAATGGTATCCATACGTCGCATTTTCCCAGGTCCAGACTAGTTATTCCCAAAGGCCTGCTGGAACAAAGAAGTTTTTGCATGCCTGCGAAATCATATCAAGGAGGCTGCCACTCTCGCCTCCCTGGGAAGGGAGTTCCAGAGCCTTGGGGCAGCCACTGAGAAGGCCCTCTCCCGCGTTCCCACCAGGCGTGCCTGTGATGATGGCGGGATGGTGAGAAGGGCTTCCCCTGAAGATCTCAGGGCACGAGTAGGCTCATAAGGGAGAATATGGTCTTTCAGATAACCTGGACCTGAGCCGTATAGGGCGTTATAGGACATAACCAGCACTTTGAATTGTGCCCGGAAACAGACTGGGAGCCAGCGAAGCTGTTTTAACAGGGAAGTTGTATGCTCCCTGTAGCCAGTCCCAGTCAACAGTCTGGCAGCAGCTCTTTGAACCAGTTGAAGTTTCCCAGCACTCTTCAGAGGCAGCCCCACGTAGAGCACGTTACAGTAATCCAAACGGGATGTAACTAAGGCATGTGTCACTGTGGCCAAGTCAGACATCTCAAGGCTTTGCACCATTGCTTAGGATATTCTTGCTGGTTTAAATCCACCCTGGGAGAACAGACTTCTCAGCTGGGGCACCGCTTCTTTGGAATGTTCTCCCAAGGGAGGATCGCCTGGTGCCCCCTCTTGTACCTTTTTAATGCCACGCAAAGACATTATTTTCTCAGCTTTTAATCTTCTGCGATGTTCTTCTCCTGCGATGATTATTATATTTGATTTTTATTCTGTTTTATTGTTTTATTCCAAACTTGTGAGCTGCCCTGAAAATATTTGTTTTGAAAGCTAGGGTATAAATTGTTAAAATAGACTACATAAAAGCAAACACCCCATAAATCTAAATACAGGCACAATATCAATGGGTCAGTTATGATTAAACCTCTACCAGCTACACTGAAAGATATAAAAGCAGTACCCATAGGCTGCTGAGGGAAAAGTGCTTGGTGCTTAGGTAAGAAATGGCCTTTTCCCCAACTATATGGTGTGGTTCATGAACCTATTCATGAATTGCCCCCGCAGGGTTTACACACATTTGGCCAGACATGTAATTAAGAAATTGTAGCTGCAACTGAAAGTCTATGTAAAACAGTTGCTCATTAAGAATATGCCCAAAGGCTGGAGTCTGGGTTTGGGTTTGGCTGCCGCATATTTTCCTCAAAGCACTGACAGCACTACACCCTATTTAATACTTTATAATAGGATATAATAAGTTTATGCTCCCTGATATCCCTGACAGAGTAATTTGTATATTCAACTTAAGGCTCCCTCAAAAGACAAAGAGGAGTGGGTACTTCTTTTAACACAGATGTCAGAGGTGTAAAAACATATATTGAACTTGATTTTTTTTTTTAAATGACAACAATATTCTGGCTAATTCAGAGGAAACAAAATGTCAAGGTGCAATCCCAGCAACTCAGTGAGAAAAACAACTCCAGAATTGAAAGCCTTATTTGGTTCACTGTGAGGTAACTGGGGATGGTCAGCACCATAATGACTTGCTTGTGAGCTTCTCAGAGGAGATCTCACTGGCCTCAGTTGGAAACAACACAAGAGTAAGTAGACCAACAGATCAAACAAGGCAGTTCTTATGGCTTGGATCCAGACTTTGCTCCTGCTGGTGGTGGCACCTCTTGAGCAGTGTTTCGCTCAGGGAAGCTTCTACTGGCTGAGCGGGGGGAAGGCAATGTTTGCCAATTCATCCTTCCCCATGCACTCTTGTGCCCTCTGAAAATCTGCTCTTGAACAAAATGCTCCTATATGTTACATTTCCGAAGCTAAAATGGTATAATATCATGAGCTACCTTATAATGAGCTGGTCCCTAGTGATGTTCCCATGCCCACATATCTTAAATCCTTTAGTCAGAGATGACAGGGATTGAATTTGGAACCTTATATATGAAAGGCACCTGCTCTTTCACTGAACTACAGAGACTTTCCTACATGTGGTGCATTTTGCTTGAGATGCACAGTTTACATGTCAAATTCAAGAAATAAACCATTAAAAATTACTTTGATCTAAAATTGACCCGAACTTCACAAGGACTTTCGCCAAAGGAGTTATAAACCTTTATTATCAATATACGTTCACTATACTAATGGATGCGCAACTACATTCAGGGAGAGGCTACAACCTTTCCTTTTGGATTCAGACCTGGTGGTCATAATTGAGCTCTTTGTAATGTTGAGGCTAGAATATTGAAATTTGCTTGATGACTAAGGACATTGTGGTTCACTCACTGCTGGGTCTGCACTGGATATATATCTAGAACGTTTAAAGCACCATTTCTCCGAAGTTCTAAAAACATCTTGCATACCTCGTGTATTTTTCCTATGCCCAATCGTGTTCTCCAAGACACTGTCTTCAGTTGGCTGGTCATGACACATAGCTAGTTTATGACTTTACCTGAAGGAGGTTGTATGAGAGCCACCACAACCAGAGAGAAGGACAAACCTAGAGAAAAAGAGGTTGGCCAGGATCCAAACCCCTTCCAATTGCAGCCCTTTGCATATCCAAAAAGCTCCTAAAGGCTTGATGAGCCCCTAGAACAATATTTAATACAATGCATGGGGATGCAGCCAAAAAAAAAAAAAAGGGCAACCTTTCCCTGTGTACACTTTCTGCTCAATCACAGGGCTCTTTGCATGGATAGGTACATGTGGTAAGGGTTAAAATATATAAAATAAATTAAAAGTGGATCCTGTGTTCCAGGATGGGGTTAAACTCGAGTCTGAGTCTGGACATGTACACTGATCCAAGATCAACTGAGAACACCACATCCTATTATACCATTTGTTCACTCTGCACAAAATATACAGATATAGTTGATGACAACAATCTACCATACAGTTAGAGAACCTGTCCCTACTAGCGTCGCTCCTCCTTCAGTCCAAACCTGAATATGGAAGTGTTGTAAAGGCCTTTTTGTTTGGACTTGCTAAGCTGGAGCTAAGCTGAAATCTGACTGAAGGTAATTAGGACTTCAAACTTCATACTTTGGATTTTTCTTTAAATAGTTATATATCTACATCCAGTTTTTATTTTATTAATTTTAACAACATAGTGAACAGGACATACTGAACAAGGTCTTCCCTCAAAAAACCTTTTCATCTCCCTGCCCCACTTTTTTTCGGGGGGGGGGCTGGAACTGGCCTACAGGTTAGATGCAACTTGGCAAGAGTAAAGGGCTATGCAAGCAGAGATGAGGAGAAAGAGATGGCTTTGGAGGCATAGATGTGGTTCAGTAAGAGGCCAGTTGTTAATCACTGAAATCAGTCTTAAACTCTGGGAAAAACACATAAGATAAAAGAACAACATAAAAATATGCATATAGAGCTTTACCTCAGACATGTGGCACAGAGCACTTGTCTTTGTTCAAGAGTTTTCTAGCAAGTTATTTCTCCCATTAAACTATGTGTTGTGTCTCCAGTAGAATCCTGCTTTTAAATTAGCTTCGGCTATTGGGTGGTATAAAAATGTAATCAATCAATAAATAATTATCCTACAAAAGTTCACAACATTGTTTCTAATAGTTTTATTGAAACTGAAATTAATCCACCTGCCACAGTTTGCAGCTTGAATAAAGCTGCTTTTAATTATTTCACTAACATCAAACTACTACAAAAGTCCTGATTCTTCCCTATATATCAGCCTTCCCTTTCCTGACTAATGCTCCCAGCATTCCTCGCTGGGGCTGATGGGAGTTGAAGTTCAAAATATCTGGAAGGCAGCAGCTTGGGAAAGCTGCCATACTTGATATGAATAGAATGGTATGAAAACAGTTGTCCTGAACAGAATTACTGTAATGAGATTGCATTCTTGGAAATAACTTCTATTAGAAAACACTGCATTGTATTGTCACTCCAAATTCTTTATCTTTTCACAACTATTTTCATCCTGCTCACATTGTTTCTCCTCTTCACTACTATGTAATATACCGTAAACACATGGGTAGTTGAAATTAATGAACCACTCGTATGTTTAAAGTTAAGGACCTTTTCTTAGCAACGTTAAGCCTTGGAAACATTCCTTTTTTGTAGCCCCAAATTAGAAAAAAAATCTACCAAGATGTGTGTGTGTGTGTGTGTGTGTGTGTACGCATGCGCATGTGCACATATCGCATATACACAGAGTATTTTAAACACACGATTGAAATAGTTATTGACATTACCTGGATACTTTTTTTAAACCTACATCAATTCCTGAGCTATGAGGTTGTTGATTGCTATGTATAGGATAACATGATTTTCATACACAATATTAAAAAATATATATAATTTGTATTAACCCAAACTTTTGGTACCCTTTTCTTAGAAAAGATATCCAAAAATCCTATTAAGGTAACTTATAATATCTGAATTTCAGTGTGTGTTTCCGACAAACAAATTTAGTTCAGAATCACAACTAGTTTTTAGTTAGCATTGTTGTTGTTGTTTTTACAGGAATTGCATTTACTCTTTTTGCATTCTGCAACCTTATTGAATTTACAACAATTCAGGATGTAGTTATACTTCCAGTGGATAATGAAGGGGAAGAGGAAAAAGAGACACAGAGCTGGATCACAACAGGCCACGATTTTATTGCACCGAGATGCCCAGTTTTGTTGAAATCGGGCAGGGACCAGCTCAGCACTGCTGCCAACTGAACTGCTGTCAATATGAAATGCCTATGCCAACTGCCAGATAATTTAGGGAGGTGAGAGCAGCGTGTAGCTGTGGCTAATGTGGGTCAATCCCACAGCTCCTAGCCACCCCAACCTGGGGATGCAGCTAACAATCCTTCCCCACAGTCAAACCCCAACCTGTGCAGAAGTCTCCCAAAATGAGGGTTTATGGGAAGTGGATCCTCACTTGTCCGCAACAAGAGTCCTTGGCCAATACCAGTGTGACAATAAGAAAGAAACAACTTTCACCAGCAATTCCCCAACATTATTACATTTGCTATAAAGAAGGTGTGGTAACATTTCTTTCTGGTTCTATTAACCAGCAACCAACCACCGTTGATAGCAAGGATCTGAAATATCCATAAAAAATGGCAACATTCAAGATATATTCAATAACTGAAATCAGGTTGGTAGCAAGGCAAAGAGCCAAATGAGCTTTTCTTCTGGAGCCCCTGCCTTAACCTAGGAGCAGACCAGAGAAGAACAGTCTCCACTCCGTCCCAGCCAGCCCCAGGCCACCTGGAAGGCAATGTGGCTGATGAACATGCCCATGCAGCACAGCTGATAGCTGTGCCATCCCCTATTCATACCTCGCCTCTTCCCCCCACCACACAGGCACAAAACCATTGCTTGCCCAAGCATGGGAACCTTTGCTTATATTCGTCTTGTCTATATTTAAAACAAAGAAAAAAATTGGCATGAAGGCAGATTTGCCAATTCCAACTCTTTATAGACCCTATGTTATAGCTATGGAAGAATCTACAGTTGTCTAGAGTATAGTCATTGCTTTGGTTCAAATGCAGTCATAGCTCTGGTCTGCTACTCAGAGATGGCGAAACCCTGCACTAGATGTTTAGACAATAAGGAACTTTAAAATGGCAGATGGAACCCTATTGTATGGGGTTCTACCTCACTTGGTAAGAAGTGGTTTAATTGCAGTATCACAAACCATTATAGGGAAGGCATCCACTTAGAAATGGGCCACCCAAGTAGATTCAGATACTCAATTTTCTCAGACAGATCAGTGCCATACTGGTTTTACGATTAACATCTGACTATTCTGCATTTCAGATCATTTTATTAAATGAGTTAAATCAGATTCACTTTTCAGTTTACATCTATGTAAACTGCTTAGAGATATTTTTAATACGGTAAGCAGTATATTAATTTATTTAATAATAATAATAATAATAATAATAATAATAACAACAACAACAACAACAATACATAGAATTATAGATTGAGCTGCAGTCCTATATACACTTACCTGGAGTAAGTCTCACTGAATTCAGTAGCTCTTACTTCTCAGCAGACAAGCATAGGATTGTACTGTAAATCTATCCTATCTACAGAATAGCACATAATTGTGCTTGGAAGTCGTTAAGGCAATATTTCTTTTCATATTTTGAAACATTTAGAATCATAGAATAGTAGGGTTGGAAGGGGCCTTTAAGTTCCCCATTGCGCAAGCAAGACCCACCACTTCCACAAGGGAGATTTAGCACTTCCAACGGGAAGCCCATATTGAGCAGAAATGCTTGTTTCTGGAAGGAGGCAGGTTGGCAGTGCTACTTTATGTGAACTCCGCTGACCTGCTTCCTTCTAGAAATGCGTGTTTCCGCTCATTTTAGGTTGCTCTGGAAGGGCTAAATTGCTGTTGCACAAGTGGTGGGGGCCACCTGGTCAATAGAATTGGGTGGGGTGGAAGAGAATCAGTGGAAGTGCCTCATTGGATTCTGCCCCCCAAGTGGCTTGTGCGTGGTTAACAAACCATGCTGAGGAAACTGCGCTGAGTTTGGACATCACAACAAGCCAACCTGAAACAGACCAATGGTGACAACCCAGCACGGGGCAATGAAGCAAAAGCGAAGTCAGCTAGAACACAGGAGCAAGAAAACCCATGCCAAGCCTGACTGAACACAGATTAGAGCTCATTACTGAGGTGGTGATGGTGGCAAAAAGGGAGTTCTTTTCCACCACCATTGCATCTTTTCAGTGTCATCCAGCAGAGTTTTTCTGAGTGCTACAATCTAGGCCAATCAGAGAAATGATAGAACCCTTGGTAGCATGCAGTGATGAGTTTGCACAGCACTCTGAAGATAAAGTCATAGAATCATAGAATAGTAGGGTTGGAAGGGGCCTTTTAAGTCCACCGAGTCCAACCCCCTGCTCAATGCAGGAATCCAAGTCAAAGCATCCCTGACAGATGGCTGTCGCTCCTCGTCTTTGAATGCCTCCAGTGTGGGAAAGCCCACTACCTCCCTAGGTAATTGGTTCCACTGTCGTATTGCTCTAACATTTTCCTGATGTACAATCTGGCTTCCTGTAATTTGAGCCCATTATTCCATGTCTGCACTCTAATGATTGAGAAGAGATCCTGGCCTTCCTCTCTGCGACAACCTTTCAAGTACTTGAAGAGTGCTATCATATCTCCCCTCAGTCTTCTCAAGGCTAAACATGCCCAGTTCTTTCAGTTTGAGGTGTGAGCAGTATGTTTTATCAAGAAGATGCAAAAGCTTGGAGAAAGAAGCTTTTTTAATGAAAACTAGATCTGAGCAGAGTGCTATTTTCATATCAGTTCAACTGTTGGAACTATTTTTTCCTAAGGAAGAACTTACTGCATGTTCAAAACGAGTTGGGTGACAGCTTGGCATCTAGTTGCTTTTGCACCTAGTGGTTCTTGCCTTTTGAATCTTCTATTGTGTTGTGGCCCGTGGACCTGCACTGTTGTTATGTTTTATCTTCATAGACTACACCAAGATTCACGTTTCCTAGGAATGGCAACTTATGTCTGATTTATGTCACAAGTACGCCACGGTAGCTGCTTGAAATCACGTTCCCCACATGACTTCAGCCATGACAGTGCAAACCCCTTGAAAAGAGTCACTCCATCAGTGAAGCAAGCCACTTCTCACAAACAACATCCCATGTGGAACAGTGCCCACGTTGCTCCATTTTTAAACAGCTACCATGCCCCTGTTACAGCATATGAACAGGTTGAAGTCACTATTTCAGGGAAACAGTTCTAGACTGAAAAGGCCTGCACCTGCTAAAAGCAACAGAGAAACGATAAGCTCACTATTTTAGTGAAGTACATCCTCCTTTGGAGGTTAAGAAAGTAATACAATAGACATCATACTCAAAATGTATTCTCATACTTGTACTTAGAGTTTAAGCATTAAAAGAGAACAGCTCACTGACAAGGCAAATGTTGGCCCAAGACTTTTTGGTGCCTAAGGCAGAAAATCCAAATCCAAAACCCCAATGATAGTAAAAATATAGCAGCAGCAACAACAACAATTGACAATTTGCTACCCTTTAATTGCACTCCCACATCTACCATTTAAAGCATCTGCATCACTTGGCTTAATTTAGGGCTGGCTGTGGGCTAGCATGAGTAGCTTTTCAAGAATGCCTTCATTTATAAAGTAGTCTTACTAAGCATTCCTTATCCTTCTGACTGGAAACAGCTCTACATATGCTAAAAGCATTTCTACCTCTCCTATGTCTGATGTCTACATCAAATGCATAGGTGACAGGGACAGGTTTTCAGATCAAAGGAACAGGGAGGAGAACACATTTATAATGAAGATAGAAACTAAGTGATGAAATCTGTCCAGGACTGTCTCCAGTCTTTTCCTCATTAGTGAAACCACCCTGCCTTTCTTCCCACCCAAGACCAAATAAATGCATCTGTGACTGATGAAGCATCAACATGTCATTAAATACAGTTTTGAATTTTATATTGCTTTAAAGAAAGGAATTTTTATATACACCTTCAGTCTCTTGGAAGGACAAATGCAATTTCCATTTGCCAGACATTCTAACTGTAATAATAATAATAATCATCTAGAAGACGATTGTAAATAAATATATGTTATGCATTTATGGGCACAGTATGCATATTTATATTGTACACCACATTCATATGTACATATCTAATGCATGGAACAAGTCAAAACAAACATGCACTCTTCTCTTTCTGCTAAGACAAAAGCCTAGGCTCCCAAGTTTTCAGTCCAAAGTGGAATTTTAAATGTGCTTCATCCCAATCTTCAGAACAGAATTAAACTGAATTCAAGTCCCTGTATTGTATATCCTTCCTTTCTCCCTTTCTTTTCAGGTTAGCAGTTTATTTCTGCATTAATCACCCTGACAGAAGCAAGGCAACTCAATTTTCTGCTTCTGTAGGTAGGCACATCACTTTCTGTACAGCACTAGGCATGAAAAGGGCTGCAGCTAAGCTTTGGTTACTGGTGTAATTGAAATGCTATCCACACTATAGGGTGCATTAAAGTCAGATAACGGCAGTTCCTGTGGCCAATTTAAGTAGCTTGACTTCCCTGGGAAAAAAAAATTGCCTGACAGATAAGGCAGACAAACTGGCTAATTCTCCAACCATGTCTCTCATTGTGATCCTAGAAAAATGAGAAAAAAATGAATCACAGAACCACAAAATCAATTGACCCGCGGGTAGCTCATCAGGCAGCGAGCCTGATAAACCTAAAAGCTTTGTTAATGTCTGCCTGCCTGTATCCCACAGATAGAGCACTTTGTAAATGAACCTGCTTTGATAAATATATTAAGGAAAGCTGTGAATAAAGGCAGAGACTTCTCATTTGTAAATACAACCTCTGCTACATGGAATTAGAATGATAAAATGGAGTTCCATGTAATTAAGTTTGTATAAGGCCTGAAATCCGTGCAAATACTTTCCCTGAATTTTGAAAGAGAACTGTCAGTTCAATTAATCTGAACATCACCTCAAGAATGTACTGAACAAAATTAAGCTGCTGATAAAACCTGGGCTAGTATTTTGATAAGTAATTCCTATATCATTTCTTGGCCACTGTGATCATTTTATTTAATCCGCTACCCCCCTTCTTTAGTTATACACTAAGCCATGTATAAAAGATAGATGGTTCACACACCACCATGACAATAATCTACCACCATATCAAAAAGTATAAAATGGTAGAATCTTTTTTTCCCTATGTAAAATATCAAAGTGAAGAAATTCCTATGAAGAGTTATTGAAGGGCTGGAATCTAAATCACCACTCAACAACTAAACAAAGAAATCCATTTAACAACTGATAACATAAGAATTTCAAAATGATGCAGCTTTTCAGATGTTTTCCCATGGAATAATATGAGCAAAATCCAAGGAGCTGTTGGAAACTTTGGAAAGAGAACTATCTTGAAAGACAATTTATCTATGTTAGCTTTAACATAAAACTATGTTAGCTTGAACTCATAAGTATTGTTTCATGCCTAAGAGAACTCTGAAGTTTGTACTGTCAATTGCATTTGTTCACAAATGAAAAAGAAAATAAGAAATAGCACTTCAGCCAAGGAAGCAAATATATTGATTTTAGGGTAACTTACCAGTTGTTTACTTGTAGAATTGTAAGTCCTGTGTCTTGGGCTAACTGTTTCTTCTGCTCCTCTGAAGGATAGGGATGCTAATAAAAAGAAATGTTTTAAAAGATGAATCAGAACTTAAGAAAGACGCACTGTATCCTCAGGAACTTGGGTGTTTGTTATTTTTAAAACAAAACTTACCCCCATTAATTTAAAATAGTGCTGTGTCAAAAAATTCTCCCACGTTATTTGGACCATTCTCATTCAGTCTGATATAAAAGAAATTGCTTAAAAAAATCAAAGGAGAAGAAAACTTCTGAGAAATTCTCATAGGCTTAGTTCAGGTTTCTTGCATTTACCTTAATTAGCTGGCCAAGGTGTGTACACAAGTGTTCGTTTTTCTTTATACAATAATCTCTCCAGTAGCCTGTAGCTTTCTTGGCTTCCCACACTTCAGTTAAAGCCCTGGGGAAGACACCATGAGGTAACTCCTTCCAGAGGGCTTTTGCAGATCAGGAAGCATGGGTAGCCAGGGAGGCTGCAGAGCAATGAAGAGATGCATACTAGGAAGGGGGGGGGGGAAACCCACAGAGCTGTCTTCCAATGATTAGGTAAGCTCAGAAACACCACCAAAAGAAATTCAAAAGAAATTATAAAACCCCTGAGAATGAGGCAGAAAAACTGAAGCCTCTTTCATGAGGGAAGAAAACTTTCAGTAAATCGGAGGACATAGCATTAATTCCATCTCTTTCCTGGAGTTGGATATAACACTGCCCCCCTCACACCTACATTGTGGTGGATGCAAAATGGGGCCAGCCTGCCAACACAGTTGATGCTGTTGCCACTTGCAGTGGCAACACAAAAAACACAAAAACCTTTATGAAGAAGAAAGAAGCTGTGCTGCAGTCCCTGTCAGTGGTGAGCCCTGCCTGTGAGAAACCATTGAGAATTTCTCTTCCCCCTGGAGAAATTCAGTGAAATTACCCCCCCCCATTTCTCTGCCCACAAATACGGTGGAGAATTTTGAGAGGCCATTTGTCCACAGCTCTAATTTAAAACAGTGAATTATATCAGACTATACTTTCTCTCTCATCTTTTTTATACATGCAGTGAGGTAGCAAGATCATGCCTTCCTGCCCCATCCATCAAATTTGCCTGACCTGCCAGACATTCACACGTGGCTCAAATGGCATACATGTGTAAAATCCAATTCATATAGGCCAAAACTGCACTGTTAATTCCCAAACATTGTATGAGGAAAATCAATCATGATTTTCAGGCAAATGTCCATCATATTCTATGTATGCCCTATTCAAATGGTACGCCACATGTGGGTACAGATATATCCAGTTGATAGGAAAGCATGGTCTTGTCTCCCCATCGCACTACAGAAGGCTATCAGGAACTAACTGTCAGCAGTTCCTGGCAGTTCTTGATCCTGATTCCTGGCAGGAATGTCAAACTCAAAGGGCCTGAAGGACCAAACTCCCTACTCAGCAGATGCCCAGGGACTACAGTCATAATTTTGCAACTAGACTCCTACCAGTTTTGATGGGGAAGGAGGCCTGTAATAGAACCTGTATATAAAATAAAGTCTTTTAGCTTCTTAAAATACTTCTTGCTATCCAATCCCAATATACTATCCTCCTCCATCTTGCTTGCCAAAATCACTTCCCTAGCACTAACCCCAATCGCTAGTTCCACTCCTGGACTTGATGATCCATCTACAACTCACTATTCCACATCATCTAAACCTCTGTCCATGTGCTACCGCTTCAAAATCCTCTCACATACAAAAAGAAAAAAAAAGCTGCCTTCATCCATCCTACCAGACATCCCTGTCACCCAAAACACCTTTTCTATGTCCCCAAAGTCACCACCAACTATTCTACAGCCTTCCCCTTTGGCACCAAATCCTGTCAAATTACATACTTTCCATACTCGTTGACATGCAGCACTTCAAACTGGGAGACTCTGATGCTGTTTCATGCTGACACTGATAGGCCAGTCTCCTTTTCCTACCAAGAGCAGTGTTCCTGGCCATGAACATGGTCCAATTATTGGTGAGGAGTGTGGCTTAGGTTCTGTGGTCACCACTAAGGGATGCCAAAAGGCCTGATAAGAGCCCCAGGTTTTATATTTGACAGTCCTCATTTAAAATACAAGAGAATAGCAAACAAAATCACAGTTGATTCTTTAAGGATGTCAACCTATGGATGTTTGGACAGAAAAAAGGCCTACAACTCCCAGCACACTCCAAGCACTGTCTAAATATGCATAGGATTGCACCTTAAAAGTATTTGCCTAGCTAGGCTTTTTGTTATTGTGGCTGGTAATGCATGTAGAAATATGCACAAATAAACTACATACAGTTTTAAAACACCTCTCCAAAGGTTTATATGAATCTTTGTGTCAAATTATGTTTAAGTAGAAATTCATTATATGATTTACTGTAACAAGAGAATCTCAGCCATCATGATAGGATTGTATCAAACTTTTAAAATTCCTCGGTCTTCAACTGGTGAGTCAGGACCCACTACTGGATTGAAGCCTGGCCTAAGTGGATCACAACAGCAGCACTACTACCATTCAAATATATGGTTTAAAAAAATAAAGAAATGGGTCCCCAAATGCATGTTTGAGCTAAAGGTGGGCCCCAGCTCTAAAAATGTTGAAGATTACTGTTCTAGTTGGATTGGAGGAAGATACATATTCTACATTATCTTGGAACATTACATTCAGGAATGGCTCTTAGGAGTCATGACGTACTGTTTATGAATTTGTTTGGCATCATCTATGAGACAAGGAGCAAACTACTTCTAATCCTAAATATTTGCATTGGAAATATTTTCCAGAAGTGCTGAACTGACACTGCAAAAATAGTGTAATGTTATGGGCCACAAATACATCCAAGATGTGTTTACCTCCAAGAATATCTCTGGGCCCCACATGGGCCCCGGAGGCATTCTTAGAAAATAAAAATGGTGAGTGGTTGCAGCCCAGCACTTCATTCTGAAGTGTGCCCAACTGCCCAGAAACAACAAAAAAGGTAAGCTGGGGGTAGGTGGGTAGGGAGTGTCCGGGAGGTGTAGAGAAAGTGATGGGGAGCAAGGGGAGATGTACTTGCCTGTGCTTTGTGTGTGTTTCTCTGAGCATCACCAGTTTGACTTCTGTGAAATGGGTATTTGCATATCCTTAGCAATGTATTTTCCCTGTACTTACTTCTCTTGCCTCATTTTCAGTTCTACACCTGCTTTCTACATAAACAAAATAGGCAGCAGTGTCTTTTTAAAATAGTGTCTAGTGAGACATTGAAGTGTAGCTGGAATAGTTACTACATTAAATATGCATGTATTTTTAATACATTTTAAGTGTACTTGGCTCAAAACACAGACAACCTAACGTTCTGTTAGTCGTTAGTGTCGTTCCTGGATCACAACCAGAAGAAAAAATAGAGTTGTTTTCTTTCAATAGTAGTGAGGTTTTTTATCATGTAAATATACCCCAATACCTATATAAACCCTGGTTGGATGCCAATTGACTCATTATTAAAAACAACAGCCTGGAATTGCTTTTTAAAAACCTATTTTGTAACCACATTTAAAAATGCTGTTTGAATATCAAACTAGATTGACGGCAAGCTATGCAACATAGCTTTTCAGCAAAAAGGGTTAAATAGACATGAATGAATACTGAAATAAGGCTTTTAATATTCTGAAAATATTAACAAAGAAAAATGATAATGTTGAGTTAATGTGGGTTAAGGATGAAATGAAAATAAATTTTTCTGATTGCTAAGTGTTGACACTTTTTTGGCTAGTCCCTCAGGTCTTTTTTTTAAGGCTGTGTAATTACAGAAGGCTTTTCCCCTCCTTCTCCCTCCTGCTTTGAGCCCACATTAGTAATGACCCTTTCACTGCTTCAAAAACCACTAATAGTCTTCAGCAAAGGCAAGAAAAATGAACAGGATAAATTGGAATCCACAGTCAGTAATTTGCATCATATGAGGCTGCTTTGGCCACTCACACTCATTCCTGGCCATCAATCCTTTGCTGTCAGGTGCTGCACTCTGCCACCGTGATAAATACTCCTCCTAACACTCTGATTCGTCCAAACAATGTAATTGTCCTCTATTCTCCTCTTGGTAATGGAGATAATGAATGACTGCACAAACAAGAAGGATTGCTCATCACAGACACAGGGGTGGTTTCAAAGTGAAAAGCCTTGAGTACAAATTTTAATTGACTGAAATTCAGGGCTGGACAAAAAGATGAGAGAAACAGCCTATATTTTCAACAAGGGTGTTTCTTTTCAGTTATAGTGAGACTGCTCTATCATAAGGAAATACTCAGTACAGGAGGCATCTATACATGATAAAGCTAAAGAAATAATGTACAAAAAACATAGTTCTGTGAAAGATGGCTTATTATCTTAATGATATTATTCTTAAAATATGATAAAATTATGGAACTAGTTTACTTCTTTAAATATGCAGAAGATTAACAGGGATATTTTTTAATTTAAATACAATATTGGGATTGGGGAGCAAAATAGGTCTCTATCCTAAACATACAAGGAAGGCTATGTTAATGATAATTCCTTATGAGTAATTCTGTTTAGAATCAGTCATAGTCTCTCTCTCTCTCTCTCTCTCTCTCTCACTCACACACACGAGTATCAGACTCAATGACCCAGTTATCATGTACAGCAGCAAATCATGGGTTAATCAATGGTTTAGTCTTAGGTTAACTGAGTTGTTTAACCACTACTGTCCAGGTTCAGACATTACAGAGCAACCTCCAATCGTACTGATTGGAGGTTGCATATGTAAAATGGTGGTGGCTTGTCACCATTATGTACAAACAGCCCCAATGAATCAAGCATGACAGCAGGAAGGCAGCTGTCGCTAAATGCTACGCTGAGTTGGTATATGTATTTGAAACTCAGTACATACTACAAACTAGCAAATCAGTGGGAAAACTGCTTAAACCAAATTTGGCAACTGATGTACAAGTAAAGATGGGCTAATTGCAGAAATTCACCCCACACAAATGGTCCTTATTATTCTCAATTAAGAGTAAAGAACAAAATAGCTAAAACTTAACCTATATGGCATTATATATTTGTTGTGTCCCCCCCCCTTAAATCAGTGATGCTATGGCTTTTTAAACATGAAGTGGACTGTTTATCTGAAAGTGTTCTGGCAGACTGCCACCATATTTCTAAAATTAAATAAAGGATTTGAAAACAATCAGCATTTTGAGCAGTTCAGACCACAGTAATATGTTTCAGATTAATTTACAAATATATGTATATATTTAAGACTAAACTACAGAGCTAGAAAATTCCTACTAGTTAGTCTCTCACATGCCTTCTTACACTTTATTAGAACAGACATCATACTGAAATAATAAACATCGGAGGCTTTCATTTCTTCTTTGATCTATATTACTAAATGTCTAACTGGCTCAGTTTTAAAATAAACTTTGGTATATTTGCACTTGGAAACTGGAAGGAGACCACAAGGCATAATTTGTTGTCACTTTTCATATTGTCTAACTAAAACTATAGTTTAGTCTATGCATTACTGGGTGCCCGGCAATGCTCATCCAGTCACCCATACCGTGGCTAAAAACTCTTATATGAATACATAGTGTAATATGGTGGCAAGCAACACTGACAGATCACTTCATCATTATGGAACCAGACAGAAGTGAAGGCCCAGTTCATAGCTCTGTATGTTTCCCAAGTCACTAAAGCAATAGCAGACAAGTAGCATTAAAATACATAGATTTGTTAGACAGTATTCCCATATGGACAGAATGATCTACTATCTAGCTAAATTTAAATATTAGGTAAGCTTGAATCCATGTAGTATTTAGTTTTTCTTTTAAAAAAGAAAGAAAAAAAGAAGCATGGAAGGTCACTGGGTGACTTTGGACCAATCACAGACTCTCAGCCAAACCTACCTCACAGAGTTGTTGTTGTGAGGATAAAATGGAGAGGAGGAGGATTATGTGCACTGCCTTGATTTCCTTGGAGGAAAAAAGGCAGGATATAAATGCAATAAATAAATAATTTAAAAATTCAGAAATACACACACAGTGTCTTGGCCACACAGGAGTGTGACTAGGAGATAGGCTGGGCATTATGTTTTCCAGGACTACTGCTGTATCTGAAATGCCACTGTCTATTCCCCACTCTCAGCAGTGGGAAGAACTCAGTCTAAAGACTGTTGCTATGGCTTGAATAAGGAAAACAAGAAGTTTGGCCTGAGCTGGCGATGCCACCTTACTTGCTTCACTCCCTTTAGAGGCAGGATGGCCTGACAGATGCCAGTGAGACAGGAATACAACAAATATCTCCATGGGGAATGATGATGGAAGCAGGGAGGGGTCTCTTCTCCTCACATAAATGGTAAAGGTAAAGGCTGAGCCAGTGAGAAGGATGCTTCTCACACAGCACAGACTGGCATCTCAGTCAGTAACTTTCTGCCATAGGAATGAATAGAACCAATTCATTTTTACAGTTCTTTTTTTCTGGAGAACAAGGTACCGGAACTCTTGGATTACACTTCCTCGGGAGTAGATGGCGATTAAACTGTAATGAAGAGCATTAAAATAGTGGATAAACTCTATCTATCCAACTACCTACCTACCTACCAGAAAAGGTGTCGGAACTCAGTTCTGGTAAGTTCCACCAGAAAAAAAAACCACTATATTTTTATGGTAAAACATAAACCATGTGAGTGGGGGCAAATCTGCAGCTGCTTCTGAGACTAGGGCAGGCTGGGCAACTTTTTGTCATGAAAGCTGCATGTGGCAGTGGGCAGAAGGTTGCAGGCCAAATGTCAACAGTGGGTAAGGGCTGGACTCCCCCCACCCCCATTCTCTCTCCCACAAACATATGCACAGGGTCTTCCCCCATTCACTGCCTCAGACACAGACCGCCCCTGCCCCACTGACTGTCCCTCTCACTCACACAGAGAGTTAAACAGACTCTCCTGGCCACCAAGACTCCTCTCCTTAGCTCCCCTCATGACCAGATTTTCATTAATATCTTGCGGGAGACAAGGGTTAAACATCCTCTCCCCCCACAACTCCCTTTCCCTGGCTTTCCTCTCCTGGCTCTGAAAGTAGACTTGGCTGCTCTAGCCCACTTTACTCCATGTTCTCTTTCTCAAGAATAAGATTCTTGCAGGAGAAACTACAGAGCAGAGACCTATAGCATTTTTGGTGATTCTAGCCTGCTGTATTGCATTATTTCTCTCTCAAGAAGCCACTCTTGAGAGAGAAACCACAGCAGGCTAGAGCAGCAAAAGGGCTTGTTTTACATCCCAGAGGGAGAGAGAGAGAGAGAGAGAGAGAGAGAGAGTGGGCGGGAAGGCATAGCTCGGCATGGGGCCCACCCACACATGCACTGGGGCATCAGAACCAGGTGTGGGGAAAGCAAGTTTTGTCCCTTCCTGCAAAAGCATCCTCAGTTGAGTGGATAGTTTTTTAAATTTTATTTTCAAGTGAATGGCAGAAATTCACTCCTGTGTGAGAAAAAAGTCACTGACCACTGGGCAGAAGGCAAAAAAACCTGCTCTCTGTTCCTGACATTGGGGTTCCATGTGTTAAGTACAAAAAGGACAGTTTGCTCTTCTCCCACCATGCAACATGGTCTCTAGTTGCATCCAGGTTACTTTCTCCCATGTTGGCCAAGGTCTCACTGCATTTTATGGAACAAAGCAAATGAGGTCTTATTTCTGCTTTGCCAAGTGGCGCTGACAGCATGGATAATTTTCAGAGAGCAGAGTGGTGGGGGATGGGCCTGTGAAGGCAGGACAGTATGTCCCTGTGTACATATGTATGTATTTAAAAGTATTCATACCCACCTATCGGGACTGGCTCCATGTTTGAAGGGGTTGTGGGCAAAGTGCCCTTTGTTGGGCCCTCTCCTCTGCTTGTAGGCCCTAGCAGGCTTATCTGGCAGCAGTCAGAGGCACCCCCCAAATACCCCTTGGCAGCTGGGCCTAACCACCATTTTAATTTCTCACCATGTCTTGGAGCAATGCTATGTTGGGGGCATTGTGGGAATTGTAAATGGTGGCTAGACTCAGCTGCCCAGGGCTGCTCAGAGAAGTGGCCAAATTTGATTTGATTTTTTAAAGAGGGGCATGCATCAGTGGTGGGCTCTGCAGAGTGCCTGGTGCTGACGCTGGTTCTGCCACCTTTCCATTTAAGAATGCTCAAGGTGGCTTGCAACAAGACAGTTAAAACAATAAACAGAGACAAGAGAGAGGCCTAGTAGACAGATTTATTTAAAGATTCAATAAAGCTTATATTATAGGGAATATAAAGAAATCAATACTTCGACAGGACAAACATTTGCCAAAATAAAAATATCTTCATAGATGGCGGAAAAGCATCGGAGAAGTAGGCCTCTCCAGGCAGGGAGTTCGAGAGACGAAGTGCAACCACAGGGCTCTCTCCCGCATCACAGTTCAGGTGTTGGTAAAACATGAAAAATAGTATCTCGAGTAAACCTTAAGGAGTGGACAGGTGTATATGGACAAGACAGTCCTTTAGATATCCCGGTCCTCGGCTCTTGCAGGTTTCAAAAGATGATAACTAGTACCAGGGGGGTTGTTAGGAGACGGCTTACCTGGGCACAGGCCCCAGATGTTTTTTGAGCTGTGCCCCCGATGTTTTGAGCTGTCTTAATTGCCATTTTTTTAACATTTTCCCATAGACTTGCATTGGAAAACAAAAACCGCCATAACATTTTTAGTGTGTAAGACAAATACATGAAATTTGGAAGTTTGGTAGCCCCCATGGAGCTGATTGAATATGTCAAATTTCAGGCAGTTAGGTCCAGTGGCTTTTGTGCTAGTCACAGGTGAAATTTCCTATTTTCAAGAAAATGTGTCAAAGCAAAGAGCTATATTTTTTTTGTGCTTCCACGTATGTGCATGGAATTTGGGGACCTGGCAGGCCCTATGAAGCTGACTGAACCTACCAAATTTCAGACAGTTAGATCAAGTTGCTTTTGTGCTAGCCATGTGTCAATTTTCCTTTTCTCAAAGTCTAAAACAAAGTAAAAACTGTCAAGCCACTCAGGGGATTAGGGAATCTAATCAGAAGTTGTTTAAGGCAACCATTAGGAGGTCACTATCCCTAATCTCTGGTGTAGGTTTTTTTTTTTTTAGTTGCAAAAAACCTCTGTCTCCCACTTTTCTGCTTTACATGCCCACTGTTGGGAGCTTGCCTGCAATGAAATTTTGAAGAGGGAGAATGAAGTGAAGAAAGAGTTCCATGTGAAATACTGGTATTTCACACAGCATCTGATTTTACTGCCCCAAACTGGAACCGTTGGATTCTGCAGAAGTTTAGTAGCTTCAGTACAGCAAAGGATCCAATCAGCCTCCACAAACTTCTTTCTCCCCCTCCACTTTAATTTCCCCTAAATAGCTGCAGGACTCAAATAATCCCAAAGGGAGGGTTAGGACTATGTGGCGTCATGATCAAGAAACTGCTGGGGCTTTTAAATAGGTTCTACAGTTTTAAAAAAGCTAGAGAAAACCCTCAGCCACCTCACCTCATAAAGTTCATTTAAGTACGTGCAATTCTTACAAACCCCACACAGCCTCCTCAGTTCCTCTGAAGTACCACCTCTCTGAAAGGAGCCACTTGGCTTAGGAAATTCTCTCTACCCCCCAACCCCAAGCACATTTCCAATCACCATCCTTCTTTTCTTCTCCCCTCCCCTCCCCTGTCCTTCCTTCCTTTCTCTTCTTTATTTCACCCAGAGCATATCTTGGGGAATTCTTAAAGAAACTTCTCTTCAGCAGGCAAGATAAGTTCTGAACTGTATTTGACTTTATACAAACAGACAAGAGGGTTGGTTTTTCTCCTCCTCCTCACTCAAGTCTTTGAGAAGAGTGGGTTCACATGGTCACAGAGAAACATGTCTGGGGCTGTTTTGCTTGTCAGTTGCCATTATCCAGCAAAAGGAAGGGCTGCAGCTCAGCAGCTGTAGCTAGGAAAGAATCCTGCCTGAAACTTTGGAGAGCTGCTGCTGCCAGTCAGTGTCAACAATTCTGAGCTAGATAGGGTCATTATAAGGCAGCTTCCTATGTTCCTATGAACAGAAAGCTTTAATGAAAAAATAGGAGTTTGGGGGGGGGGGTTAAGTGGAGGGGAGATAAATATTGCTAATTTATGCAATCCTATGTATGCCTACTGAGAAGTCCCATTTTGTTTAATGTCCCTCAGGAAAGTTTGCACAGGATTCCTGCACAAGTTACTTTTGCAGGGAGGTTGCACCTTGATGTTCTGCATGTTTACTCAGAAATAAGTCCTGAGTTGTGAGTATGGTACTGCAAGCTTAACACAGTGCCTACCCAATTCCATCGAATGAATTGACTACCCTTTCAGCTTAGTCCTATGCATGTTTTGTCATTTGTGGGTTTTTTTGCATGAACTCTAGCTTCAGTGGTGAGGGAAAGGCACTTAGTACATGCTCAGAGTTTCTCTATAACTTAGCCCTAGTTTTGAAAACAGACTAATTGGCTGAGTCCTGGTGAAGTCTTGGCACAAATGAAGTTATGGGGAGGAAGATACAATGAGAGCTTATGCATAACAAGGAGGAGGTAGAGAAGAGTTGCACAAACAAGGCATCTGTTTTGATGAAGAGTTGCTGGAGGGTGGTAGGATGAGGAGGGATGGTTGCATGGAGGGGAATAGATTTGGTAGGGGGAAAATCTAATTGCCCAGTGGTGAAAGAAAAACATTCTGCACATGCTCAGAGGCACTCCATATTTAAGAACATAAGAAGAGCCATGCTGCATCAGACCAAGGTCCATCTAGTCCACCATTCTGTTCACACAGTGATCAACCAGATGCCCACAGGAAAACCCACAAGTAGGACATGAGTGCTATATCACCTTCCCACCCATGTTCCCCTGTTGCTAACTTTGGTGAAATGTAAATAAATTCTAGTCATTCTAAATCTGCATGCATGTATATCTTTCAGAAACTTTGCAGGTTTCTTGCCTGGGAGACACCTCTAATGACCTGTGCATTTCATACAAATTTACCCAAAAACTATTGGGGAAGAGGTGAATGGAAGGGAAAGTAAATCACTCCCTCCCCCAAATTGGAGAACTTCCCTTCCACATGAACTGCTGTACCCATCCTTCTGAAATTTTGCTGATTCCTTACTTAGGGACACCTCTAGGCTGTCTGTAATTTTCAGAACAATGGTCCACAAGGAACATAGAGAGATAAGTATGTCCTCTTTTGGAGGCCTCAAAATGTCAAGGCCACCCTTGCACAAAAACCCTTGTGGCTATCATTCTGAAATTTGACAGACATTATCTTCTCTGATAGAGCAATGAATCCTGAAATTTTTATCCAATTCTTCCAAGGAATAAAAATGCTATTGGCAGTTCCCTTTAAAAGAAAATCAAAATATAAACCCTGCACCTATTTTTATGACATTGGGCAAGTGTAATCCCCTTCTAGGGGGCTACTATGCCTGAAATTATCATCCAGTTCTGACCAAGAGAAAAAAGTTACAGTTTTTTTCTAATTCCCCATAGTAGTCAACAGGAAGCATAAAGATTCTTTTTTCCAAACACTGACTCAGGTTTGGTGCTGAGCTGAAGTGGTCCGACTACAAATTGACCAGAGCAGAAGCGGGATGTTTTCCAAATTGCTGAATCAGGGTCTGAGTTGAAGTGGGGTGGGGGGTCAGTGCACACCCCTTATGTATGTACGTATGTATGTATGTATGTAATCTATACACACACGCAAGTGCACCACATGCACACGCGCGTGCACACACATTAGACATGCACTTAGACTCGTGTGTGTGTGTGTGTGTATATATATATATTCATATTTGTGTTATGGGCCTGTGCCCTGGATCTTTTAAGAACCTAGCAACGCCCCTGACTAGCACTTTGAATTGGACCCGAAAATAGTTTTCATGAAATCTCATAGAGAGCTTCGAAAACATAAAGGAAGGCTTTTCTTACCCTATAGTATATGCCATGTAATAACCATAGAATGTTTTTACATAGCTAAAAATGTAAATGTTTGCATTTAACATGAATAATTTGTTCAGGTAAATAAGAGACCTAATAATTCCAAAATCAAAGTCATGCACGCATGATTGCCTTATTTAAGTCTGTTTCATGGTATGGGTTACTATGTGTGTATGTATATTTATCTAGTATTTTCTTGAATGTGTATGTATATGAAATTCCAGATGGGATTGGTTTATTTGGTTACAGAGAGCCCAACATTCAGTGGGAAGCACAAGCACAAAAAGAGCTTATGATCAAAGCAAAGCGATACATGTATTCATTTTTAGGAAGGTTTTGAATTCAAAACATTTTGGATTGCTATCCCCCCCTCAAGAAGAAGAAGAGGAAAGAATACCCCTTATACATGTACTAAGAAACTAGTGTTCAATGGTACAAAACAGTTATATCTCTTGTAGGTAAAACATGTTGCCCTAACTGCCTCTAAAAACTACTTCCTTCCATTGGGCAGGCCAGCCAAATGACTGATGTCTTCTCTCCATGTCCCCAAAGTTACGCTCAATCGGCCTTGCTGCAACCCCTATTGTTGTACGGCCATGTGTTCATGCATTAACTAATACATTCAAACAATGAAATAGGAACCAAGTCCAAAAGAGTTTCCAGATGGGAAAAGAATGATCATTTACTTCACAGTATTTGCAAATAAAAGCAAAACTAAGATGTTTTATGTTTTTCCTACAGCACAAGTATTCCTATCCTGCTTTCTTTTATGCACAGACACGAACACAGACAAATCTTAACTCTAATCGAGCATTTGCTCCTACCTGCTGGGAAGAAAGAGAGATGTTATTGTTATGACTTTGTTAATTACTTGGGAGGTGTCAGACACTGTGGTGAGGAGCAGCAGTATAAGCAGAACTTGGATAGACATCCAGGAATAAATAGCCAGAGGGAAAACTGGATCTCTGCTGATGCAACAGAAACACTAAATCCTCATTTGTATTGTTTGAGGTTCAACTTCCAGCATTACCACTGATGCAGCTCCACTGGAAATACAACAGAGAGATTTTATTGCAGTCTGCTCGTCATAATAGAGGGAGGTTTCCCTAAGCAACAGACATTGGAGCCAACTGCTCAGTTTACAGTAAGGACGGGGCCTTTTCTGCGGCAGCACCCCAATAGTGGAACTCTGTCCTTAGGGGGATTAGACTAGTCCCTTCATTACTTGCTTTTAGGCGGGCAGTGAAGAGTTTTCTGTATTGCTCAGTGTTTAATTATTTTTAATGAGCAGCTGATAGCTGGTTCCACTCAAGCTTTTCTGTTGCTACGTTTTTAAAGTTTGTTTTCTAAGTTTGCTGTTGAAAATTGTTTTTAATTTTTTTGTATTGTACACTGCCTATTAGGCTAAAAGGCCTTTATAAATATATATATTTTACATACAAACAAATAATTATGTGTCTTGGTAATTTCTAGATTACTGTAATGTGGCTTATTGAACACGGCCTTTAAAAAGTTTGGAAACTTCAGTTAATCCAAAATGGCAGCCAAATTATTTAATGGAGCTAAGTACAGATACTGCACACCATCTATATTATTGGCTTCCTTCTAGGCATAATTCGTAGTGCTGTTTTAACCGTTAAAGCCCTAAAGAATTACTCTCTTTGCCCCTTCCTCCCTGTGCTACTAGATAACCAGAGGAGATTTATTCTGACTGATCCAACTTTACAAGTTTGGGTATGCGACAACAAGAAATAGAACCTTCTCGGTGGTATCACCCTTTTTGAGGATTTTGCTTCCTAAGAAGAATCACCAAGCTTTTTCTTCAGTTGCTTTCAGGAATCCAATGAAAATCTTGTTCAGCCAAGCCTTTATGACCCTAGGCAGATTCCAATAATATTGTCATTCAACATGGTTTTATCTTAATTGCCTGTTTTAAGTGCTGTTGATTATTGCCTTTATAGTGTTTCTGTACTATATATTTTCACTTTTTTTTGTAAGCCACCTTAAGGCTTACAAAGGTTTAGAGGCTCTACATTTAATTTTTTAATAAACAAACATCTGTTTTCTCCAAACCAGGAAGTCTGGCCTACTAGTGTTTTGCAAGTTTGCTATGGCATTCTGCCTAATGCTGAGCCAGAACTGGTATCTGGGAGGAGAGTGGGGGAAGATGGAACTATTTGTGAATATTCCCTGTTCTGCAAAACAAAACAAAAAAATACTCTCCCCTTTGGAAATGTTGCACTCCTTTCCTTAATGATGCAAAAGTGTTTATGAGCGGATGCATGTTTTGGGAAAGAGGAAATGTGTTCTGGTTGGTAAAGCAACAGTCAATCCACTCTGGTCCCAATCCAGGTGCACACAGCTGAACTGTTGCAGCAGAATGTCCATGTGCATTTGCATGTGCATCGGACTATACTTATCATATAGCTGCACTGCATTAATTTCTGTGTGATGCAAATTTGGATATGTACCCAAACCTGGGTCTCATCCACATTCTGCCACAGTTAGTACTCACATATAACCATAACCAACTATTCCTAAATCAGGACAAAAGCCTTGCTGCGCAGCACTGGCAGGCAATGAAACTGCCAGTGCAGCCTAGCAAGATAGGGCCCGTTGAACTGCATGTCTTGCAACAGGGATATGTTCCATCTTCTCCCCATTTAGAGTGAAAGTACATCATGGAGCCAAGTCTGATTGTCTATGCCGCATTGTAGCATCACCGTGTTCACTATGTGTTCTGTGATTTGCTGCGGACACACAATAAAGAAGAACGAAGCCCTAAAACCTGGAGCATATGATGGCTGTAAACAACAACAAAACCCATGACAGAAACCTAAAGAGAGAGTTTGTTTTCTTTTTAAAAGGGATTTTTGCTCCTTCTCAGTTTATTTTTTGTTCAAATGGAAAAATTCTGTATAGCAGTAACTGAAATCAGGGAAACAAATTCTAAAATGTAATTTTATGCATTAAGGAAATTCTGCATGAAACAGAGTTTTACCTATGACATATGACTGCTTCTAGACACAACAGAAAGGAAGACAACCAGCTATGTATACGGAAAGGTATGTACTGGTGAAGCACAGTGCCGGAAATACTGAATGTAAAACAGGTGGGAATATGGATAATTAATAAAGTAATAATGTGCAACAAAGCTGTGAAAAATATTATCGCCACATATGAGGGAGGAGGTGGATGCAGAAAAAGATTCAGAAGCCTTAAGAATAGTGAAAACAATTTTATGGTTTTGTTAGAGACTGTTCTACACCCTTAAAAAAATTGAGATATTAGAAAACTGGCACAATGTGTGGCTATCATTCAACCCTATATTGTTTTACAAACTTTTTTTCCCTCCTAGGTAGATCTTCCAAAATATCTCCCATGCTTCCCTTCCTGAACAACTATATGCAGTCATGAAATTTGCCTGCTCAGGTATGAAGCTCAACATACTTGCTTGTTTTGACTGATGACCTACTCTGGGTGAAAGACAGGGGGAGTGCTACCCTGTTGATCTTCCTGGATCTCTCAGCAGCTTTTGATACCATTGCACATGGTAACTTCCTGGATTGGCTCTGCAGGATGGGAGTTGGGGACACTGTGTTACAGTGGCTCCGTTTCTACCTGCAGGGCCGATTCCAGAGACTGGTATTGGCGGATTCCTTTTCTATGCCATGGTTATTAAGCTGTGGGGTGCCACAGGGTTCTATTCTACCCCACATGCTGGTCAACATCTATATGAAGCCGTTGGGTGAGGTCATTTGGGGTTTTGGGGTGAGGTGTCACCAGTACGCTGATGATACTCAGCTCTATTTCCCTTGTCATCCAAATCAGCTGAGGCAGTGAAGGAGGCTATTATGGGCTGGATGAGGGCCAATAAACTGAGGCTAAACTCTGACAAGATGGAAGCTCTGTGGATTGGTGGTTCCCAAGTCCAGGAATTGGGTAAGCAACCTGTCCTGGATGGGGTTGCACTCCTCCTGAAGGAGCAGGTGCATAACTCGGGAGTATTCCTAGATCCATTCCTGTCACTGGAGCCTCAGGTGGACTTCGTGGCTCGGAGTACTTGGGGCCAGATTGAGCTGATCTGCCAGCTACAGCTTTCTCGGACAGGGATAACCTAGCCATAGTAGTACATGTCCTGGTAACTTCCCAATTAGACTACTGCAATGCACTTTACATCGGGCTGCCCTTGAAGACGACTCAGAAGTTGCAGCTAGTGCAAAATGCAGCAGCTAGACTGCTGACCAGAACAGCTCATAAAGATCATATAACACCAGTTTTAAAGGAATTGCACTGGCTGCCAATATGCTTCCGGTTGGAATTCAAGGTTCTGGTGATATTTAAAGCCCTAAGCAGCTTGTTGTTGTTGTTCAGTCGTGTCCGACTCTTTGTGACCCCATGGACCATAGCACGCCAGGCCTTCCTGTCCTGCACTCTCTCCCGGAGTGTGCTCAAGTCCATATTCTTTGCATCGGTGATGCTGTCTAGCCATCTCATCTTCTGCCGTCCCTTTCTCCTTTTGCCTTCAATCTTTCCCAGCATCAGGGTCTTTTCCAGGGAGTTTTCTCTTCGCATTAGGTGGCCAAAATATTTGAGTTTCAGCTTCAGTATCTGTCCTTCCAATGAGCACTCAGGGTTGATTTCCTTTAAGATTGACTGATCTGACCTCCTTGCAGTCCAGGGGACTCGTAAGAGTCTTCTCCAGCACCACAGTTCAAAAGCATCGATTCTTCAGCACTCAGCCTTCCTTATAGTCCAGCTCTCACAGCCATACATTGCTACTGGGAAAACCATAGCTTTGATTATATTAACCTTTGTCGGTAAGGTGATGTCTCTGCTTCTTACTATGCTGTCTAGGTTTGCCATAGCTTTCCTCCCAAGGAGCAAGCATCTTTTAATTTCATGGCTACAGTCACCGTCTGCGGTGATCTTGGAGCCCAAGAAAATAAAATCTGTTACTGCTTCCATTTCTTCCCCTTCTATATGCCAGGAAGTGATGGGGCCAGATGCCATGATCTTAGTTTTTTTAATGTTGAGTTTCAAAACAGCTTTTGCACTCTCCACTGTCACCCTCAACAAGAGGCTCTTTAGATCCTCTTCACTTTCTGCCATTAGGGTGGTATCGTCTGCGTATCTGAGGCTGTTGATCATTCTCCCGGCAATCTTAATTCTGACCTGTGATTCATCCAACCTGGTGTTTCTCATGATGTACTCTGCATATAAATGAAATAAGCAGGGCAACAATATACAGCCTTGTCGTACTCCTTTCCCAATTTTGAACCAATCGGTTGTTCCATGTCCGGTTCTTACTGTTGCTTCTTGACCCTAGTACAGGTTTCTCAGGAAACAGGTAAGGTGGTCTGGTACTCCCATCTCTTGAAGAATTTGCCACAGTTTGTTGTGATCCACACAATCAAAGGCTTTAGCTTAGTCAATGAAGCAGAAATAGACTTTTTCTGGAATTCTCTTGCTTTCTCCATGATCCAGCGAATGTTGGCAATTTGATCTCTAGTTCTTCTGCCTCTTCGAAACCCAGCTTGTACTTCCGGTAGTTCTCAGTTGACACGCTGCTGAAGCCTAGCTTGTAGGATTTTGAGCATCACCTTGCTGGCATGTGAAATGAGCACAATTACACGGTAGTTTGAACACTCTTTGGCGTTGCCCTTCTTTGGAACTGGAATGTAAACTGACCTTTTCCAGTCTTGTGGCCATTGTTGAGTGTTCCAAATTGTTGGCATATTGAGTGCAGCACTTTAACAGCATAATCTTTTAGGGTCTTAAAGAGCTCAGCTGGAATACTGTCATCTCCGCTAGATTTGTTGTTAGTAATGCTTCCTAAGGCCCACTTGACTTCACTCTCTAGGATGTCTGGCTCAAGTTCAGTGATCGCACTATCATGGCTATCAGGGTCATTAAGATCTTTCCTGTATAGTTCTTCTGTATATTCTTGCCACCTCTTCTTAATCTCATCTGCTTCTGTTAGGTCCCTGCCTTCTTTGTCCTTTATCATGCCCGTCTTTGCACAAAACGTTCCCTTGAGATCTCCGATTTTCTTGAAAAGATCTCTAGTCTTTCCCATTCTATTGTTTTCCTCGATTTCTTTGCATTGTTCATTTAAGAAGGCCTTCTTGTCTCTCCTTGCTATTCTCTGGAAATCTGCATTCAGTTGGGTATATCTTCCCTTTTCTCCCTTGCTTTTCGCTTCCCTTCTTTCCTCAGCTACTTGTAAAGCCTCATCAGAGAGCCACTTTGCTTTCTTGCATTTCTTTTTCTTTGGGATGAATTGAGTTGCTGCCTCCTGAACAATGTTACGGACCTCCATCCATAGTTCCTCAGGCACTCTGTCTATCAGGTCTAATCCCTTAAATCTATTCCTCACCTCCACTGTATATTCCTAAGGGATATGATTGAGGTCATACCTGAATGGTTTAGTGGTTTTCCCTATGTTCTTCAATTTAAGCTGAAATTTTGCAATAAGAAGCTCATGATCTGAGCCACAGTCAGCTCCAGGTCTTGTTTTTACTGACTGTATAGAGCTTCTCCATCTTTGGCTGCAAAGGACATAATCTGATTTCGATACTGACCACCTGGTGATGTCCATGTGTACAGTTGCCTCTTGTGCTGTTGGAAAAGAGTGTTTGCTATGATCAACTTGTTCTCTTGGCAAAACTCTATTAGCCTTTGTCCTGCTTCATTTTGTACACCAAGGCCATGCTTGCCTGTTATCCTGGTGATTTCTTGACTTCCTACTTTAGAATTCCAATACCCTATGATGAAGAGGACATCTTTTTTTGGTGTTAGTTCTAGAAGGTGTTGTAGGTCTTCATAGAACCGATCAACCTCAGCTTCTTTGGCATCAGTGGTTGGGGCATAGACTTGAATTACTGTGATGTTGAATGGTTTGCCTTGGATTCGTACTGAGATCATTCTATCATTTTTGAGATTGTACCCCAGTACTGCTTTTCCCACCCTTTTGTTGACTATGAGTGCTACTCCATTTCTTCTAAGGGATTCTTGCCCACAGTAATAGATATGATGGTCACCTGAATTAAATTCGCCCGTGCCTGTCCATTTTAGTTCGCTGATTCCCAAGATGTCAATGTTCAATCTTGCCATCTCATGTTTGACCACCTCCAGCTTACCTTGATTCATTGATCTGACATTCCAGGTTCCTAAACAATATTGTTCTTTACAGCATCGGACTTTCTTTTCACCACCAGACACATCCACAGCTGAGTGTCCTTTCGGCTTTGGCCCAGCTGCTTCACTCTTTCTGGCGCTACTTGGAAATTCCCTCTGCTCTTCCCCAGTAGTATATTGGACACCTTCCGACCTGCGGGGCTCATCTTCCAGCGTCATATCTTTTAGCCTTGTGATACGTTCCATGGGGTTTTCTTGGCAAGAATACTAGAGTGGGTTGCCATTTCCTTTTCCAGTGGACCACATTTTGTCAGAACTCTCCACCATGACCTGCTGTCTTGGGTGGCCCTACACAGCATAGCTTATGGCTTCACTGAGTTAAGCAAGCCCCTACGCCACCACACGGCAGTGACCTTAAGACCGCCATAAAGGGGTCTTTAAAGGGGATCCATAAAGGGGGCAACTTGGGAACTTGATATTTGAGGGAGCGCTTCTCCCTATATATGCCCGCCTCAGGATTGAGATCTGTTGGAGGAGCCATCCTCTGCATCCCACCAGTACAATATATACACTATGGTGGGATGCGGGAGAGGGCCTCCTCTGCTGTGGCACCCCGGTTGTGGAATGCCCTCCCCTTGGAGGCCCGATTGGCATGTACATTGGTTTCATTTTGGTGCCAAGTAAAAACATGGCTTTTCACCAAAGCCTTTGAGGGCTAAATGCATTCCCTAAATTAACACACTGTTTTAACAGTTTTATTGTTTTCAGTTTTAACTGGTATTAGCTTGTTTAATAGTTTAATATGTTTTTAGCTGTTTAAATTATTTATTGCTTTATACTGTTTAAATTGATTTTATCGGTATGCCGCCCTGAGATCTTAATGATATAGGGCAGGATACAAATGTTTCAAATAAATAAATAAATACATACATACATACATAAATCTATCTATCTTTGTGAAGGCCTTATTGGAAATATAGAGGAAAACATTTCAGAGTCTATTTTTACAAGACTGCAACACAGAGCTTTTCTATGGTGCCCAAGCAATGGTATGCCCTGCCAAAGTCCACATCGGCCTATTGGTATCTTTGATAAGCAACTAAGATATACCTCCTCCAGCAGGCTTTTCAGGTGCTGCTTTTTAAAATAGTAGTGCCTCCAGACGATGGAGGAATGTTATCTCCAGGGTAGAACAGCATAAGAACCTAAGAAGAACCCTGCTGGATTGGACCAAAGATCTACATGATCCAGGTTCCTGTTTCCCACAGTGGCCAACATGATGACTGTGGGAAGTAGGGAATACGAATTGTGTACCTTCAGTGCCACTTGACCTCCGCAGTTTGCAGCCAGTGCTCCGTTCCACCGTTCACAAGCCCCTGGAATTCTTTTTTTTCCGCTCCGAAAATTACGAAGATAAATCCGTACCGACAACTGTAATTCCGGTGCCCAGCCATCTCCGCGAGTCTGCATAACTTCCGTAAGAATTGCTATTTTTCATAAATATTTGCATATTTTTCCCCCTGCCCCAATGTGCAGTAATTACTTTCAGCCAAAACACTTCCTCTTCCTTGTAGGGGCTTCCCCAAAGAAGGCTGTCTTAGGTATGCCTGAGTGATAAACTATTTGTTTAAAGCAACATTGTTTTAAAGAAAGAAAAAACCTTTTAAAATGACCATGCCGGTCCTGGAGCCCTGCATGAGGTATTATTCTCCCTGCTAAGCTTCGTATTTCCACATCCAGCATTGTTGTTGACGTTGTGAGGCTAAAATGGAGAGGAGAACTAACGCTGTGCATGTCTACTCAGAAGTAAGTCTTACTGAGTTCAGTGCAACTTACTCCTACACATGTCAGCACCCCACTTGCCCCCAGCTCAGCTTTGTATTTCCACATCCAGCTCATTATCAAATCTCCTGTTAGTAATCTCAGAAGACCCTTGGGTGAATGGGGGGGGGGGATTTCCAGTGAAACGGCTAGATTGGGGGCAAAGTTCACACACACACACACACACACACACACACACACACAATGGAAGAATATAGTTTTTCATATTCCCTGGTATGTTTATTCCTCATTTTGTCCATTCCTTGAGTATGTGCAGAGTGTGCTTTTTATTCAAAGAAAGAGAAGCTTGCTAATCTTTCCTCTCATGCTGCATTTGTACAAGTGTAACTGCTTCAGAAAGAACTTCCCATTATATTGTCTCTTTTTCATGAGTTTCATAACAGCAGCGTGGTGTAGTGGTTAGACAACCAGTGTAGCCTAGTGGTTAGAGTGTTGGACTGGGACTTGGGAGATGGGGGGTTCTAGTCCCCACTTGGCTATGGAAGCTAGGGATGTACGGATTCCCCACCATCCATTCCGGTGGGGAATCCACTAGTGGGGAATTGGTTCCTCCCCTCCGGAATCCGCACGGAGCTGAGGGCTGCCCCGTTCTGCCGTCCACATGCCCCAGATTTGCCCGTTTTTTTCCGGCTCCCCAAACTTACGTAAATAATTCCGTAAGTACTGCCAAAAAATCCTTTCTACACGCCCGCCGTTGGTCTCCGTAAGCCTCGGGTTATAGGGAAAATGCATATTTATTTTCGTAAAAAGGGTAAAGCCCTTCACGGGGATTCCCCACGTAACTTCTGGTCACCTGACCTCACCAGACCTGTCCTGACCTCACCTCACCTGACCTCATCTCCACAGGCAATAAGCAGAAAAGATGGAGGATTTCCGTGGACTTCAAGACTCAGCCCCAGCAAAAGAAAGCCCGGGTCACAGGGAAAATACCTCGTAAAAACGATAAAGCCGTTTGCGTTCTTCTTCCTCCATTTCCAATTTATGGATTTCTCTTCATAATTATTTTTGTAAAATCCGCTGTTCAGTAGACAAAAAAAAAGGGTCCGCGTGAGCCGGTTGGGTCGCTTTGTTCCGAGGAGGATTCCGCAGACTGGATTTGTCAGAATTCGATCCCATTTAAAATTTGTGTGGAATTCTCTGACATCCCTAATGGAAGCTCACTGGGTGACTTTGGGTCGGTCTCAACCACACACATTGTTTGTGTGTTCTTTCTGAAGCAGTTACACTTGTACAAATGCAGCATGAGGGGAAAGATTAGCAAGCTTCTCTTTCTTTGAATAAAAAGCACACTCTGCACATGCTCAGGGAATGGACAAAATGAGGAATAAACATACCAGGGAAGATGAAGAACTATATTTCATTGTGTGTGTGTGTGTGTGTGTGTGGAGGGGGAGCTTCTTTTGGGAAGCCCCTAGGAAGAGGAAGTGTTTTGACTGAAAGTAAATGGAGATGGAGGATTTCAATTTAAAAAGAACACCCACAAACAAGGGAGTGAGCACAATTCATTTTTTAAAAAAAACGTACGTATTTATTATCAGAATATACTACACTGCGTTTTTATTTACGAAAATTTCACAACTCTTTGTAGACAACGAAAAAAAAGCTGCATGACTGCTGGCTCCGCAGGACCTCGTGGTGCCGTTCCGCAGAGGATTCCATGGCACAAACTGAATTTGATCCCATTTCAGTCCGTGGCGGAATTCTCTGACATCCCTAGTGGGAAGCCCGCAAGAAGGACATTAGCACAACAGCACTCTCCCACTGTTATTTCACAGCAACTGGCATTCAGAGGTATGTTGCCTCCGATCCTGGAGGTGGAATAAAGCCATCATGACTAGTAGCCACTGATAGCCTTATCCTCCATGAATTTGTCTAATCCCCCTTTAAAGCCATCCAAATTGGTGTCAACACTACATCCTATGGTAGCAGATTCTATATTTTGTGTGCACTGTGTGAAGAAGTGCTTCCTTTTATCTGTTCTGAATCACCCACCATATAGCTTCATGCAATGACCCCAGGTAGTATGAGAGCTGGAGAAAAACTGTCTCTCCACTTTCCCCATACCTTGCATAATTTTATACAGCTCTATCAAGTCCCCTTTACTTGCTTTTTTGCTCAACTATTTTTTAATTTTTTTTCTAAACTAAATAGACCCAAATGTTGTGACCTGTTCTTTACGGAAGTTTCTCTGGTATCCTGATCATTTTGGTTGCTCTTTTCTGCACCTTTTCCAGCTCTACAATATCCTTTTTGAGGTGCATTGACCAAAACTGTACACCTTATTCTAAATCTGGTCACACCATAGATTTGTATAAGGGCATTACTATATTCATAGTTTTATTTTCAATTCCTTTCCTTATAATCCATAACACAGAATTCGCCTTTTTTTTTTTTTTTACAGCTGCCACACACTGGGTCAACATTTTCATTGCCACACACTGGGTCAACACCACAACCCCAAGGTCCCTTTCCTGCTCAGTCCCTGCCAGATCGGATCCCATTAAAGCAAATGTGAAGTTAGCATCCCCCCACCCTGCTCCCAGTGTGCATCACTTTACATTTGCTTACACTGAACTGCATTTGCAATTTAAAGCCCATTCACCCAGTTTGGAGAAATCCTTCACAATCCTTCTTTGTTTTTACCACCTTGAATGATTTGGTGTGAAGTGCAAACTTGACCACCACACTGCTCACCCCTAATTTCAGATCCTTCCTGAACAAGTTAAAGAGCATCGGTTACAATACAGCTCCTTGGGTGGATCCCATTTCTTACATCCCTTCAGATTCCAGATTCATATGAGTAAAGTTTTTCTTAAGAATTCTTAAACACATTCTTACCACATTAACAACATTGAGAGAGATACATAGCAAACTAAAACATTCTCTTAATGTCACTTGTGAAGATAACCTGAAAATTATCTAGGGCTGTTGCAAAATATCCCTGTTTTGCTGCTACAGTCACAGGTGGGGAAAAAGAAGGGGAATATTTGGCTCTTTTTCAAAGGGAGCAACATTTTCAAAAGGTTTGCCATTGGTGGCGGCAGCTGCAAGGTTCTCTCTCTCTTTAACTTTACATTTGCTACTTTCTGGGGCGCAACAGAGTTTTTCTCAGTGGCCACCACCCACCATTTTGCACCCAAGGAATGGTGTAGTGTTATTCCAAGAGAACTTCTAGGAGGGAAATGGCAGCTGGTGGTGGAAGCAACCCTTTTTCCCCAGAAGCCCACTTGGAATGATGTTATGTCAAGAGGAGCCTCTACCGCCAGGCTACTCCCCTCAAAGGTACTCCCCTCACAAACCTTGGGAAAAAAATTGCTCCCTGTTTGTTTGCCTCCCCCACCCCAATTTTGAGCTGAATCGTCTTTACATAGAACTTTCAGCTCACCCTACAATATTCCTAAAAATGAGGAGCTCAGTGGCAGAGCACATGCTTCTCATACCAAAGGTCCCAAGTTCAGTTCTGGTATCTCCAGTTAAAAGGATCATGCAGCAGGGGACATGAGAGACTCAATGGAGGCTGGTAATTCCTATGTCAGTGGGGCAGTAAAACTGCTTTGGCTTTCAGTCAGAACCAGTCAGAATTCTGAAGGAGCTAGCCAAGGTGCTGAACCCTAGCCCTGAAATGTGTTGGATAGCTCCTTCAGAGTTCCAACCAGTTCTGGCTGAAACCCAGAGCAAATTTATCTGCCCAATGACACAGGAGCCACCAGCCTCCACTGGAAAGACTTCAGCCTGAGAACCTGGACAGTACTGCCAGTCACAGTAGACAACCGTGGCTAGATCACAGAGCTAACTTAACCAGGAAGTTGTCTCTTGAAAATACAGCAACCTTTTATTTATATAAAAATGTTCCATCACATTATTGTATTTGCATATTTATGCTAATAACAGAGGCCATGGTGATTTCTGTAGCACACAGTGCCTTTCACCAGTTCCAGGTGCAACCTCTCTGGGACAGAGATAGTCTGGCCACATTTATCCATGACTCGTAATATCCTGTCTGGATTACTGCTATGTGTTATGCTTCAGATAACAATTTGGGAGCTTCAGTTAGTGCTGAATGCAATGACCAGAGTTTTGACTGGCATTGTTTGGATGGATGTTCTCTCACAAGTCTTAAAAGAACATCAACTGACTGCCTATTTGCTTCAAGGCCCAATTCAAAATGCTGGTGCTCAACTCTAAAGCCCTATATGGATTGGTACTCGAGTACTTCAATAAGTGCCTCCTCCCATATGTATCTGTCCACATGCTAAAAGTAATCAGCTGATGCTTTCTCTAAATGACATTCCCCCAGGAGTGAGGTTGCTTGCAACAAGGAAGAGGCCTTTTTTTGTACAGGCACCCCAGCTACGGAATGCCCTCCCCAGGAGATACACCTGATACCAACTTTGTTATCTATTAGGTGCCAGGCAAAAATGTTTTCTATTTACACATGCATTTTAAAACATTTTTCTATCTTAAATATTTAAGATTTTTAATCATTTAATTAAAAAAACCCAAATAAATATTCTGGTGTACAATATACAAAGACACTGATCAACAGACTTCTTGCTGACATGCAAATTTTCATATGGCTTTCTTCTACATCAAGTGGATTTTTGAATACTTTATAAGCAAGACCCTCAAAATCTTTAATTCCTCCTTTTCTTTAATTCCCCAAACTGCCATTCTAGCTAAGTGCTGTTTTTTAAATGATTTCACTAAAATATGTCCTTTTATTTCTACTTTCAGCTAAATTAATTCAGCTCCTCATTTTTTCACAGATTGATTATTACAATATTTAAATTTTCTGGTTTTCTGTCTCTTATCTTAAGCACATAATCTCTGCCCTTAATTGTTCTGTCCATACTATTCAACTTTTACACTGGTGTGATCAGGTCTTTAATTTGCTCTTCTTCGGCTTCCTTCCCCATTTTGTATTAAATATGAGTTCCTTCTTTTCACATATCCATTGGCTTTTCTTTCTTATGTCTCTTCTATATTTTCCAAAACCAGCTTGTGAAAATAAAACCAAACAAAGTAATGCTTCATGAAATTTTATCCAAATGGTAACATAAACATTCATGTTGATTAATCAACAAAAAACCCGGGAAACCCATTCCACTAACAAGCACTATTGATGTTGTGCTGGTGTTGGTCTACTGCTAGCGCAATATTAGTGGAGGCAGCGGTAGCACAGAGTTGGATCCTTCTTTATATTCTATGAGTGACCTGTCTGATTTCTGAAAAGGAACCATAATTTACTCATGGACTAAAAATAATAAGTATCAGAAACTAGGATTTACATACAAGCATGAAAGTATGATTTGTAATTTTAATCTTGGATTTACACTAACCAATGGATTTTGATGACTCATCTATCCAAGATTACATTTAGAAAAGCAAGATAAATATGCGCCTTTTCAAAAAGCTAACTGAGGCTATAAAGGTCTCCAAGAGCCCATGAAGCCACAAACGGCAGCAAACTTTGCAACACTTTCAGTAGTGGTTTAGGATCAACTCGTTCTCATTAAATCTCTTAATCTGTTTGCTGAAACTTTGCAATTTACTATTTGGTAACCACAAGTATGTAAGCGCATGTTTCCTTGGCACATTAGATCTAGTGCAAGAGAAACGGGAAAAGCACAAAACCCTACAAATTTAATACAGCTAAATCAGAGTTAGGTTTCTGAACTACTATATAAAGAAAGTAGATTTGTCTCAAAGTCTGATCATCACAAAACAGAGATCTTGAACAAAAAGAATATTCTTGGTATTTAAGAGTCCTTCTACAGTAAGCAGCAAAACTAAAAAATCACCTTGTATGTAACATAAACAACCATTTAGAGCTGCCCATAGCTCTTATCTAGACCCTGCCAGCGCTTGGGTGGCGGAACATTTCAACCAACAGACCTTGTACAAAGAAGGATATAAAAGGTCTGCTGCATATGGAGTCTGATATTTGGTTCATCCAGTCCACTATTATCAAGTGATTGGAAACACCTGTTTTATCTCAGGGAAGGGTCTTCCCAGCTACCTGACATTTTCTACCTGCAGATGCTGGCAAATGAGCCAATATTTTATACATGCTACACATAATGCCCCAACAATGAGCTATGATCTCTCTTCACAAATCGTCACAGACGTGCTGAGTGAACAGATGAAGCTATCCTATCTATGCTGAGTCAGGTCCATCTAGTACAGTACTGTCTACTCTGACTGGGAGCAGTTCCCTGGGTATCTGTCAGGGAGGGTCTGAAAGCATTTAACTGGAGATACCAGATATCGAACAAGTAAAACATGTGCTCTGTCACTAAGCTGTGGGCCCTCCCTGCTATAGAAGGAAAATAGAAAGATTTATGGTCTTGATCCCTAGTACCAGTGGAAAAGTTAGGGCTATTCTTGCCTACAAAGTAAGCTTCAAGAACAGTATTACAGCTGATGGGGGCAGGAATGTTTGATTTGGAATACTTTGAGCAAATTTGCATGGATCTTGTACTACCAACCGCAGCTGAATTTATCAGCCCACATTTTGACTAAAATTGCAAAAAGCAAGCAAGGTTTCCTGATTCTTCTAAGACAAACACATATTCTCTCACTTATCAAACATACAAACATCTGCAAAATGTTTTTGTGTAAAAAATAATTTTAAAAACCTTTAAAAAGGGAGGAGGAAAGCTCTTTTCAAAGCTTCATCTGGCAGCTGGCCTGCACAAAATGCCAGAACTAGTAACAGAACTGCCAATGCTCCCAGGAAAGACTTCTCATTTACATATTTAAATAAGTGCATGCCTGCCATTGCCCATTGCCTATCACTGAGGTTACCTAGCCAGTTTTTAAAACAAAGCTCATAAAATCCTCTCCATTCTGAGCATACATATCTATAGTTCATGTTGCAGCCTTGTTGTTATATTCCATTTGTAACCTACCCTTCCCAAAGGAGCACTGAACAGCATTTTAGCATCACAACAACTCTGTGAATTATATTAAGAGGTAGCAAAAGAGAGTTAGTGAGCTAGTGATTATCCACATAATTATGTAAGTATTTCAATGCTTTGGATGTTTCCATTGCCATTTGTAGAAAAGGGGTCATACTATAAAGCTCATGACATTTGTCTCTTTCATGGCATTCCACACAACTGCTATTTATTATTAACAAGCACTGGCCAGGTTCTGTACCCCGACTATCTGCCAAGTTAAGGAATACACAAAAGGGTTACAAGTCATAACATCATTACTCTATATCTGTGGCATATACTTCTTGCCAGTCCTTATTAGGCTTGCCTGTTCAGACTACAAGTTTGGAGGGAAAAGAGACAAGACATGCCTTGATTCTAAATATAATAAATAGCAACAACAATAGCAATCAAAAGTAAGAACAACCAGAGGGGTCAATTCAAGCCAAGTCATACCTGCATCCTGTTTTGAATGCTTGATCCCGCTTCTGAATTATTTGAACTCTACCTACCATTGAGTAACCCCAACCAGTCCCCATAATATGGGAGAGGAGAATGCTTCCAATTCAGGAGGCATGGTTTCTTGGTAGGCTCTTGAATCTCAGAACTGCACTCTTCTTAAGAAATTGAATTAACCACTAGCAGTTTTATTAGTACATTTTATTTTTCAAACTTGTATACAAGAACTATTTTACAAATAACAAAAGCAAACTAAATTGGACTTTAAAAGCATAACATCCAAAGATTTTCTGGTGCCTCAGCCAGGTAAATCACTACAACAGAAAGGTCTCAGTTTTCTCTCCTTGATAAGAGTCTATTTAAAAAACTACAAACAAAACTTCGCTGAGCTGCCAGGAAAAAGAAAACTATTACAGTTCCTTCTCAAAGAGCCAATTAATATCTCCCTCTTTTTTGTTTTTCCCTTTTACCCATGCCCAAAGTGGCTGATCTCTCTTACACCTCCAACTCCAACAGCAGCAGTTTTCGAAATTCTCGCCTTCCCCTCCATTCCCAGTAACGGAGGGACTCTGTTTCTTGTAATGCGTAGGATTCACAGCTTCTTCATACTTTCTACTCTAGTACATGCACTTTCAGAGGATGCTAAAGACAGGGTGCAGGACACTGGCTGCTGCTTAAAGTAGGGGTGGGCAACACACTGCACATAAGCTGCATGTGGTCCCTGCCACTGAAATTCACAGCAGCAAAAAAAAATCAGTGGCAAACCACTACAGAACTCTACAATTGCCAAATTAGTTTGTTTTCAAGCTAAATTGGGCCACTGTAAAGTTCTGTAGGAGTCTGCCTTCAAAAAGCAGTGGCAAATTGGTGAGTTGTTTTGCTACTGCTGCCCTACAGAACTCTGCTCTGCAGGGTGCCGGCAGCAGAGGTAAGACTGGCAGGAGTGCAGCCTCCTGATGTGGCCCACCCCTGGCTTAAAGCAACATTAGCAAACCTGAGCACTGTTGTAGCAGTAAAGCGGTAATGGTTTTGGGACACATGCCGCCTTCAAAGGAGAGTCCAAGCATGGGGAGGGGGGAAGGGGATAATGGGGTTGGGCTGGAAATCTAGGGGGACCCAGCCGAGGCTTGTGGTAGGGAATTCCAAATAGCCATGGCTTGCACTTCCATATACTTTTCTGATTACATGGTGGCTACTGCAATATAATAGGGTTTCCCTGAAGTTTATTCCTGTTCTGTTTATAATAGACTTTCATCCAGCTTGATTTGTTGGTACTTTTACACTGCTGGGTAACAGTTCTGAGGTGGTAACAAACAGCTTCAATGCTTGTGTCAGGAGAAATAAAACTGTTATTATTTAAAACACTTCAAAGGCCACCCTTGAACTCAGCAGTTCTGCAGAGTTGTTGTGAATTTAAAAAACTACGCTGTAAAACACCAGGCTGCCCCCTCAACAATAAGCTGTCTTCTCTCAAATCTACTTTTGGATCCTTGCCCATTGCCCATTTGCTTTACACCATCAATTTATATTCACTGCGATGGTGTAAGGTTCTAGAACAAAAATTATTATCAAATTTGCCTGCCAAACATATGAGCAGTAAAAGCTGGTCTTTCAGAGGCCTGTGTACAATTCAGGGACCCAATCCTGTAAATACTTTCTGCCAGGCATATCATTCAGTAATTTTTAAAGACTCAGTCAAGTCAAAGGTTCTACATCTGGTAGTAAAATTAAGCAAGCTCTGATGTTCTTACCTTGTCATGTTAAGTTTTTTACAGTAGTACTTCTCTTTAAACCTCCAGATGGGTATGAATGCAACAGAATTAGTTAGCATTTTGGGCATCTTCCTTTAATTTTTTTTTTGTACATTAAATGTTTGCCAACGTTTATAATCAGTTACAAAATGTACTATTGTTTTAACAAACTGCATACAAGAATATTGAGAGCACAACATTCATTATGTATGGGGCAGTAACCCCTCAGTGTCTGAAGTGAGTGTGAATTCACTTCCCTGAATGTGTAAGCCTTTTTACACATTAACGAAAAATGCCCCACCTGTAAAGATGACAGGTTTCAGTAAAAATATGTGACTATGCTTTAACAGTGCAATCCTATATATGTCTACTCAGAAGTAAACCCCATTGAGTTCAATGGGACTTACAACCAGGAAAGTGAGTATAAGATTACAGCCTAAGGGGACCTCCCTTATCTGAACAAAGAGGTCAGACACAGAAGTGGTCAGATTATGAGAAAGAACAGAAGTTAGCTCGGCACCCAACAGGGATATCCTTGCCTTGCCCAACAGTATTGTTAATCCATCCAGCCACACAGATTAAGGCAGAAGAGTTGATTCTCTCATTGGAACTCTCCTTCTGTCACACCAAAATCACACATCTGATACTATTCTGCAGTGACCTAGAAGCTCTTTTCCGCGGTCTGTGACACACATCTGCCATCTTCTCAGCACATCATTGGAGAATGCACTGACAGAAAGCAAACATCTTCTCAATGCTACAGGAAGAATAATTCTACATGGAACCCTCAAGATGGTCTTAACACTGGACTGGATTTTTGCATAGAGTGCTGCCATGTCCAAGCTGAGATCATCAACAAACAGCACAGCTTACCACACAATCTCAGATGACATAGACCATGATGCCATCTAAAGCTGCAGAAAAAATCCTGACATTGTAATTAAAAAGACCAACTAAGAAGGAGGTGTCATCACCATTAACAAGTACACACAGGAGGCTGAGAGGCAATTCTTCACACCACATTCAACAGGCCTCTATCCTCACACACCACTGAGGAATACCAGAAGGAACTACATAATCCAATGAAGGAAATTTTACAGAGGTGCAGTACCAAATCTTTACAGACACACCCCAGGTGGCTTGACCAGAGGTCTTCTATCTACTACCCAAAATACATAAACCAGGCAGTCTTGGCTACCCCACAGTCTGGGGCATTAGCACTGTCACAGTTAGGCATCTGGTTATATGGGACTGCATTCTCAGACTAAATGCCATTAATACTCAAAGCTATTTGTAGAACACCACTGACTTCCAGGGGGAAGTACAATCTACTGACAATCTCCAGACAATACCATCCAGTAGTGTAGTGGAGCCAGGGCTTGCAAGGATGCAGCACAGTCACTTTTTTATTAGTAGGCATGATGATGTCATCTGCCACCCCTCAGACTTCCTTGTTGCCTCTGAGCTTAGCTGCTATCCTCACATTAGCCAGGGAGAAATGAATTCTCCTGGTAACAATATATTGCTCCCTGTTCTAATGTAAAATATTTTGGGGTGGCTTTGTCTTGAATAGCAATTAAGCTTTACAAAAGACCTGCTCCTGGTGGAGGTGAAAACTGCTAGAAGTGGTTTGTTGATATGGATCAACACAGCTGCCTGAATCTCTGGGGGTGCCATTATGGGGACTGTCACAGTGAGTGTCTGCACTTCAGCGTTTACCACTACATCACTGATACCATCCTAACTACTATGAATGTTGAGGCTTTATACACCAGCACGCTCTACAAAAATAGACTACATCAGGAATATCATCCTTGATGGCTTTACAGCACATCTAACTACCAAACTCTGCCACTTAATATTTACCCACAATTACTTCAACGTTGAGGACAGCATGTACCTTCAGATCAATGGCACTGCCATGGGTAAATCTGCATGGCTCCACAGTATGCCATGGGCAGCAAGGACAACTACATCTGTTCTGACTTGTAAATCTTTATGTTGTCAGTCTCTTTGTGACATCTTTATGTTAGACTATCTCAGACTACAATACCCACATGATGAAGTGAAAAAGCAGATCAACAAGGCCATACTGATATTCAGGAATAACCTTCTAATGGACAAAGTCAGAAGAGACAGTGAGAGAACAACATTTGTTGTCACCAATAACTTGCAGCTAAAACCACTCCAATGGGCCATTAATGATCTACAGACCATCCTGGACAATGATCCTTCCCTCTCACACACAGTCCCAGGGTGGTAAGCCTGCCCTTGCTTACATGGCATAAGGTCTGGGATATGGGGGGGGGGGGGACACAGGGAAGGAAGGACATGAAACAGGACATTTACACTAAACTAGAATGGCTCAACTTTCCACAGAAGCTAAGGCTCACTATCGATACAGCATAGGGTAAAATCCAAAATAAATCCTACTTAGAGTAGACCTGTTGAAAAGATTGGAACTTAAGTTAGTCATGACTAACTTACATCCCATTCATTTCAATGAGTCTGTTCTAAGTAGGGCTTTTGTTGGATTTTACTCATAGAAAATATTGGGCAGGACGTTTTATGTGTAAAATATCATCAAAAGGTAGCTCTCCACCTTTTTTTTTTTTTAAGTAAAGCATGACACGAAGCAGTGGGCATATACTATGCCATGCAGTTAAACTAAGATGAACAATCTGATCTTTCAGTAGTTCTAAGAAGAAGAAGAAGAAAAGAATCCTGGATGCCTAAGAGCAATGAAACTTATGAAACACAGTTTCATATCAGTGTAACAAGAGGGGCTATTCCTGGAAGAGTTTCTCACTGACTTGAAACTAATGAGTCAGTCATGCACTTTTGCTTCCTTAACTTGAGACTTCCTTTACTAAGGTCCAAACTAGATCTGAGCCATGATAGTGCGGTCACTGAACTTGAGCCGGACATCCTCGAGAGTGAAGTCAAGTGGGCCTTAGGAAGCATTAGTAACAACAAAGCTAGCGGAGATGACAGTATTCCAGCCGAGCTATTTAAAATCCTAAAAGATGATGCTGTTAAAGTGCTGCATTCAATATGCCAACAAATCTGGAACACTCAACAGTGGCCACAAGACTGGAAAAGGTCAGTTTACATTCCAATTCCAAAGAAGGGCAACGCCAAAGAGTGTTCAAACTACCGCACAATTGCGCTCATTTCACATGCCAGCAAGGTGATGCTCAAAATCCTACAAGCTAGGCTTCAGCAGTATGCGAACCGAGAACTACCGGAAGTACAAACTGGGTTTCGAAGAGGCAGAGGAACTAGAGATCAAATCGCCAACATTCGCTGCATCATGGAGAAAGCAAGAGAATTCCAGAAAAACGTCTATTTCTGCTTCATTGACTACGCTAAAGCCTTTGATTGTGTGGATCACAACAAACTGTGGCAAATTCTTAAAGTGATGGGAGTACCAGACCACCTTACCTGTCTCCTGAGAAACCTGTACGAGGGTCAAGAAGCAACAGTAACAACCAGACATAGAACAACGTTGATTGGTTCAAAATTGGGAAAGGAGTATGACAAGGCTGCATATTGTCACCCTGCTTATTTAACTTATATGCGGAGTACATCATGAGAAATGCCGGGTTGGATGAATAAGAGGTCGGAATTAAGATTGCTGGGAGAATTATCAACAACCTCCGATATGCAGACGATACCACCCTAATGGCAGAAAGCGAAGAGGATCTAAAGAGCCTCTTGTTGAGGGTGAAAGAGGAGAGTGCAAAAGCTGGTTTGAAACTCAACATTAAAATAACGAAGATCATGGCATCTGGCCCCATCACTTCCTGGCATAGAGAAGGGGAAGAAATGGAAGCAGTGACAGATTTTACTTTCTGGGGCTCCAAGATCACTGCAGACGGTGACTGTAGCCATGAAATTAAAAGACGCTTGCTCCTTGGGAGGAAAGCTATGGCCAACCTAGACAGCATAGTCAGAAGCAGAGACATCACCTTGCCGACAAAGGTCCGTCTAATCAAAGCTATGGTTTTCCCAGTAGTAATGTATGGCTGTGAGAGCTGGACTATAAGGAAGGCTGAGCGCCGAAGAATCGATGCTTTCGAACTGTGGTGCTGGAGAAGACTCTTACGAGTCCCCTGGACTGCAAGGAGGTCAAATCAGTCCATCCTAAAGGAAATCAACCCTGAGTGCTCATTGGAAGGACAGATAATGAAGCTGAAGCTCCAATATTTTGGCCACCTAATGCGAAGAGAAAACTCCCTGGAAAAGACCCTGATGCTGGGAAAGACTGAAGGCAAAAGGAGAAGGGGACGGCAGAGGATGAGATGGCTAGATAGCATCACTGATGCAATGAATATGAACTTGAGCACGCTCCGGGAGAGAGCGCAGGACAGGAAGGCCTGGCGTGCTATGGTCCATGGGGTCACGAAGAGTCGGACACGACTGAACGACTGAACAACAACAACAACAAACTAGATCTGATGGCAGCAGACCATGTGTTAGAGCTGGGCTGATGATGCTCAATTCAGGTCAAGTAGCTCAATCCGACCTCTGCCCACATTTCTTCCCCCAAAATCACTTTTCCCCAGCCATATCCTTCCAGCAGGTTCTGAGACTGGAAGTAACTATACACACACTCAGACAAAAATACCTGGGGAGAACTGGTTTCAGGGGGAAGTGCACACATCAGAAGAATTCAACATCTCTTCTGTGCTTTAGGTCAACCCCATACTCCTCTATAGGAATTCAGGATGACCCACATTTTAACACGCAGGGCATGCCACCATAATGGGTAATTAAAGCCCAGGTCGTTAATGAGAGATTAGATAAGAGATCAGAGTTCTAGAAATAGTGGGCTCCACAAAGAATCATAGAAGAGAGTGAACTGATGCTAGAAAAGGCTGTGAGGATCACACCGGCTGCTGCTACTGCAGCTGAAATAGAAGTCACAAATTCTCAGTTTGTGTAATGAAAATGAAGTTCGTTAGAGTCTGCTAAATCCAGCATGGGCAAGCTTTCACAGTAGGAAAAGCCCTAGAAGGAGGGAAATGCAGATGAACCATGAACAGGAGATACTTGGCTGCAACATGCATACATCTCACTGGCAGGAGGAGGAGGATTCCACTTAAAGACATTCATGCAGTGAGGAGGCAGCTGCAAACACAGTGTCCAACAAAAGAGAAATTTAATGTGTGCAGCACATACAGTCACTTTCCCAAAAATATGCTACCGATCACAGAGAGTTCAGAAGAAAGCTCAGCAGGTTCAAGCAGATACCTCTCCACCCACCAGTACAGACGAAGCTTTTTACATCAACATCCTGATGAGAATAGACCAGGGTCCAGAAGGATGGAACTAACAGAACTATTATGCAATACAAGTTAGATACTGAGTTACAGGTAAATGTGCTTGCCGATGTACCAGTTCGAAAATTCAGTAGCAGAGACTGAGCACTTACAGTGGAAAAATAATTCTGAAAAAGAGCAGTCTTGGGGATCTTTTCAAAGTCCACTGAGGTAATGTCATTTGTGATTGCGTACCAGAACAAGTCAGTAAAAACAAGACCTGGAGCTGACTGTGGCTCAGATCATGAGCTGCTTCTTGCAAAATTTCGGCTTAAATTGAAGAACGTAGGGAAAACCACTAAACCATTCAGGTATGACCTCAATCATATCCCTTATGAATATACAGTGGAGGTGAGGAATAGATTTCAGGGATTAGACCTGATAGACAGAGTGCCTGAGGAACTATGGACGGAGGTCCGTAACATTGTTCAGGAGGCAGCAACTCAATCCATCTGAAAGAAAAAGAAATGCAAGAAAGCCAAGTGGCTGTCTGATGAGGCTGTACAAGTAGCTGAGGAAAGAAGGGAAGCAAAAAGCAAGGGAGAAAGGGGAAGATATATCCAACTGAATGCAGAGTTCCAGAGAATAGCAAGGAGAGACAAGAAGGCCTTCTTAAATGAACAATGCAAAGAAATCGAGGAAAACAACAGAATGGGAAAGACTAGAGATCCCTTCAAGAAAATCGGAGATCTCAAGGGAACGTTTTGTGCAAAGACGGGCATGATAAAGGACAAAGAAGGCAGGGACCTCACAGAAGCAGATGAGATTAAGAAGAGGTGGAAAGAATACACAGAAGAACTATACAGGAAAGAACTTAATGTCCTTGATAGCCATGATAGTAATGTCCTTGATAGCCATGATAGTGCGGTCACTGAACTTGAGCCGGACATCCTAGAGAGTGAAGTCAAGTAGGTCTTCGGAAGCATTACTAACAACAAAGCTAGCGGAGATGACAGTATTCCAGCTGTGCTATTTAAAATCCTAAAAGATGATGCTGTTAAAGTGCTGCATTCAATATGCCAACAAATTTGGAACACTCAACAATGGCCGCAAGCCTGGAAAAGGTCAGTTTACATTCCAATTCCAAAGAAGGGCAACGCCAAGGAGTGTTCAAACTACCGCACAATTACGCTCATTTCACATGCCAGCAAGGTGATGCTCAAAATCCTACAAGCTAGGCTTCAGCAGTATGCGAATTGAGAACTACCAGAAGTACAAGCTGGGTTTCGAAGTGGCAGAGGAACTAGAGATCAAATCGCCAACATTCGCTGGATCATGAAGAAAGCAAGAGAATTCCAGAAAAACGTCTATTTCTGCTTCATTGACTACGCTAAAGCCTTTGATTGTGTGGATCACAACAAACTGTGGCAAATTCTTAAAGTGATGGGAGTACCAGACCACCTTACCTGTCTCCTGAGAAACCTGTACGAGGGTCAAGAAGCAACAGTAAGAACCAGACATGGAACAACCGAGTGGTTCAAAATTGGGAAAGGAGTACGACAAGGCTGCATATTGTCACCCTGCTTATTTAACTTATATGCAGAGTACATCATGAGAAATGCCGGGTTGGATGAATAAGAGGTCGGAATTAAGATTGCTGGGAGAATTATCAACAACCTCCGATATGCAGACGATACCACCCTAATGGCAGAAAGCGAAGAGGATCTCAAGAGCCTCTTGTTGAAAGAGGAGAGTGCAAAAGCTGGTTTGAAACTCAACATTAAAAAAACTAAGATCATGGCATCTGGCCCTATCACTTCCTGGCATAGAGAAGGCGAAGAAATGGAAGCAGTGACAGATTTTACTTTCTTGGGCTCCAAGATCACCGCAGACGGTGAGTGTAGCCATGAAATTAAAAGACGCTTGCTCCTTGGGAGGAAAGCTATGGTAAACCTAGACAGCATAGTGAGAAGCATAGACATCACCTTGCCGACAAAGGTCCATATAATCAAAGCTATGGTTTTCGCAGTAGTAACGTATGGCTGTGAGAGCTGGACTATAAGGAAGGCTGAGCGCTGAAGAATTGATGCTTTCGAACTGTGGTGCTGGAGAAGACTCTTACGAGTCCCCTGGACTGCAAGGAGGTCAAAGCAGTCAATCCTAAAGGAAATCAACCCTGAGTGCTCATTGGAAGGGCAGATACTGAAGCTGAAGCTCAAATATTTTGGCCACCTAATGCGAAGAGAAAACTCTCTGGAAAAGACCCTGATGCTGGGAAAGATTGAAGGCAAAAGGAGAAGGGGACGGCAGAGGATGAGATGGCTAGATAGCATCACCAATGCAATGAATATGAACTTGAGCACGCTCTGGGAGAGAGCGCAGGACAGGAAGGCCTGGCATGTTCTGGTCCATGGGGTCACGAAGAGTCGGACACGACTGAACGACTGAGCAACAACAACCAGAACAAGGAGCCACTGCTGGAGTTGAAAACCTGCCATGCCCCAGGACTAATTAACAGAATTCACCTACCAAGCTAAACTGAAGAATTTTACACTGAACACAGATATTAGGATGCCTGTGATGGCACAGACAGGAATATGAAATTTCTTTGGAACAGACAAATATGCCAGTGGTACATGGTACTTAAAAGAAATTGAATGTCTGAAGACTTTTTGAATCATTGAAAAAAAAATGAGCTGAAAGAATGGTTTCATTCATCAGTGATGACTAATGGACTCCCAGTGTGAATGGTATATATGTCATTTTCTGCCAGGGATGCTTGGAATTCTAGCCCTAGACCAGTCGTTGACATGGAAAGACCCTCCACCAAGGACTTTAGATCCAAAGACACAGCGTCACATGCATCAGCCTGCTGGGAAGAAGTGGTGCATTTCTGCTCAGTGCCATGACCTCTTAGGGAACAGATTCATACCTTTGAGGTGACTGAGGGCCAAGCTACATGTTATGCTTACTGTGTATTATGCAGCTCCGCCTTTTGACTTAATTTCTACAGGTATGGCAGGGGAGTTGTGGGGAGAGGAAACATTTTCTCTCCCCATCCATAATTTCCCTCAAAATACCCCCCCCCCCAGCTATGAATGATGGAAAAAACTTCCCATTGGCACCAACATAATGTGTAATTTGGCCCTGAGAAAGTCAGAGAAATATGTATATAAAAACTCCAGGGACATTATAAAGAGATCCCACATGCGTGTGGACACTCAGCTCCTCAGCTGTTGTGGAGAGCAAGGGTATTGGGATAAGAGGGTTTATACTGAGGAAGTGGGACATAATTCATTAGGAGGAACCCACCTCTGAAGCAATGCGTTTATGGCAGGAGTGTACAACTTCTGGGGGTTGGGGGTACACTTCCCCCCTAAACTCCACAAGGGGTGCATCCCTACCCCCCATACTGCACCACCAAATTTGCCACCAACATTCAATGGTGCAGTAGCAGGAAAAAGTGGCGGTTTTTCTTTAAAACAAGCCATGTGGTCAGCGTGTGTCTTGTTTTGGAGAAAAATCGGGGGGGGGGGGGTTGCTGCAGACAATGCAGTAGTGGCAGCGGGGGGCAGTGGAGGCCACAAAACAGGCCAGACCCACAAGTCATGTGTTACCCATCCTGACTTATAGTCTATTACACCAAGGTTACTCATCTGAGGGGGGAGCTCTTGTATTAGGAGATAATTACAGAGAGATGGGTTTTGAAGGCATATTGACTGCATGGTGACTTAACTAGAACATAAGAACATAAAAAGAGCCATGCTGGATCACACAGTGGCCAACCAGCTGTCGACTGGGAACCCACAAGCAGGGCATGAGCGCAACAGCACCCTTCCACCAGTGTTCCACAGCCACTGGTGTACATAGGCTCACTGCCTCTAGTACTGGAGGTAGCACATACCCATCAGGACTAGTAGCCATTGATAACCTCCATGAATTTGTCCAATGCCCTTTTAAAGTCAACCAAACTGGTGGCCATCACAACATCCTGTGGTAGTAAATTCCATACTTTAATAATGCTCTGTGTGAAGAAGTACTGGATCCCTTTTTGAAAATTGGTGTTACATTGGCCATCTTCCAGTCCTCTGGTACAGAGGCTGATCTTAGGGACATGTTGCATATTTTGGTAAGAAGATCAGCAATGTCATATTTGAGTTCTTTGAGATCTCTAGGATAGATACCATCTGTGCTTGGTGATTTATTTGCTTTCAATTTATCAATAAGGTGGAGAATTTCATCTTTTGTCACCACTATTTGCCTCAGGTCCTCAGACTCCCTTCCTGAAAACATCAGTTCAGGCACAGGTATCTGTCCTATATCTTCAGCAGTGAAGACAGATGAAAAGAATTCATTCAGCTTGTCTGTAATCTCCTTGTTCTCCTTCAGTACTTCTTTATCTGCATTGTCATCCAGTGGTCCAACTGCCTCCCTAGTTGGTTTTCTGCTCCTGATATATTTAAATAATTTTTTTACTATTGGCCTTGATGCTGTTAGCAATATGCTCTTCAAAATGCTTTTTTGCATCTCTTATTGTCTGCTTGCATCACCTTTGTGAAAGCTTGTGCATAGGGATGGCAGAGAATTCCGCCACAGATCTCGGTGAGGCCAAATGCCAGTGCATTCGGCCCCCCGAAATCTGTGGTGGAACGGCCTGCCACCCCCTGCCCCCCCGCGGATCCCCCCTGGGACGAGACTTACCTGGGGCGGAACTTCCGGGCGGCTCCGGCGGCGGCTCTGGCGGCGGCTGGTCTTCTGAACAGCTGCCACCGCCGCCATTTGCAGGTGTTTTTTTTAACAGAGACGTGATAGGCTACGTAAGTTTTTACGTAGCCTAAAACGACTGGGTAAAAAAAAAAAAAGCGTACGCAAATGGTGGCGGCTACGGCTGCCGCCATTTGCGTTCCTTATTTTGGGCCGTCTTAGTCTACGTAAATATTTACGTAGACTAAGATGGCCCAAAATAAGGAACGCATTATTCCTTATAATAAGGAATAAGGCGGCCATAGCCGCTGCCATTTGCGTACGCACGTTTGTTTGTTTGTTTTTAAAGCCAGACGTGATAGGCTACGTAAGTCTTTACGTAGCCTATCACAGCTGATTACAGGGACGCAAACGGCAGCTTTTGCGTTTGCGTCCCTGCTAGCGAGCAGCCGGATGTCCGGCTGCTGGCGGAGCCGGCTGACGGCTCCGCGGAATCCCCACGGAGCAGAGCCGGCCGGCGAGGATTCCGGGAGGAGGGACAGAGCGCCTCCCCCCCCAGCAGAACCCGGCGGAGCCAAGGAAGGGGACTTTCGTACATCCCTACTTGTGCTCCCTTTTGTTTTCCTCACTCGGGCAAGACTTCCATTTTCTGAAGGAAGCTCTCTTTTCTCTAATAGCTCCCTTAACACTGCTTGTTAACTGTGCCGGCAACCTCTTGGACTTGGTGCTACCTTTCCTGACCTGTGGTATACATTTTAGCTGGGCTTCTATTATTGTGGTTTTAAGTAATCTCCAATCATTCTGAAGGGATTTAACCCTCCTGACTCCCCCTTTCAATTTCCTTTTCACCAGTTCTCTCATTTTAGAGAAGTTTCCTCTTTTGAAGTCAAATGTGACTGTGTTGGATTTCCTGGGCAATTTTCCACTTAAATTTATATTAAATCTGATAGCACTGTGGTCACTGTTTCCATTGTTTCCAATTTACATCTCATACTAGGTCCTGGGCAACACCACATAGGATTAAATCCAAGGTCACCTTCCCTCTGGTCAGTTCCATGACCAACTGTTCTAGGGCACAATTGTTTAGGGCATCGAGACATTTAACCTCTTTGTTGTGGCTGGTACATGAATTTATCCAATTAATGTGGGGGTAATTGAAGTCGCCCATTATTAACAACACTTCCCTGTCTGGAGGCTTCCGTGATTTCATTTTCCATCTCAAGATCACCCTAAGCATTCTGGTCTGGGAGACAATAGCATGTTCCTAGCACTGAATTAGTTTTGGAGCCCGGTATTGTCACCCACAGTGCTTCTGTGGAAGAGCCTACCGCTTCTAGGTGTTCTAGTCTACTTGACACGATGCCCTCTTTGACGTACAGGCCAACACTTCCCCCAGTACACCCTTCCCTGTCCTTCTGATAGAGTTTATATCCAGAGATGACCATATCCCACTGATTCTCTCCACTCCACCAGGTTTCTGTAATGCCCACTATATCGAGGTTTTCCTTTAAAATCAAGCACTCCAACTCTCCTGTTTTGGCTCGGAGGCTTCTAGCATTTGCAAAAAAACAGCTATACATGGTATCTCTCCCCAGATGCCTGGGGCATGTGCATCTTTTGCTATGGAACGTTGCCCCCTTTGATTGGCCATTATGTTCTACCATGCACTCCTGCCCTATTTCTTCCCCTTCTACATTTGGGAAATCAAAACATTTTCATCTTCATCTAACTGGATAATTTAACCTGAATTGGATGCTTCCCAGCTCCTGTTGGCCTTCCCCCAGGATTTAGTTTAAAAGCTGCTCTGCCACCTTTTTTGTGTTTAGCACCAGCAGTCTGGTTCCATTTTGGTTCAAGTGGAGTCCGTATTTCTTGTACAGCTTGTTCCAAAACATTCCTCAGTGCCTAACAAATCTGAACACCTCCTCCCTGCACCACCGTCTCATCCATGTATTGAGATTCCTCAGCTTTGCCTGTCTAGCTGTCCCTGCACATGGAACTGGTAGCATTTCAGATAAAGCCACCTTGGTGGTCCTGGATTTCAACCTCCTGCCTAGCAACCTAAATTTGGCTTCCAGGACCTCACAACTACATTTCCCCACATTGTTGGTACCAACATGGACCATGACCACTGACTCCACCCCAGCACTATTTGCTGAGTGAAAAGTTGTGGACATCAAGCACTATCTAGATAGTCGATAAAATATAGTCCAGCAGAGAGGTAAGTGTGCATGCATTTGTGTTTGCATGCTATTGCTAGAGGTCTCAAACCAAGATAGATGAGTATGAGTGCCTGGATATAAAATCAACGCAAAGGATAAACATCACCATTGACAGTAGTTTTTGCTTTATATGCCAAGAAGCCAATTGCATCGAATAAATTAGAATCCTTCCCCAACCTGAAGTTCAGATGTTTTGGTCCAACTCCCATCAGCCCTAGCCAGCATGGCCAATGGGCAAGAATTCTGGGAGTTGTCACCCAAACCTTCTGGAGGGCACCAAGGGACAGCTGCCTTAGAGGTGATAGATTCAGTCACAGTATCGCTCTGCTTAGAAACATTATTGTACTAGAGACATACTATTGTCCCCTGCCCAAAGCTCCAATGGTGATTTTAGTGGAGAAAAAAAAGCTAATAAAGAAAGTGTTGTGATAATGGGTGACATCAATAGTCCTCTGAAAATGGACTTCAATTTACAGTGTAATTCATGAAGTTTTCAAGGGTCTAGGATCATATTACTTCATGTCCAAAATTCCCCCAGTCAAATAGGCAGAAAATATGATGACAACCGTAGACACAACTGATCAAAAACCATTGGACATGTCTATCATGTACTGCTATCAATAGACAGCACAATTAAAGCTGGGGAAGTCATTGAAGGTCTGATGTTCAACAGAAAACCTGGGAATATACTTTGATGGGTAGAAACACAATGTCTGTTATTGGGCAGATTATAAATATATGTATTTTTATATAAGAAAAAAGTCAAAAGTTCAAACTTAGAAATTACATATGAGAATGAAACAGAAACAGCAGAAAGACAGAGATCACAATAACATGGTTCTCTACAATCTAGTCTCAAAGTATGGATACTACATAGTACCATGTGGGTGCTGAGGATCCTTGCAAAATAAAGAGGTTGATCCCAGGTCTTATGAAGACATAATCTCTTACAAAGTTCCAAAGACTACAGGAACGATGAATAGATAGGAGAAACACTGCCTGAAACATCAGAAAGATCAAGACATCCAACAAGAAAAGGGGCTCGGGGGGAAATCTAGAAGTGAAACTGCAAAGGTCTAGTAATGTTTGGAAGGCACCCAAGAGAACATCATTAATAACATGGTGCAATAATTCTAAATTATTAGAATGTTCACTTTTCTAAGAAAAAGGGAAGATGCAGAAAGCGAAGAGGATCTAAAGAGCCTCTTGTTGAGGGTGAAAGAGGAGAGTGCAAAAGCTGGTTTGAAACTCAACATTAACAAAACGAAGATCATGGCATCTGGCCCTGTCACTTCCTGGCATATAGAAGGGGAAGAAATGGAAGCAGTGACAGATTTTACTTTCTTGGGCTCCAAGATCACCGCAGACGGTGACTGTAGCCATGTAATTAAAAGACGCTTGCTCCTTGGGAGGAAAGCTATGGCAAACTTAGACAGCATAGTAAGAAGCAGAGACATCACCTTGCCGACAAAGGTCCGTATAATCAAAGCTGTGGTTTTCCCAGTAGTAATGTATGGCTGTGAGAGCTGGACTATAAGTAAGGCTGAGCGCCGAAGAATCGATGCTTTCGAACTGTGGTGCTGGAGAAGACTCTTATGAGTGCCCTGGACTGCAAGGAGGTCCAATCAGTCAATCCTAAAGGAAGTCAACCCTGAGTGCTCATTGGAAGCACAGATACTGAAGCTGAAGCTCAAATATTTTGGCCACCTAATGCGAAGAGAAAACTCTCTGGAAAAGACCCTGATGCTGGGAAAGACTGAAGGCAAAAGGAGAAGGGGACGGCAGAAGGATGAGATGGCTAGATAGCATCACCAATGCAATGAATATGAACTTGAGCATGCTCCGGGAGAGAGCACAGGACAGGAAGGCCTGGCATGCTATGGTCCATGGGGTCACGAAGAGTCGGACACGACTGAACGACTGAACAACAACAACAAAGGATTATAGATATCCATGGAAACAGGGCAACTTCCTTATCCTAGAGAAGTGGTAGGACACAGAAACATGTTAGACCAGAAACAAGCTAGACACACAGTGAATCACCTTACTAAACAGTTTGATATAGATCTCTTGCTGTTTGCTTCTACTAAAGATGATAAAACATGATCCCTCCAACTGGCAGTCTTATCCTAAGCTTTCCTTGGTTTCCTTGGAATGCCTCCCTTGAGGAGGGAGTGATGCCATCAGCCCTCAAGGAGACAGTGATAAGACCGCTCTTAAAGAAGCCCTCCTTGGATCCTCAAGTGTTGAACAACTTTCGCCCAGTCTCAAATCTGCCATTTTTGGGCAAGGTGATTGAGCGGGGGGTGGCGGTGCAGTTGAAGGCACACTTGGAAGAAACTTATTATCTAGACCCATTTCAGTCAGGCTTCAGGCTCAGGCATGGGACAGAAACGGCCTTGGTCGCCTTGGTAGATGATATGAGGAGGGCTCTGGATAGGGGTGAACGCTCCTTCCTTGTTCTCCTCGACCTCTCAGCGGCTTTTGATACTGTTGACCACAGTATTCTCCTGGACCACCTGGAGGGGTTGGGCATTGGAGACACCGTATTGCGGTGGTTCCGGTCCTTCCGCTCTGGCAGGTATTGGAGGGTAGCACTGGGAGAGGAGGTTTCGGACCCGTGGCCACTTACTTGTGGGGTGCCACAGGGTTCCATCCTCTCCCCGATGCTATTTAACATCTATGTGAAGCCGCTGGGGGCTATCATCAGGAGGTTTGGGGTGCAGTGTCATCAATATGCGGATGACACTCAGCTCTACCTCTCATTCAAATCTTCACCAAGGTTGGCCGTAGAATCCCTGTCCAAATGTCTGGAGATGGTGAGTGGCTGGATGGGGAGGAATAAGCTGAAGCTGAACCCTGACAAGACCGAGGTACTTTTGGTGGGAGACAAGAGGAGGCTAGGGGATGTTGACCTGGTGCTGAATGGGGTACGGCTACCCTTGAAAGACCAGGTCCGCAGCCTGGGGGTCATTTTGGACTCCCAGCTGTCCATGGAGGCTCAGGTGTCAGCTGTGAGCCGGACAGCGCTGTATCAACTCCATCTGATACGGCGGCTGCGCCCCTACCTTCCCGACCATCTGCTCCCATCGGTAGTACATGCCCTGGTCTCCTCTCGGTTAGACTACTGTAATGTGCTCTATGTGGGGTTACCCTTGAAGACGGGTCGGAAGCTGCAGCTGGTACAGAACGCGGTGGCTCGCCTGATTAAAGGCAGCCGCCGGTGAGATCACATCACTCCAGTGCTGAAGGAGTTGCACTGGTTGCCAGCTGTTTTCCGGGCCAAATTCAAGGTGTTGGTTTTGACCTTTAAAACCCTATATGGTTCTGGCCCAGCCTATCTTAAGGAGCGCCTCCAGCAGCACCAGACAGGCCGCTTAACAAGATCAGCCTCGGATGGCCTTCTCTCTGTCCCATCAGCCAGGACAGCTAGACTGGTGGGGACGAGGGAGAGGGCCTTTTCTGTGGTGGCCCCCACTCTGTGGAACTCCCTCCCTAGGGAACTCCGTCATGCCCCCTCTTTAATGAGCTTCCGTCGTGCATTAAAAACATGGTTGTTCAGGCAGGCATTTGGGGTGGGTTAGGGTATTTTAGAAAATATTTTTATTGTAGAATTTTATTGTTTTAAACTGTTTTATTGTATGTTGTACATCGCCCAGAGTGGCTGGGTGACCAGCCAGATGGGCAATTAATAAATTTAATAATAAATAAATAAATAAATAAATCTCCTTGAATCCAAAGGGATTTAGATCCTAATAAGTATGGTTAGGATTGCAATTTTGTGGTGTGAACCTACTTGCTTCCAAGCAAATATGCTTAGAATTTCAGGATTCTTTGGGTGAAATGTAATGTTGCATGAGCAGAAATCTGCTTGTGTGATGGGAGCCTTCCACCCTGTAGCTTTCCTGCAGCCTCTGAAAATCTGCTCTGGAGTGTCGCCCAACCTTCCAGAACAGATTTTGTGGGGCAGGTGGAGTCCCTCCCCTCCCCATTCTGCTGGTGGAAGCAGTTCCATCAGAAGGTTAATTTACCACACTAAAGCTGCAGCCCACAGCATATTTACTTCAAACTAAATTCTATCAAGCTCAGTGGTACTTACATCTGAGTAAATATATTTATTATATTTTAAGGTAAGAAGCTGCACATAAATATTTGTATGTACAGGTTACATTTGTTTTTAAGAAATGCAAAAAGAGGCAAAATGGTTGAGGATTGCAATTTCCTGGCAGATGGGCTTGATTAATCCAGAAACAAATTTATGTTTTGTAAAAAAAAAAAAAAGCTTTCAGAACCAAGTAGGATACTGTCCATGTTACAATATCTTTATGCCTAAAAATAAAAAGATGTGGATATCACATCAAATGAATTGTGGACTTCACAGAAATGTTGTAGTTTCTAAATTACAATACGTTTGTGAAGTTTTACTAAAATGTTTACCACTTTTAATAAATTATCTTTAAAATAGAATAAATTATATATGCATGTGTGTGTGCGTATGTGTGTGAGAGAGACAGACAGAAAGAAAGAAATTTACACAACTCTTAAGTATAAATACATATATAGGAGCTATATTTTTTAAAAATAGAAAATTAAGCTTTAATAATGAGAAGTAGTAGCAAAAGGCAAAGGAAAAAAGCTCTTTAGAATCAATATGACTGCCTGTGGGAAGCAAATTGTCCTTTAGTTCACAGCTATGTAACTGTGAAAATACACAGTGAACAAGCACAAGAAACACTTCCAAATATTCTTGCTTCAGTTAATGAAGAGAGGTTTCAGACTGCTTAAAAAGTTGCCACATGGTGGCTTTAATCAACCCCCCTGAAACCTACAGCCACATAATGCATCAGGCACTCCCACCATCATTACCAGCTTCCATGGATTTCTAGTCATTAAAAAAAAATGCTTACAAGATGACTTGGGCTTAGGGAGTGCTTACTGGAGATATGAATGGCGCTTCTCAAAACTCAATGGGCAGAATCCAACGGGGCGCTTACACCTCCACTGATTCCCTTAAGCTCTGCCAATTCCTGTCTGCAAGTTGGACCCATCACTTGTAGAAGGAAGATTTAGCACTTCTGGGGCAATCAGAAACAAGCGAAAATGCTCATTTCTGGAACAGGGCAGGTCGGTGGAGCTCACATAAGCTCTGCCGACTTGCCCCAATTGAGAATTAAGCATTTCCGCTCGCTTAAGGGCTTCCTCTTGGAAGTGCTAAATTGCTTTTGTGCAAGTGGTGTGTCCCGCTTGTGTAAAAGAATTGGCAGGACCCACCACTTGCACAAAAGAATTAGCAGGGCACAAGAGAATTGGTGGAGGTGTAAGCACACTGTTGGATTCTGCCCAAGATGTACAAGAAACTGATTAATCCTGCTTTCTGCTTCTCCTGCCCCAATAACCCCAAAGACTACAGAATGACAACTTGAAGAAGCACTTGCATGTATACTGAAACAACAATAGTTGCCTTTTTTGCCCTAAAGACAGATAGGATTATTATTAACGTTGTTTGCTTTAATATGTATAAATTACTGTAAGGAGAAGATATACAGCCTGATCCTATATCTATTCTCATGGAAAAAGTTCAACGGGTTTGTGCGTGACTCACTCTGAAATAAGTCTGTACCACGGTTGGGCAATTTGTGACCCTCCAGATGTTTTGGCCTACAACTCCCATCATCCCTCACCATTGGCTATGGCTAAAGCTGATGGAAGTTGTAAGGCAAAACATCTGGAGGGCCACATATTGCTTCACCCCTGGGCTACACAGTCGGAACGGTCTATTAAAGCATTTATATCCACAACTGTTCGCAGAAATTCAGCCATGCATCCCAATCCTATACATGACTTCTCAGAGGTAAGTCAGACTGAACTTAACGGGATTTGCTCCAGTGTCAGTATGTACAGGATTTCAGCATTATTCTAATGTCATTGAAAATTACTTGTTGACCCAGCTCCTCCTCTGATTTATTTAGGTGTAAATTGTAACTCTTAATCACAGACGGCATGTAGTTCCACATAATGTAGTTCCACTATATGATATCTCAAATCAAGTTCACTGGACATTTTCTGAAATTAGCTACTGAGCAACAGACACAATAGGAGTTGAGTTTGAGACACTCGAAACGACACAGTAGCAAGTTGACATAATTTCCCATACATGCAGCCCAATCCTAGACATGTTTACTCAGAAGCAAGTTGCTTGTGTTTAATGAGTTTACATCTAGGTAGGTGTGCATAGGATTGCAGCCTTAAGGGGTTTCAGCATTGTTCCTCTGTCCTGGTGCCAAAAGGAGAGAAATTACATCATTTGTTACCTTTTAATGAACTTGCCCTGTTGATGAATTTATACGGTTGTATAACCGGCACTTTATAAATTATAAATAATTGGAGTTCTGCAGTGGATTCCTCAGGCGGCAATGAGAAACCTGGAGCTTCGTCTCCATTTATCGTATGATCTAGGAAGAAAAGTGCAGTATGATCCTATGCATTTTTACTTAATAGCAAAGTATGCTTTGGACTGTAGGTTTAGAGAGTTAGCTAAGAATTTATGAGCTAAGAACTCTGTATCTGGCAATTTGATCTACTGTCAACACTGACATATATTACAGGTTAGATATATTTCAAATCAATAAGCCCACCCTTTTAAATTATTTTAATTTTTTAAGAAAGCAAAAGGGGGGAAAGTTCAATTGAATGATGTTATGAATATTTATCAGTATTTTTTTCTGTTCACATTGACATCACAAATTCTTGAATGTCAATACACGTGACCATGTTGAATTGCTCAATACAGAATAAGAAAGTGGTTCAAGCAGAGACAACAGGTCTTCTGACCCTTGTCTTTATTGCCTGTGTCATAAATTCATAAAGGGGGATGTATGGTGAAACCAACTGGCAAGTTCAACTGAGAGATAAACATCAACACCTTTTTAATGACTTGCATACACATTGTAAACCAGAGAATCTTTATACAAATAAACCAGATAAATCAAACATGAGGTGAGGCTTAGAGGAAAGCAATTAAAGCTTTATTGTAAGGTTGTCGTGGGAGGAACCTGCAACACATTAGAGCATATAACAGAAAATGTGTTAATACAGACTACAGTGCGTGCAGTTAAATTAATTAGTAATAAAAAAAAATCTAAAGTAATAAGTCCATAGGCAGGTAAGTAGCTAAAGCCTAGAGAATAAATCGATGTTTAGATTACTTTTTTATTAAAGGGCTGGTGAAAATAGGAACAGTGGGAAGAAACACCAAATTTCTAAAGGAGACAGATGGTAAAACCATGCCTAAAATAGCCATTTTCAAACTGATTTGTTCACACCAGAACATAAGAAGAACCATGCTGGATCAGACCAAGGTTCCATCTTCTCCAGCAGTCTGTTCACACAGTGGCCAACTAGATGCCTGTGGGAAACCTACAAATATGAGATGAGTAAAATAGTACCCTCCAGCTCACCATTACGCTGGTTTGCACAATAAGTCACCCTGAAAATAAGCTATTTGGTTCTTTGCTCGCTAACCCATGTTACTCCTGACAGATGATCAAGTGCTCTGTGGCTTGCTGTGGCTTGCTTCCCCCGTAGTCCTCCTGCCTGCTGCCAGATCATATCCTATGGGCCTTTGCAGCACAAACTCAGCAGCAAATGCTTTCAATAGTGGAGTAGAGTTTATTTTGTAGAATTTTTTCTAACCTTTGGGGAGATTTGCACATATTTAATGTTTTTTTTTAAAAAAACATTTTTAACTTTCAGGGAGATTTGGGCAAATTCTGAACAACAAGCCATGGGTTCTCAGGGCAGAATCCAATGGGGCACTTATGCCTGTGCTGATTCCTTTTTGCCCTGCCAATTCCCTTCCACAAATGGTGGGTCCTGCCAATTCCGTTGCGCAAGCGAGACCCACCACTTCCACAAGGGAGATTTAGCACTTCCTAGGGGAAGCCCATATCGAGCAGAAATGCTTGTTCCTGGAAGGAGGCATGTTGGCAGAGCTCCCTTATGTGAACTCCGCTGACCTGCTTCCTTCTAGAAATGAGTGTTTCCGCTCATTTTAGGTTGCTCTGGAAGGGCTAAATTGCTGTTGCACAAGTGGTGGGGGCCACTTGGTCAATAGAATTGGGTGGGGTGGAACAGCATCAGTGGAAGTGCCTTATTGGATTCTGCCCCCCAAGTGGCTTGTGCATGGTTAACAAACCATGCTGAGGAAACTGCGCTGAGTTTGGACATCACAACAAGCCAACCTGAAACAGACAATGGTGACAACCCAGCGCGGGTTGTGTCATGTGAACTAGCTGAGGGCAATGAAGCAAAAGCGAAGTCGGCTAGAACACAGGAGCAAGAAAACCTGTGCCGAGCCTGACTGAACACAGATTAGAGCTCATTATCGAGGTGGTGATGGTGGCAAAAAGGGAGTTCTTTTCCACCACCATTGCATCTTTTCAGTGTCATCCAGCAGAGTTTTTCTGAGTGCTACAATCTAGGCCAGTGAAAGAAATGATGGAACCCTTGGTAGCATGCAGTGATGAGTTTGCACAGCACTTTGAAGATAAAGTCATAGAATCATAGAATAGTAGGGTTGAAAGGGGCCTTTAAGTCCACCGAGTCCAACCCCCTGCTCAATGCAGGAATCCAAGTCAAAGCATCCCTGACAGATGGCTGTCCATCCTTGTCTTTGAATGCCTCCAGTTTGGGAGAGCCCACCACCTCCCTAGGTAATTGGTTCCATTGCCGCATTGCTCTAACAGTCAGGAAGTTTTTCCTGATGTTCAGCTGGAATCTGGATTCCTGTAACTTGAGCCCATTATTCTGTGTCCTGCACTTGATCACTCTGAGATGATCGAGAAGAGATCCTGTCTGTGACAACCTTTCAAGTACTTGAAGAGTGCTATCATATCACCCCTCAATCTTCTCTTCTCAAGGCTAAACATGCCCAGTTCCTTCAGTCTCTCCTCATAGGGCTTTGCTTCCAGTCCCCTGATCATCTTCCTTACCCTCCTCTGAACCCTCTCCAGTTGGTCTGTATCCTTCTTAAAAGTGTGGTGCCCAGAACTGGACACAGTATTCCAGATGAGGCCTAACTAGTGCTGAGTAGAGGGGAACTAGTACGTCACATGATTTTGAAGCTATACTTCTATTAATGCAGCCCAAAATAGCATTTGCCTTTTTTGCAGCCACATCACATTGTTGGCTCATATTCAGCTTGCGTTCTGCCACAATTCCAAGATCCTTCTCGCTTGTAATATTGTTGAGCAAAGTATCCCCCATCTTGTCGCTGTGCATTAGGTTTCTTTTTTCCTAGGTGCAGAACTTGGCACTTATCCATATTAAATTTCATTCTGTTGTTTTCAGCTCAGTGCTCCAGCCTATCAAGATCACTTTGAATTCTGTTTCTGTCTTCCAGGGTATTAGCTATCCCACCCAATTTTGTGTCATCTGCAAATCTGATAAGCATTCCCTGCACCTCCTCCTCCAAGTCAATAAAAAGGTTGAAGAGCACTGGGCCCAGGACTAAGCCCTGCGGTACCCCGCTCGTTACCTCTTCCCAGTTTGAGAAGATCCCATTGATAAGCACTCTTTGACTCCGATTCTGTAGCCAATCGTGGATCCACCGGATTGTTGTTTCATCTAGCCCACTTTGAGCTAGTCTGCTCATCAGGATATCATGGGGCACTTTGTTGAAAGCTTTGCTGAAGTCGAGGTATATTATGTCCACGGCATTCCCACAGTCTACAAGGGAGGTTACTTGATCAAAAAATGAGATTCATCTGGCAGGATTTGTTCTTGACAAATCCATGTTGGCTTCGAGTAATCACTGCATTGTTTTCAAGGTGCTTACAGACTGACTGCTTTATAATCTGCTCTAGAATTTTCCCAGGGATTGATGTCAGACTGACTGGTCTGTAGTTCACGGGTTCCTTTTTGAAGGTAGGGACAACATTAGCCCTCATCCAGTCATCTGTCACTTCACCTGTCCTCCATGATTTCTCAAAGAGAATAGACAGTGGTTCTGAGAGTTCTTCTGCCAGTTTCCTTTTTTATTCTAGGATGCTGTTCATTTGGCCCTGGAGATTTGAACTCATTCAAAGTAATTAGGTGTTCCTTGACCATATGCCTATCGATCTCAAGCTGCAATCCTGCCCCTTCAGCCTGTACTTCGCCTTTGCCGGGGTGGGTGGGTCATAGACTCTCTTTCGGGAGAAGACTGAGCTGAAGTAGGAACTGATCACTTCTGCCTTTTCTTTGTCATATATTACCATTTTGCCATCCTTATTTAATTGCTGAACCACTATTTCTTTCCTCTGTCTTTTATTATGCATGTATCTGAAGAAAGCCTTTTTGTTGCTTTTAGCAACAAGTTGCTCAAATTCGTCACAGATTGGACACCACAATTAATGCAGTTCCATTAGCAGCGGTGCCCAGAGCACTGTCTGTTTCAATTTTATTGGATGAGTTCTTCAGGCCTGAGGATGCAGACAAGGTGCCTGGCCAAATCTGGTGAACCACCTGTGTGCTTGACTCTTGCCCTTCATGGCTTATCACATCAAACTAGGAGGGGATATCCAGATGGATCCAGGAGGCTGTAAATTCCTCCTTGAGAGAAGGAGTGGTGCTGGCCACTTTAAAAGAGGTGGTAATTAGGCCACTCATGAAAAAACCTAACTAGACCTGGATGATGTTAACAACTATAGGTGGATAGCCAATACCCCCTTCCTGGGCAAGGTGCTTGAGCGGGTGCTTGCTGAACAACTCCAGGCACCCTTGAATGAAACTGGTTATCTAGATAAATTTCACTCGGGCTTCAAACCTGGTTCTGGAATGGAAACTGCCTTGCTCACCCTGTGGAATGACCTTTGCTGGAAGAGGGACTGGCAGAGTACAACCCTATTGATTCTCTTTGACCTCATCAGCTTTTGACATCATTGACCATGATGTCATGGTCATCATTGACCTTCTGGATAGGTGTCTGGACTGCACTTTGGAGGCACTGTGCTGCAGTGATTCCACTCCTACTTGGATGGATGACACCCAGATCTATCTCTCCTGTTGAGCAAATCCAGGTGAGATAGTGGCTGTTCTGAATCAGTGCCTTGGCATGGTAATGGACTAGATGAGGGCCAATAAACTGAGACTCTATCCAGACAAGACAGAGGTGCTGTTAGTGGGTAGTTTGCCTGCCCGGCTAAGTGATGTTCAACTTGTTCTGGAGGGAGTTGCACTCCCCCTAAAGGATGAGGTTCATAATTTGGGGGTGCTCTTGGACCCAGAACTGTCACTTGAGACACAGGTGGACTCAGTGGCATGGAGCACCTTTTATCAGCTTAGGCTGATACACCAACTACATCCTTATCTGGACAGAGATAGCCTAGCTACAGTTATCCATGCTGTGACAACTTCTCATCTGGATTACGGCAATGTGTTATATGTGGGGCTGCCTTTGAAAACAGTCCAGAAACTTCAGCTGTTCCAAAACAGGGCAGCTAGACTGTTATTGGGGACTGGCCAATGTGATCATATTCTACTAGAATTTTTCCATCTGCACTGGCTGCCAGTAAAGGTCCAAGGCTGATTCAAAGTGCTGGTATTAACATTCAAAGTCCCAAATAGGCCAGGTTACCTGAAGGATCGTCTCTTCCCATATGTACCCCTGCCTGGACCCAAAGATCATCTTCAGTGGTCTTTCTCGGTGAAGGGGGGGCTGCAAAAGGAAGTGAGGTGGGTGGCTACCGAGAAGAGGGCCTTTTCTGCTGTGGCACCCCAGTTATGGAATGAGCTTCCCAGAGAGGTTTGTCTGGTGCCTATATTGTGCCCTTTCTGGCACCAGGTGAAGACCTTTTTATTTTTCCAGGCATTTTAGTCTTTTAGTTCTGTTGTTTTAAATCTGTTATTGTATTTTAAATCTCTGCATTGCAGCTACATTTTATTTTGGTTTTACTTTTATACTGTAGTTTTAAATTTTAAAATTCTATATTTATTTTATGCTGTATTTTGTGGTTTTAATTGTTGTGAACTGTCCAGAGCGCTTCAGCTATTGGGTGGTATAGAAATGTAATAAATAAACAAACAAACAAACCAGCTCATTGGGCAAGTTTGCACATTACGATAAGCCAGTCTGAAAATAAATCACAGCGGTTGGTTGCTCACTCGCTCCCAGCATGTATCCCATGGGCCTTCGCAGCACAACTTCAGCAGCCTACTCCGCTAATGAGAGCATTTCCACTCATTAGTGGAGTAAAGAGGGGTTTGTAGAATTTTTTTCCACCTTTGGGGAGATGTGCATAAACGTAACGTTACTTTTTTCCACTTTCAGGGAGATTTGCACATATTTAACTCCCTCCCCCCCACCTTTGGGAGTTCTGCTCAAATTTAACTTTTTTTTTATTTTTTAACTTTCAGGGAGATTTGTGCAAATCCGCTAAAGCACAGTAAATACTCCACTTTTCCAACTTGTTGGTAATATCCAACAAGTTATTGTAAAACTCCAACCAAAAGACATAATGGGTGACAGAAGTAGTCAGGGAGAGACTCATACTTCCCTTAGCTCATCTAACTTTTTGAGAATCCTTGTCTTTACAAATGCATCTTATGTTAAAATTTACTTCATTTTTAACTCAATCAATGTTTATTCTTTTTTTTATTTACGTACCAATTGCTCAACTATGCATATTCTGGGTATGTCTGGTAGTAAATGTGGTGCTACTCAGAAGCCATTTTCTAACATATACTATTTAGAACTGGGATCCTGAAGGAAAAGAAGTTTAGTTGCTTCTTCCGTCAATAGCAGATTTTCATTTATGCATCTCCAAAGCAATGTGAAAGAATTTAGCCATCATAAAACAGAATGCTTTTAAGTCTTTCCCAAGGGAAACACTATGCACAGTTTATGTAAAAAGGAGAAGAAAGTAAAGATAAGAATTCTAGGAAGGGTCAGAAATCAATGCTTCTTTAACAGCCTAAGCAATATGCACCATTACTTTCAATACAAATACACTATGCACAAGCTAGATTTTTTTTTTTTTTTTGTAACTGGGGCAGAAAAGTGATGGAATGTGGCTTGTCTTGTCTAACAAAAGCTAATGTACACCTACTCAAGAGTTTTCACTACATATAAGCAACATAGTCAGGTTCAAGTGGAAGCATAAGATTAGGAAATTTCTGCCTAAGAAAGTGGAAACTACGAGATTGGGAACAACCCAGAAACATTGAGCAAATAACATTGATTCTAGAATGAAATGCTTGGAAATATTTTTAGAACATTGGGCACACACACTGAAACTGCCCCAGGCAGCTTTATGTTGTGTGACTGGATGATTTGCTGCTAGTATACTGCTGCCAAACTCTCACTAACTTTGGCATGATCTCAGAAGTATTCCTTACATGAAAGCACACTCCTCACCAACAATTTCTTCAGCAATATATTAACCACAAAAGTATTTCAACCAAGATCAGACTTGGAAGTTCGGCTGGATCCCAAATCCATTTTCATAAATCTGGCTTAAATCAATTGGCTTCAACCATGTTGTTATGGATGCATCAAACTATAACTGAAAACAATATCTGACTCTTATTTTTCCACTATCAGGTGCATATTTCCATAGCAAAATTCCCACACCATATAGTACATGCACATCGCATTACACTTCAGTTGTAAACACATTTTTAGCAAGTTCCACTGAAATCTAGAGGACTTAAGTTTCAAGTGATCATCCTGATCCAGAGGCCTGTGTGTGCTGCTGCAGTACACATGAAACCTTTACAGGAATAATCTTCCACACACTTAAACAGAGAAGACTCCTCTTGTACACACATTGCTTCAACCTTCACCAAAAGGTCAGAGAAAAAGCATTTCCCATCAGAAAATTACAATTCAATTTGAACAAGGGAGAACCACATGGGATGACGGTGTGGGAGAAGAAAAGCAGGGAGGCCCTAAATTAGGCCAGATAGCCTCCTTCATAGCTAGGATATCCAAGCTATGCTATCTATACCAGCTAGGAAGAAAGCTGGGCAACACTGCACTTCAAACTTATCTGTTACCCCTTTATGAACTAGACACAAGGCTGGCCCCACAATACAGACAAACATGGTAACTAACTGGGGTCAGTGGTACAGTAGTAGATTACACACACACACACACACACACACACACACGGAGAGGGAAGAGCAGCAATACATAGTGCAATACCCAATCCATTAGGATCAGCATGACTGCAATCCTATGAATAGTTACTTGGGAGTTCATTCCATTGAATTTAGTGGTGCTTACTTTTGTCTGCATAGGTTCAGTGGTAAAACTCATTGTGCTTTAACAAAGTACTTCAGCCAGCTGAAATGCAGCCTTTAGTTTTTAATTAGAAATACAAACCATCTCGAAAACAGGTATCACCATTTAAAGTGCTACCATGAAGTAGGAATCCCATCAAATAAAAGGAAACCTCTGCTTGATTATTTTCCTCATTCTCTGACTTCCTATGCATGGTATTTACCCAAACATTTTAAACATGTATATAACGCCTGTGTGTTGTTTCCATGATTTTACTGCTGTCTCTTTTAAGATATTGATATACATATGTTGTCCACCACCACGGAATCTGATCCAATGAATGGCAGTATAAAATGTTTTACATAAATCAATAAAATAAAACCCTGAATTTATTTGAATGTTTGATATTCACAGTTTATTTTGTTCTTCCCACACTGAGGAGAGCAGGGGTAGAGGAGGGAGTATGTATGCCTAAGGTCCACACCTGATCTCTCCTCATGTAGGACCTTCATGGAAAACTTGAACCTCAACTATTTCAGCGTCTTTGCTTCTAGGCTAGCCCCAGAACTTCAGGATTCATTTACCACTGCTTTCCAGTATGGAGGCTACTATCAGCTCCACAGCACAAAAATGAGCAATTCTTACTTACTTTGCAAAGAAGTTACTTGGTGGATTACAAACAAAGGAATCAGAAGATCCTGAATACCTTTCAGCTACAGAGGAGTATTCAGTCACCATGTTTATGAGGAAGTCCCATTCTGTTTAAACTCCACAGGGAATTGCACAAGAAAGCCAGGAGTGGGCAGAAGGTACACTGAGATCTACTGGCAGATATTGGGTGATCATCAACAGATTAGCAAGGGTTTCTGACTCCCAGTACAATGGCATTGTACATTATATTGGCAAGTACATTAAATAGTCTCTGACTTGACTGCTTTTGTACTAATCACTCGCCTCTGAACTTTAGTGTTCTTCACCTGTAAAATATGAGTCTTAATTGGCTGCGTTTGACCAAATCTTCGTACAGGACTACTGGCCACTTCAGGATTTGTATTAGAATTCCTGATCTATAGTAACTCAGATGTAGTTTGGTTTGGTATGGTATGGTATGGTATGGATGTAGTTTTATATTTGTATATGTGAATGTCCCATGGCTTGCATTAGGGAATTGATCCCCCCCCCAACACACACATGCACACTTTAATTTGCACCTGGCTCTGATTAGCAAGCCTTGGGGTTCTAGTAAAAAAAAAAAATGAAACCCACTAGCCCAGAGTCTGCCCTCCTCTGATGTAAACCACTTTTTAAAAAAAAATTTCCAGCATGACTGCAGTATGATACTAAATTAATTTCATAGCCAAAGTAATCATTAGTTTCTTTCAAATCTTAGGGGATGCATACATTCTGAACTTGCCAAACTCCGGTTTCAGATTAATCTGGGAGATTCATGTTCACCAGGTACAGGGCAGATAAAGATTACAAATCACTGTACACATCAGGGGCACAATCCTATCTGGATAGTCGACAGCCTCCGAAACCTCTCTTCTGTTCTCTGGTCACCCTGCATTTTTGCCTAGACAGGCAATTTTGCCCATCTAGGTGTGGCTTCAGGAGGGGGAAGGGAGGGCCCTGGAGACCCAATAGGAAGCTGCATAATGTAGCTTCCGCCTCCAGGACCGCTCTCTTTTTGCCGGCTCTGCACTCCGTTTCCAAGTACAGAGACGTAGCTGGCATGGACAGAAACGTGCCAGCTTTGAGGGGAGGGGGCAGGGAGTACAGTTTCTGGGAACTCAGATTGGAACCAGGGCTCCGACCTCGGTTCCCCTAAACCGAACAATCCTATGGCCCTCTAGACGGTGTCTAGCAGCCATAGGATTGATTCTGCCAAGTGCTAAAGAAAATACAAGCAGAGATGCACATAAATTTGCAATGAGTTTGTATGTGTATTACTTTATCTAAGTCCACTCCCTTACACACTCTTCCATTCACACTACTTACATGAACACAGACAGTGGTTTACATACTACTTTCATCCATACACCGTCGTATCAGTTAACCAACAGTATAATAATGCTGTCTTATTTATTTATTTAATTTCTATACCGCCCAATAGCCGAAGCTCTCTGCTGAACCCACTCCCACCAACACATGCAAGTGCATCTATCCATAGGAACTGTTGAACAGTTGGGTTGTTAATAAACACTCCACAGCACCTCAGCAACTGAGTCAATAATCAGGGAGGGCTAATTTCTGTCAACTGATCCCAGAGTACTTACAGACAGTAACTATGGAAGTTTCACTGGTTGAACAATATATGGCTATATAGATGTTTCAAAGACCACAATTTGTGGTGTTTTTTTTTTCTTTTATCATCTATCTATTTGGGGTGGGGGTAAAATTGGCAAAACTACATTATTTCTACAAATCCATGTGTTCTGTGTTTTTACATGGTAAGTGCCCTAAAATGGATGATATTCTGGAGGTGACGGACTCGACCTTGGGGGAGCTGGGGGTGACGACAGCCAACAGGAAGCTCTGGCATGGGCTGGTCCATGAAGTCACGAAGAGTGAGAAGCAACTGACCGAATAAACAACAACAAAGTGCCCTAAAACATCATCCAAACTGAGATTACAAACAGATAAGTACATTATACTTGTACTTGTCCGTAAAGCTAAGAAACAATAAATAAACAGATTAACAACAGTTTTTGTTACAACGTGGTGTGGGTAACCCCACACTGACATATTTCTTGCCAATGTGCAAGATGGTGCTCAGCACTCTGAACATGTATGATAGTGGGAATAGGGTAGACTGAGGAAATCAGATATTCACCAAGCACAAGTAATGCATATCTGGCCTCCAAATTAGAACAAATTCAGAAACAGCTTTTAAGACTTCCCTCCTTCCACCTCATATTTTTGTGAAGCTCCACAGGTACCTCCCACACTACATTTAAGTCACAGTAGAAGGATGTAAAAGCATTCATTGGAAGTCATGGAAACAGGGTTGTGTGAAGAAAACCCAGTGAAAAAAATTCACTAGTCTTGCTGGAATACTTTTTAAATTCCTGCTAATTGGGGTGGGGATGGGGATGAAAACTTGAAATTCACCTTTTGCTTTAGGCAAAACTCAGTGACAGCTTAGTGATGTGGAGATCATCCCTCAAAAGTCCTCAGAATTTTCACCCTGAGAGGAATCTCCAAATTTTCATTGAAATTCTGCTTTAAGTGAAATTTAATGGCAACTGTACCACTTCTCATAAAGATACGGGGTTTCTAATGAATTTCATAAACCCCATCCCCTGGCTCCCCATGAGTTCAGCCAAATCATTGTTCCACTGTAATCTTCTAAAAACAACAAGGGTCTTATGGCATAAGCTTTCGTGTACACTGTCCATTTCATGAGATGCAAAAAAAACAAAAAAAAACCTTCTAAAAACAATAGCTAAATGAGTCTTCAGAAAAGGAAGGAGGTCTGGGCCACCCCTGTGTCTCTCCCAGTGAATTGAGCATGTGGAGATATACACTGGAGAACCTGCAGAAATCTAGATCAGAGCTTTTCTCGTTCTGTGCAATGTAGGCACCAGGTGAACCTCTCTAGGAGCTCATTCCACAACCGGGGTGCCACAGCAGAAAAGGCCCTCTTCCTGGTGGCCACTTGCCTGACTTCCTTTGGCAGGGGCTCTGGGAGAAGGACACCTGAAAATGATCTTAGGGTCCAGGCAGGTAGATATGGGAGGAGATGATCCCTCAGATAACCTGGCCCCAAGCCATTTAGGGTTTTAAATGTCAATAGAGAAATGTATTTATGCCCACTAGGCTGTTTGGATAGTGGAGAATGAGATTTTACAATGCAGTGGGGAATACAATTTTATACTGCAGCAATATCTACGAAATATTTAACATGAAGAAATGCTAAATTTCAGGTGCAACATTTCAGAATCAAGCTGCAAATGTGTATCATGGTTTTTGAGGGTGGATAGAGAAGGAGTAAGTATTTGCTTGACAACTACTATCAGAGCTTGCTATCATATGGTGGTAACATATTAATATTTTTCTGACAACTCCTCCTCCAACTGCAGAAAAAAAAATTAAGTTCATTGCAGAATTATTTTAAAAACGGGGGGAAATAACTGTATACTAGAACTGAACCCAGCACTCATTGCCCTAATTACTAAGAGAAAGTGATAACAGGAATAGAGAACAATTTGGGCTACATTTCAATAAGAATGCAAAAGTTTGTTCACTAATGGAGAAAGTAAAAATGTTAGTAAGGTGTTAATGTGCTCTGAAATCATAACTGGCTGACAAATATAGACCCACGTCATAGTTTCAAGCACTCAAACATTCCTGAGATCAAAGCCTTAGTCTTTAATCATTTTAGTTAATACCCAGGGTAGGTATGCTATGAACCCATTCTTAAGTAGAAAACACATTTTGAATAAAGTTTGTATTTAAAGATTGTAAGGAAGTGACAATATATTAATGATTATGACCAGTGTTATATCTATGAATGGAGTATGCTAATTTGTACAATTACTCAAATCAAACATCAACATGAGAAGCTACTGCTCTTTTGCTCTCAGTTTTAAAAGTACAATAGTAATAAAAAATGATAACAAAGAGAGGCCAAGGCCTGAGGGACTCCATTCTCCACCCATGAAATTCAATGGAAAATAAAAATAAATCCTATTGTTTTCATTGGCTTCACAGTGAGGTTCTGAATGGGCAGTGGGACTTAACTATGCTTGCAGTCATAAAGGGGGTCTCTATGAGTGAAAGCTTGGACTGGAAGGACATTGTAGGAAATGGTCACTGCCACTATTCATGTGGTAAGCTTTCTATCTCTGGGACTATCAACCTGGCAACCTTCACAGGCACTACAAGTCACACACACAAAATTAAACAGAAAGCAGATAGGAAAATGCAATGTCAAGACTAAATTTAAAGTGAAGTTTAGAAGTGAACTTCTGTGATGTTTCCTGTAATCAGTCTGAGCACTCCCCCCCCCCATTCAATGTATTGTAGGGCCACGATCAAGGCTAGAGGACCTAAAATTAGAACTGCCACCTGTGTTTTGGTTAGAGAGTATTCATAGGCCTTGGTGTCCCTGTGACCAGCCTGTCTTATCCTTTAGAGCAAAAAGAATGTTGAAATGCACAGGAATGTTGATTTCTCTCATCTATCTTAATACACTACTACCTTATAAATATAGCTTGAAGCACAGAGAGAAGACAATCTAGGCAAATACCTGTGACAGCAAGACTATTATTTGTCTACAATATATTTCGAATTGTATCTGTGTTATACAATCACTTGAGAAACTGGAAAAAAGTCCAGAAGAGATGTATTGGAAAAGATTAAGAGATTAAGATAAATTATTGAAAGCTAGCAATGTACAGATACAAAATGTACAATACACTTCTTACTAATAAGTTGCAGACAACTTTGGGGATGTATGACTATTAGATTTCTAATAACAGATTGACTGAAACTGATCTTTGGTTGTACTAAACAGCTTCTAACCACATAATCCATGTGTATTAATGTCCTTTACATGTGCAAATATTTAATTGAATTGGGGAGATCCAAAATTAGGTGACCCAAACTGGAGGCAACTTCGGACAGTGATTTTTAAAAATTACCAGATGAGTTCTGCTTTTCTAAATATCTAACAATCATCTAAATGAGTCAGTCAAATTGACTCGGGAGTGTTATTGCCCTGTAATTACAGGCTGGAAAAAATCTGTAACTTTCAAAATAATTGAAAACACATGCATCAATGCTTAATATAAAATTAGACTACAGAATGACAAGTGTAACAAGAAGAGAATAGACTTATATCACTGATATACAATGTGGATATCACTTTTATAGGTTTAACATATTGCTTTCTTAAATATCGTTTATTGATATTTCCTTCCATATTAAAGTATTAAAGTGCACACATGCACAAAAAATGCAGGAGGAATATATCCCTAATAGGATCTCTCCACTGTGATTTCTTTCATAACCTCCATAAAAGGTTAAAGGTTACCTGCAAGTAGGTAATGGTCCATGACTTGAACAATTAATGGAAACTACAACACATAGCATATTGTACATAATCCTCGTTCTCCATATCTCACAGTAAAGTGAAGACTCCTGAATCTCCCACAGTGTGCTTTTGCAACTCCTCACTGGTTTTTGACTCTAACCATCCCAGCAGGTCCCTGGGAACACATTATGTGAGCTGCTGCTACTGGTCTGAAATGCACTATCAGTGCTTCCTTCCGATTAAGACTATCCACAGAAACCATAGGGTGCAAGCGCCGCAAGATACATAATACAGATGCAAGATGAATTATATTCTTAGGCTAATTTATGTTTGCTCTGAGAAGAGATAAGCTTCCTCGCGCTGTCACCCAGTTACCACTTCCTGCCCATCTGGCCCAGCTCCACTATCCTCAGGCAATGGATCTTGGGTAGGATGCTGTGACTGCCATGACAGCTGAGTGGTGAGGCCCAGGGTCTTGCGAAAGCCACAAGCACTCTTCTTGTCCTGGTAGCTACTGTTGTAGTTCCATTGTTTGTACAGTCATAGCATTGCCCATCTCTCAAGTTGTCTGTGGGAACCTTAACCGTTCTGGGATTCCAGACAGTAAATGTGCCAGAGCTGCTGTCCATATTCTAAAAGCTTCCACAGAACACAAGAGTTCATCAAAGTCAGCAGAATAAATATGGGGGTGGGGATTATTGGTAGGCAAGAATTTAGGCAACTTATCTGGAATGAAACATGAATGAATGAAATGAATGAAGGGGAAGAAGCCTGTCCTTTTTTACTTATGGCAGGAGGTACAAGCTCATGAAGTGTGAGCTGGGCTTGGAGAATAAGGGTACTTCACTGTGTTAATGAACAGGAATTAGAAAAATGGCTTAAGAAAACATAATAGGGGGTAATAGGATGTTAGAGAAGCAGGATGGTACATCCTGCTTTGTTCTTTTAGGGAAAGAAGGGAAAGATGAAAAAGGGGAGGGCTAGGACAGGATTAAGGGGAAAGGGATTCTAATTGTCACCTCCTCCCCACCCCCACAACAGATCACACCACAATAACTTGCCTTGGGGTTACCTGTGTTTAATTGTCCAGCCTTCCAACCAAACTGATGGTTGTAACAAATGCCACTGCAGGGGACTGAGGATAAAGGGTGGATTGGGGAGAGTTAGAAATAGACAACTGTGTGATAAGCAGAGTGAGACAAGACAGGGAAAAAGAGGAGATCCAGCGTAGAGATAGTCAGGTGGTGCATTACCCACATCCCACACCCTCATCACAGGATGTTTAAGGGTTGGAATCTCCATGGCCTCTGATCATTTTCTACTACTGTTAAATTCAAGGTCAGTGGTTTATAAGTATCAATATTCTGTGGGCAGAATCCAACCAGTTCCCCTTCATCAATGGAAGGCATCCATCAATGGAACACAGAGCACCATGATTTCCAGCGATTCCCTCTTCGTCATGTCCCAGAGAGTCTTTCTCCCCATTCCACTGAGAGATGTCTCCTCCTGGTGAAGGGAAACTAGTTGGATTCCATCCTTTAATTTAAATTCTGTAACATGTTGGAAATGTTCAAATAATCAGTTACCACACCCTCAAAAAGTGCCAGGAAAGGCCTTCATTACATTATTCACCACCTCAAAACAGTCTCATAAATCTGCCATGTTACCTTTCTGGATATATATTTTGTTTAGGAAATGTTATTTACATGATCTGGTAAAAATCCAGAGAAATAAAGTTGACATTGCAGGTCATTATTATGATAATTTCTGGTAATGCAAAAAGGGATACATGCTCATTCTACTAGCAATATTCACAACAGATAGAAAACTGAAATTTGGTACACACATTTGGCCCAAGGGGACATTTCCAGTGATATCCTGACATATCTTTATATAATGAGCTACTTATATTATTAAATATAATATATAAAGGAACAATGGCAAAACAACGCATATGATTTGTCACAAAACAGGATAACTAGCAAGCCATATCATGCAACAAGAGAATTTTTCCTCTTTATTCCTGCTGTTTTGTATTTCTGATCCTGCTGCTATCACCTGCTGTTTATTTGCATAATACTTTGACATATCTATAGACACAGGTACCTACATATTTAATACGCAATTAAAATATTAAAGAACATAATATTTGTAAAGTTTCAAATGCTATCTCTCATTTTATATACAATATGGATGTCTACACATGTACACACAAATGTGAAAGCAAACTGTGCTGGCTATGCTGAAATTTATTTCTATATGAATGTGAATATGAGTGTGTGTGTGTGTGTGTGTGTGTATACATGCTCACAAACTCACATGTATTCCACAGCTTCCCTTTTACTGTTTTCCTGAACCTTTACATGAATAATATCCAGCATCATAGACCTTGAACACTGATGACTCTGGCTAACGCTTTTATCCTTTGCTTGAAATTACAGGATCAGTCTAGCCAGAATTTATGAGAACCAGACCCCAGACCTCACATAGCTCACATATTAGACCATTAGGCATCTAACTACCTCTGAACAATTTCAATGCATTATCTAGCCTTCTCCCTGGGGCACAAACTTCACTCGTCCATACTTTTAATATATTTTGTCTGCATGAAGCAGATCGAGTTATTACATGCCAGCAGATCATGACTTACAGAAATCTCATTGCTCTACAATGATGCAACTAATATCTCTCTTGTCCATGCTGAGATGTGGTTGTAAAGAAAGTCAACACTGAAATTTCAGTAAATTAGTTGCTGGTTATTTGCTGTTCACACTTATAGATAACTTAATTAAATATTTGCGTTTATGGCTGTCTGGGTACATTTGTGCATGCTTTTAATTTTATATTCATACATACAAAAGAAGACAGTGCCATTTCATTTCTTAAAATTATGTATATGATCTTCATTTCTGTTGCACTGTAAATAAGTGGGTACAATAAATTTGTACCTATTTCTTTACACCTTATAATGTGCAAGAAAATGGAATGTCTACACTAGATGGTGTTCAGCCTCTCCTCATCAATTTGGTTTGCAGCTTTGAATACTCCCAGGTGCAACATTTTACCCTGAAGCCCAGTTTGTAGAGGTGGCCAAAAGTGGCTTTTACTAACTGTACTTGGTTTGTTGAAAAGGCTGTAACCTTTTCTTTCAAATATGAACATAACTAATAGTTATTCATACTTTCATGGCCTTGAGGCAAGACTAATGTAATGTACCATATGTGGGGCTGCCCAATATTCTCATCCAGAAGCTTCTACTCATGCAGCCTGACACCTGAAAGGAATAGTTTCCCGTGAGTATATTGTAACAATGCTCCACAGCCTGAATCAGCCAATAACATTGCAAACTTCTGGTTTTGATCTAAAAATACCTAAATGATTTTGGACCTTGTTTACATTAAAGTGCCTTTTTTGCATTAAAGTGCATTTTTACATTAAAGCCAAATGACACAGCGACTGGGTTCAGATGAGCCATGGTGCCCATGGTTGCCTGGTTGAATATGCAACCCCGCTTGGGGGTTGTTTTGTTGTGCAAAGCCTGCGAGTATGGGTTGTGGGTGGATTAAATGCATAATGCATAAATTGCATAATGCTAAAACAGACCATGGCTTAAGCAAGGGTTATTTAACCTTCACATAACCCATGCTTGCTGGGTTTGCATGACACAGGTTGCATATTAAAAATGGCAGACTCATGCCCCTGCATATGACCCACACACACCACAGCCTCACCGTGGGTTATCTGTGAGTTGCCATGTCTTGAGAACATCCCTACTATGTGTGGGGGGGGAAGCATGATCCAGATGTTTTAAAAAACTTTTTGCCATACCATTTTCCTGCTCCCTCGCACACCCGATTGCAGCACAACAGGAAAATGGTACAAGGGAAAATGTTAAGAAAAACTTTCTCCCATGCCATGGTTCTAATCTGGATCCCACCCATCCATAGTTGCTTTTTGTAAAGGAAGATACATGCCAGTTTTGAGGAGATTAGTTAAAGTGTTTTTACTCTGAGTAAATGAAGCTAGGATTAGGCTATTAGAAACTGTATCAATATATGCTATTATACTTAACCCAAAATTAGTAACAAAGGGCATGATTCAGGCAAAATTAAGCGTTTTCAAATCCTATTGATTTCAGTGAGAGTGAATTAAGCAACTGCTTAAGCATGTACTTAATTTTCTTGTACTAAAATCGATACGATCTGAAAGTGCTTAACTTTGGCTGCATCAGAGCCCCAAGAAACATTACCTTTTATAAACACTTTAGCCAGGATGGTGCTTTTAATAAATATTTTGAGAGTGCACTTTGATTTAGAATTCTATAAACATAGATTTTTTCATACAGTAATTTTTAGTGACGACTTGTAGCTATGGACCTGATTAATTGTAATAATTATATTATTAATACTAATTAAATGATCAATCATTGTTTTCACTAGTCACACCTCAAAAAACTACAAATGCACGTTTGAAGTAAGGTATGCTGTGATCCTGCAATGTGATGAGTGCCTGGTGCTACTTCCTCATCTGGTGACACCAGCAGTATCTGAGAACAGGCAGAGCCTCACAGGATGCATTTCACACCACACAGAATTGGACACTTGTTCTAACTAAAACAAACAGCATCCAAAGGTCATCAGTCCCAGTGACTAAAACAGTTTTGATGGAGACCAGTCTTTGACCTTGTTGACATGTGTCTCTATTCTTTTCAGCAGCCCTTGGTGTCCACATCAGAGGAATGCAAACAACCATCAGGCAGGGATAGCCATAGGTCTCTCTGTGGCATTACATAGAACATGAACACTTTATTGCACTGTAAGGCAGCTATTTTTTGCACCCAATGTAGCAGTAACTAAATGATTTAACCAAGTTATCAGCTGCATACTTTGGCTTGTCAACAACGTGTAAATAGACTCTATAGTGCCAGAATACATGGCTCACAAGGATAATTCTGGCTTTAGGACAAAAGGATGACTTTGCTCCTCCCCTCACTCCTGTCTTTATGCCTCCTGCCATGTGTCCCAATGCCTAGAAAAGGCTCCTGTTCCAGCCCATCTCTTTTTTCTCCTTCAAATTCCTCCTCAAAACCAAATTCAAATTATTTCATGAATCACCATAATGACACCTTTCTACACTGCTTTCCAGCACTAGTGACTTTGCCCTGCCTCCTTTTAAAATTTATATAGTTTATTTCTATCCAACCAGTCTTCCTAAGAGTTTAGAACAGTCTGCCTGTGGCTATGAAAAAAAGACATAGCTACTAGATACAGATTTAAAACAACGTCTTTTGGCCCTGAGTATCCTAAAGGCTGTCTTGGGGAAGGAGAAGGGGATTTTTTTTTTAATAGGAACGGCTTTTGTTTGGCACATGGGAGCAGAATTGCCTCAGTGCTTATGTAACCCTGCTGGACCTGCTTCCATGTCCCCAGTAAGTGGCATCGGGGGTGGGGGTGAGAAGAAACTGCACATAAAGGAGAAGGCGCCTTCTGTGCATGGAGCCCCTTTCATGCAAATAATGAAACCACAGTTAGGTTGATAACTAGGAGCAGAATTGTTCTGTATTCCCTTTCAGTCCACCTGAGCACTATGTTAAAGCAGCAAGTCGGTTTCTCTTTCCAACAGATAACCATATGGAAAAAATACTATGATAATTAGTTTTTTGTCCTTAGGAAGCGATAACTGCACTTGATCTTGCTTGGTAAATAAGCAATGACACGATGGGGTGTCTATGGGGTAGGTTTTGTCATTTCTATATATGACAAGACATCAGCTGAGCAAGCAGCCTGGGTTAGGGGGAAGCAAAGGCTGGTGTTACAAAATCCAAACTCCTATACTAAGTTTTAAACATTTCAGTAGTATAGTAATAAAATATACTGTTGTGCTGTGGAATTTTCACTGTGAAATACTGTAGCACTTTTATTATAAGGAAGCCAAGCACGGTCAATCCTTCTAAAGACATATAATCATAAAGTGTATATATCCAGAAGACACAGAGCTTGGTAGCCTCATAAACACAAATGTTTTTCTGTAAGATATAGTGAGTTCCTGAGTTTAATCTAACAGCAAAGTAAATCAGAACTGTCTGTCATGGTACTGACATTGGTTGTTCACCAATAAACCTCTTCCTTGATCCTCACATGTAAGTGATGCTTGACAGAGAGAATTTTAGGATAATCTAGCTGTGGCATGTGGAGTGCAGTGGTACTGCTGCACAGCTGCAGATTCACATAAGTGGAAAGGTAGATATGAGCAGAGTTAATTTTTCTAAGATTGGGAAATGAAGTACAAATCACTCAAGAAAGTCATACAGGGGGTGTGGCTGAAACTCCTTGTTAAACCCTTGTTCATGTAGATCGGAACTGTTATCTGATAATAACATCTATATCTTCGATGTACTATTTTATCTGTGTGTGGATGATGGTGTCTTTTCTGTGCATGTCTCTAAGGAAAACCCTTTAATGGCACTGGAAATTTTCCTGGAAATTTTAATGAGAGTTTGCCCAAGATAATGCATTTAGTGATGAGCTCAACAGTAGACCTGAAGTAAGAAAATGGACCCCATATATGAACTTGCAAAAATGTCTTCTGAGGGCCAAATTAGATGCTAAAGGCATAGTTAAAAAACACACCAGGTGTTTTTTTTTTAAAGCAAGTGTAGGGCCGGATTTTCATCAGTGTGTAGGAGGAGATGTTTAACTCTTCCCTCCCTGGACATGATTCTGATGAAAATCACTCCTCCATTCAGATAGCACTGAGCACTGGAGGGGGAAAAGTTCCTCACTGACACCTTTAGTGTCATCTCTAGTTTGGTCTTGAAAGGAACAGATCTGAATTTCCTCTGGTTTAATGTGATGGTTAGTGCAGGAACCCCCGTAACAGTTATTACAATGGTCATAAACCATTGTAATAATGGTCATAAACACATCTTGAACTGGAATTAGAGTGTGCATTTGGTTCAGGAGGCCTAATAAACAAACTCCATATTCAAAATGGATAAGGGATGAGAGAAACAGAGATGCTCAAGCTTGCTGAAATTCTCCAAACTTTACTTCAAAGCTCTGCCATTCTAATTTCCAACCTGTTTTTTTGTTTGTTTGTTGAGAAATGAGAAAAATGCGCAATTTTCAAAAGTGCACACTCTTCTCCCATTGACTAAAGCATGAAGATGTGAATTTTTCAAATGCTCAAGTTTAAAAATGCAGAACTTTAAAAACGCAAACTTTAAAGTTCTGCATGTTTAAAAGTGTACTTTTTGCTATTGCAAATGCAAGTTTGGCAATTTGCAAACGTTTTCAGAGAATATGCACTCCTGTTCATGTTCACATTGGGTCATTTTTGAATGATTTGCAAATGGGGCTTTTTTACGTGATTTATGAACTGAAATAAATTTCTCATACATTCCTACTAAGATTCCGGAAAAATTCTAATTTTGGTCACTGTCTCTATAATCGCAACATTTGAAAATACACATTCTCCTAATTAATACTTTGGGACAGGGAGTATATTGTTAAGCCAAACAAAATTAAAGATTGAGAAAGGAAAGTGGGGGAAATTTTCTGAGGACTAAAAGATGGAAGGAAGGGAGCATGGGAGAATAAGAGAACAGTCAATATTATATCCTGTTTCATAAATGTTTTTCTTCCTACCACACCAACAAGCCATTTTAAGAAGTGCAACAGAGATGGGAGGCAACACAAAGAGAGAGAAGCCACTCTTTTGGGAAAGGAACACCAGCAAATGGAGAACGAGGTGGCTATCCTGAGATAGCCAGATTTGGCCTCGGGGCTGACAGTTGCTAATCCTGAATGTAATACGCATATGTTGTGCATTCTGAGTACACAACATTCACTTGGATATTTTGGTTGCCACCTACAATTTCTTCGAAATGTTCAAGGCTAGAGATTATTTAAACATGTTTAATGATATCGTGAATCTGTTAATACATGCACAATGGCTGGATGGTATTTTATGAACACAGCTGTTGAAAAATACAGTTTACTAATACTGCATCATAAAATTCTATTCTATTAAATATTCCTAGATGCTTAATAATAAATTCATGTGCACATTAACACTCAACTTAACTAGTATTACAGAAACGTATTGTACCATCTGTTTGACAGAACCAATACAAGGTTTATCAAAATTCCTTGTAGCAGGAATTTATATAAAAAATTTAAAGAATGGTGTCAGTGGACGAAATAATCTGACACAACCTTTGTAGATCCTTTAAGCATTGCTCTTCCTCAACTCTCATATCACAGGGTTGACTTCTGAACTAAATCAGTAACTAGATGGATACTGAGCAGTCTATGGAAATCATGATTTTCAATCTGTTTCTAAGGCCAAATCATAGATGTTCAGCAATCAATACCTAGAGCAGATTTTCACTTTGGAGCCAGCAGCAAGGTTTTCATGCCTTAAATGCTTAAACATTACTAGTTTAAACATTCTCTAAGGGAAAGTATGCGAAGAGAAAACTCACTGGAAAAGACCCTGATGCTGGGAAAGACTGAAGGCAAAAGGAGAAGGGGACGGCAGAGGATGAGATGGCTAGATAGCATCACCGATGCAATGGATATGAACTTGAGCATGCTCCGGGAGAGAGCGGAGGACAGAAAGGCCTGGCGTGCTATGGTCCATGGCGCCACGAAGAGTCAGACACGACTTAACGACTGAACAACAACAACAACAACGGGAAAGTATCCTCAGACCACAATACTGAGCACAGGCAATAATCTTCATTAAAAGGAAAAAATGAGAAATCCTGTTTACTGAATAGTAAGTAGTTCTGAGAGAGCTTTTTCTTTCTTTCTTTTTGGCCATTTCTAAATAGGTTTGATAATGAAGATAGCTATCCTTCCCCTTAACTTTCCTCATACCTTTAAGGTAGAGATATTCAGTTCAGGCTGACAGGCTGCAGTTCAAAACACGCTTATTAAGGAGTTAGCCCAATCGAGCTCAATGGAACTTTATGAATTAACATATTTAGGATTGCACTGCATAGTGCTTATAATTCCCACTGATTTAAATGGGGAATAACCCTCTCCCACTGAAAACCCCACTGATTTAAGTGGGGTTAACCCTCTCCCACTGAAATCTGTGGGCTTTAGAAGTAGCCGTATTGTGCCCATTTTCCATTTTGCAGTTCTTATGCAGACATTGTTTTGCTCGTTCCTGTTTGTAGCCTAAAACATGTCTTTAATGTTTTAATTTAGAGGAAAACCTTCAGCAAATGATGCATGTAACAGCAGATATGTTGACTGAGCAGCTGGGTTGGGGGTGAGGCAAAGATGGGTGGAAACATTCCAGATGTTTCATCCATGTACCAACACGCTGCATAATATTGTCTCAGAATATCTGGGCCTAGTCCCACCTAGTCATATCCTTAGCCTGGAGACTTCTGCCTAAAAGTACCGTCATTTCAAAGTGAACCTTAATGATTTTATGACCTAACTCCCCATCTCCTTTTATAATTTAAGCAAGGTGCACAGGCAAACTGCTAACATCTGTTATCAATATGTTATATTTAGAGGCTTATATTTATCAGATATATAGTTTCCTACACATGGAAGTATTTCTAATAGCTTCTATTTACTGGCAGTCAAATAAACTACATGCATAGAAAAACATGTTGTTGTCCTGTGTAATACATGGATCAATTTAAGAGTAATATGAGAAAAGGACATTATATAAGAATTATTCTTTCTCTCATCCTGGACATTCTGTTTCTTTAATTATTTTATTGTCAATTTTATGACCACATGCCTATTACTTTGTCTCATTTGGGTAAATAAAGGTGATACTTCCCTTCCAGAATGTATACACAACTAAACTAATCTAACCCTTACATCAGTGAAGTCAATCGTCTAAAACTAATATTAGAGGTTTTTTTCTCTGACACAAACCAACCACCATTGCGCCAATGCAATTTGATTTTAATGGGTCTTGCATATAATATCTTCGGTGTATATTCCACAATGTTTGAGATCATTAGAGAGTCTTCGCAATATCATCTGTGTACCAAGCTGTGTGCCACTAATACTACTTATTTTAAACTCTTAGGATGGTGTTGGTTAGAATACCAACTAACTATCCCAATTAATGCAATGTAATCCTACTCATATCACCTCAGAAGTAAGTCTCACTGAGTTCAATGGTGCTTACTCCCAGGTAAGTGGGTATAGGATTGCAGCTTAAATTAAGTAAGGCCTTTTTTTGTTTAATGTCTTGACCATAGGTAATAAAATATTAACATCATACAAGTGTATACATAGTCAAGCAAATAAATATCATAAAACACCAAAGAACTCAGGCATCAAGAAACATAAGCCATGCATCCTTAAGACAGTCAGCGGCATGGTTCGTCACATAAATATGTTTTACAGCACAATTCAATGCATGTTCAGTCAGAAGTATGTTCAACTATGTCCATTTGGAGTTTACTCCCAGGTAAACGGGCAAAGATCGCAGCAGAGCAGCTTACATGACAAACACCTGTCTGAATAAAAATATCTTCAGAAGGAGTTCTAGAGCCTGGGAGCAGCCACTGACAAGGCCCTCTTCCCACCAAACATGCCTCTGATGGCAGTGGGACCAACAGAAGGGCCTCTCTGGAAGATCCTAAAACCTGGGCAGGCTCATATGGGAGAATGCGGTCTTTCAGCCTGGTCCCAAGTCATATAGTGCTTTGTAGATCATAATAAACAGTTTGAATTTTTCCTGGAAACAGAATGATAGCCAGTGAATCTGTTGTTATGAGGTAGCCACATGCTCTGTGTAACTGGCCCCAGTCAACAGTTTGGCCACAGCACTCTCAACCAGCTGAAATTTCTGGACGCATTTCAACGGTGGTTCCACTAGGAGCCCATTACAGTAGTCAAAATAGGATGTAACTAAGCATGCGTCACTGTGGCCAGATCAGACATCTTCAGAAATGGAAGCAGTTGGCAAACAAGCCTCAGCAGTGCAAATACAGCCCTTGCCACTGCCAAAACCTGAGTATCCAGGTTCAGGGCTGAAAGCAAGAGTACACCAAACTGCAAACCTGAGTCTTCAAGGGGAGCATAACCACATCCAGCACAGGTTGAATCCTTATTGCCTGATTTACTAACTAGGAGCATATCTGACTTGTCTGGATTAAGCTTCTATTTGTTTGCCTTCCATTACCAACATCAGACACTGATTTAGAACTAGGACAGCTTCCTTGGATTTAGATGAAAAAGAAGAGAGAAAGTTGGGCGTCATCAGGATACTGGTGGCACAGAACCCAAAATCCTGGACAACCTCTCCCAGTGGTTCCGTGTATACGTTAAATAGCATGTAGGACAATATGGAACCCTGAGGCACACCATAGCATAACGGCCATGGCTTCAAACAGGAGTTTCCCAACATCGGCTTCTGAAACCACCCCTCCAAGAAGGGCCAGAGCCACCATAGTGGGGGTTCTGAGAGGTTTTCTTTAAAACACCCCCCAAAGGTCTCACCATTGCCTCTTTTAGACAAGACAGAATTACACCTTACCATAAACAGGCATTCACCACTACCTTTACTCATTCGCACCCCCTGCCAGCACTTTTACAAGCCAAGAAGTGCAAGGTTCCACCATACGCATGGTAGGTCTCTCTTCTCCAAGTATCATGTCCACATTCTTAAGCTGTACAAATGGAAAAGTATCCATTATAACTTGAGAAACAAAGGCCAAAGATATGTCCACTAGACCTGCATCAACTATGGCATCTGTGGGCCAAACTACACATTCTACTAATCACATAGGTTTAGCTGACCTTATATGTTTCTTTACTCCACTGTAACTGTGCATTTGATTTGGATCAAGACCAGTGTACACCAGGAGGAAAGGATTACACCTTCCCCTCACCAATTTTCCCCCAAATTCCACTCTCCCCGTGGAGGGAGCATTTAAAAAAGAAAACAGTCTCCATTGCAGTCAATGTGGAATCCCCCCCCTTAAAAAAAATTCAGGAACATAGAAAGCCACCTTATACTGAGTCAAATCATGGGTCATAGAATCATAGAATAGTAGGGTTGGAAGGGGCCTACAAGACCATCAAGTCCACCCCCTGCTCACTGCAGGAAGCCTACAGCACCCGGTATTCCCTGGCGGTGTCCCATCCAAGTACTAGCCAGGCCTGACCCTGCTTAGCTTCCAAGATCAGACACTGACTGGCAGTGGCTCTCCAGGGTTTCAGATGGGATTCTTTTCCTTGCCTTACCTGGAGAAACCAGGGATCGAAACTGGGAGCTTCTGCATGTGAAGCATGTGCTCTATCACACTGAGCTATGGCCCAAGAAATGCACTGGCATGGATATGAACAATATTATCTGCAAAGTGTTATGCAAATTGGTCACAATGGGCTATCAATGGTCTATACTTTCTTCTCATGGGCCAGAATTTATTTATTTATTTATTTATTTACTTACTTACTTACTTACTTACTCAGTCGCCCATCTGGCCGGTCACCTGGCCACTCTGGGTGATGTACAATAATACAAACAGTTTATAAACAATAAAATTACATATTAAAACATCATTTTCTAAAATTTCCCTAGGCAACCCCAAATGCCTGCCTGAACAACCAAGTTTTCAACATGTGGTGGAAGCTCATTAAAGAATGTAATAGGCCTTTGATCACCTGAGGGAGCTCTGTTGGGCAATTCTGTGTAGACACAATGGTGGTGGAAAAGAACACTGTCTTTGCTGCTATCACCACCATGGACTAGGTCTTCAGATGGGCCCTAGCCTGTGTCCAGTTGGACTTGCTCCAGATTGTCTGACAACATCACTCTAGTTGACATCCCACTCATTTCATCACTACCAGCTCCCTGGAAAACCAACTGCTTGATCTTGTCAACTGCTTGGGCCATTTCCCTGTTCCAGGGGTTAACTAGGGCTTTGACAAAATAATCTGCAAAGGGGACAGGAAAATCCTCCAAAGCCATCAGAAAACCATATAAAGTCTGTTCACTCTTATGACTATCAGTATGCCACATGGGTGTGGTAAATTTCCCACCAAAGACAACTACTTTAGTGTTGTTGTAATTAATGTTCAAGTGTTCACCTTTGAAAACATTTCCTAAGAGAATTAACAAATGTCTCAGGTCAGGAGAAAAAACATCACATCACTTGTGTAAAGCAGCACCGACAATATTCTATTTCCCACTAAAGTAGTAAAAACGTACCTCAGTGAAGCTCTGGAACAATATTACTGATACAGAAATTAATCAAAAGAAGATGCCCTGTTCTTTAGATGCCCAGAATACTGTTAGACAATGTCCCAGGGATAGCCATTCTAGCCATCGCAAAAGTATGCAAGTAAAGAGATCTAACCAAGAATGACAACAGTTTGTACATATAGGTTTGTTGTAGTTTTGATCATAATCTGTCTCTATCAGCGGGACTGGAATCTGCCTTTGAGTCAACAAAGACCGTGTCTAGGTAGCTCTTTATTTTTATGGAATATTTGTTAACCAAATGCACAAGGGTAAATACACTGTCAAGAAGCCTGATGTGAACGCTCTTATTTCTAACATAAAAAATATTTATCTAGGGGCAGTCCTGTTCTAGTGAACAGAAATTTAGCACACTATTTTGCAATAAAAATGTATGCTGATAAAATGAATGTTCTGGCCATCTATAATTTTCTCTGAAAGTTTTGGTTACTAAAAAGGCAGTCACCAAGCTAGATTTTGTGTATAAAGTTTGGATTGTAGGCTGTCCTCCCCAGGGGCTTTGTTGCTGGCCAGGAAACACATTAAACCTTCCACCTCCTCCTCTGACTCAGGAGGCCATAGGTCAGTGATGTCCAAATTTATACAGGCTGTCTGTGACACTAAAGGTTGGTACACTATACTGAAATCTGTGTAACGGCAACTTTCTGAGGCACTATTTGGAATGTTTGGCATCAAGAAATAGGGAAAATCTTGATAACACATAATTACTACTTCCCAAAAAGTAATCATTATTTATTTATTGCATTTATACCCCGCCTTTTTTCCTCTTGCAAGGAGCCCAAGGCAGCTTACATTATCCTCCTCCTCTCCATGTTATCCTCACAACAACAACCCTGCGAGGTATGTTGGGCTGGAGTCTATGACTGGCCCAAGGTCACCCAGTGAGCTTTCATGGCTGAGTGGGGACTAGAATCTGGATCTCCCTGCTCCCATTCCAACACTCTCGCCACTACACCACACTGGTGTAATGTTCTTACTTCTGTTTGATTCTGGATTATTCTACAGCCCAGCCCTGATAATAATCATTTCATAGCCTTTAAAAGCCACTTCTAATTCATTGAATGTAAGATTTTGACCATGCTGCCCTGAACTAACCTGCCAGGTTGCCTGCCTTACCGGTCATTTGGCTGCTTTATATTACATTTCTCAAAGAAACCATTTTCTCCATTACTAGTGGAAGCAACAGACTAGATGGAAGAAGCAAAGAAAGGTGTGTGGCTGTCAATGAATGAAAAATTGGTGGACTGGATGAATTATATTCTATGAATTACCTGTTCATTATGGACAGTAGCTTGTGCTGTAACAGATAAAGCCACATCCCAACCTTGGCAAGTGGTGCACAGGTATCCTGCTTAGACCCACTTGCCTTCAAATCCTCTTACTAGCAGAGAACAGTGGTGTTGGATATGACACTGTTCATGGCTCTAGGGTTATTCAGAATATGGTTTCCTTCATGCCTATAAGCATCCTTTCCAAGACAATACACACCTGTTTTGCCAGTGCTTGAGCTTATCATGCACTGGAGGGGTCTCATCTCCACCCCCTGGGTTCAGGGCCTCTTGAGGGATGCAACAAGAGTTGGATCTTTGCATGGACAGCAAGGTAGTCAGGCCACAGAATTTGATCAACAGTCAGAGACGCAAGCTAAGATCAGTTTAAGAAAGGTGAAGAACATGCCAGTCCAAGGAGAGAAGCAGGGAGCAGGACTTCTGGAAATGATAAACTAGGGGAAACCTTGCACGACTAGCAACCAAAGCAAAGCAAGAATGGGCAAGGCAAGGAATGCATAAACAAAGTCTGCCTACAGGAAAGAGAAGGTTATATAGGGTCACGAAAGGGATGACTAGTCACAACAGAATAGGGGTAGAATAAGGCAAAGAACTGCTACTTGGCCCACAGGAAGACTAACGACCAAATTACGTGTGAGCCTGGGAAATCCCCGATAGTTCTTATATTTTGGTGTTCCCATATATATCAACACCACCACCACCACCACCCCAGGTGGGAAAGCAGGTTAGGAGAACTGTGGTTTTGATTGCAAAAAAACACAGGGAAAGAGCTAAATATCCTTCCGTTTTTGCCAGCACCACTGCTGCAATTAAATTTGCAGCAGCCAAAAAACTATATCCCCCATCCTCAAGAAAGAAAAAAGAATGAAAGAAAATAAAAAGAAATCAACTATGGAGCTCCCAGCATCATGTGCAGTGTGTTCCTAAGGCTTTCCATAAGGATAAGCAAGCTCAAGCAAAGCTAGCCCACCTCCTTGACCTTTGGCAGAGGTGGAGTTAGACCCCTGTGCAAGTCCACAAAGGAATGCATTGGGAGCCCTATAGATGTTCCTGTGAGTTGCAGACTCCACTTAAGGTGAAATCAAAAGAACCCACTTCCGAAATTTCACAAAAGGAATAATTTTTCCATGAAAGCAGCCATAACTACATGCAATAATAAATGCACTCTGTTTTTATTCTTTTGTATACATGTAGAAGGTAAAAAGGGGAATGAGAACAAATAATTGAGATTTTATACTTTTGCTTTTTTCTGGGGGAAAAAGAAGACTTTTATTCACACAAATCTATTATTAAAATAAGTATGATAGTAAATTTACAATAGTAAATTTGCTGGTAAGGTTTTAAATGCTACGAAAGGTTGAGTGAGATAGTTAGCTAGCTAAAGACTTCTACTCATACTAATATGCTGTCAAATTGATTTTTAAATATTTCTAAAAGTTTTAACTGTTAAAAGAAAAGTTTGCCATCTAATAGGACATTATAAAAAAAACTATTTTAAAGCGTACGTGGTATAGATGCTAAAGATACTGATTAAAAATATGTGTGGGGGTATTTTATGTGAAGCAGCACATAAGTGTGCGATCACATGTATTGCAAGAATGAATATGTAAGGTACACAATGTTCTGCCTTTTATGTAATAAGGGCTTTCAAAATATATGTTTTCAGATGCAGTGCCTAAACTGAACACTTGTAATGGAACACAAGCTCTTCCTTTTTTGTTCTTTTTTTTTTTTTGTAAGAGATAAACTGTTTTCTTGATCAGTCAGTGTCTCAGAAAAACCACAAGAGATATTTTGGATAGCATTCTATTGAAGCATTGCATAAACTTGATTATTACAGGGGCATACAGAGTAAATATCATGAATTAGAGAGTCATGGATAATTTGCATGTTTAGTTGTCCATATTTAATACAATTTGCATACTGTTTTCATATTCATGTTTCATGCCAAATCATAATTTATTAACACATTGCACATATTCTATAATGGCTATCCTCAAATGTGAAAAACCCGAGTCAGCCTCTGAAAACTCATGATATATATAAACGTAAGGCCTAATCATAGGAGCTGCTGTGCCCGCACAGAGGATTAAGTCTTAGAGCCAACCTGATCCCAGCCCAAGACCCCAGCTAGCCTGGTACCACCACCAAGACCTAACAAAGACCAGTGCCACCGAAAGTGCTATTGGCGCTGCTGCAATGGTGGTGATCCTATTCTCAGGCACAACAGTGCTAAACAAGGATATTGCCAGGGATGGGTAGGAAGAAGGATCAATTGCTGGCCCTGTAGCACAGCATGCTAATGGCCAAGTGCGACTAAGAAAGATGGTGAGACTCTGTGTCGAATTTTCTCGATACTAATTGCTCGGGAATGGGAGTAGAACAGCCAAGATTCAAAGCTGGCCAGCTCTCTCCTCCTTCCAACATTCAGCATACTGCTTTAGTTGCAGTATGATGACAAGCCACATTTTGTGCCCATCAGCTAAAGCAGCATCAAAGGATTAGGACACCACAAATTAAGGTTAAACGTGTCCTTCTTTCTTCATGGTAAAAACAAAACAAACTGACAGACCAAACAAAATCCATATCCCACACAAGGGTCTTGGGAATATGAGCCCTAGAAGCAGTACCTGGGCATATCATTTAGTATCTGAAAAACTCGGTTTTCTTTTTTTAAGCAAGTTTCTAGTCATTTTTAAGTATTTGGGCAATGACTAGTGATATCTCTGAAGCAAGCAGCTGTGGCTTGAGTTCCCTGCGTATCATTTTGTCCCTTCTCATGATTAGCAGGAATAAAATAAATTATTTATACAAGTGGACTAGATGGATCATCTCTCTGATGCAGCAGGACAATTCATACATTCACCAGGGTAAGATTGGCCAGCACACTCTGTATATCAGATGGCCTGGTGTATGCTCATTTCCCTCAACCCCCAGTGCTATCTGTGTAGTAAATGCTATTAAAAGCAGACTTGGTAATTGCCATTTGACCAGGATAAGTAGCTGTGCACAATAAACACTTATGGGAAAAGTGGAGTATATATGTGAGTACATTAGAAATCTCATTCTGTGATTATAATCCTCAGGCATGTTAGAGTTCAATTAGGGCAAGAATATTGCTCATATTCAGAGGATAACAATAAGACAATACTGTCATACTACAGTAATGTAGTATGAACTGAGGTGCTTCCCCAGCATCCCACACCAATCTTCGAAGGGTTTTTTTTTTCTTCTAAGGGGCATGTTTTAAAATCAGCAATTTAAGCAGGTTTAAAGACTCAACATTCAACATGCACCACTCATATAGACCAGCATCTGTAATGACAATCCTCAGAATATGTTGTAATAAAGCAACTTAATGTAAAGTTACACAGATTTGTACCCACTTAGAATCTGGCCCACACAATTCCATGTGCATGCATAATTCGCACATTCTATGTGCAAAGGGCATTGTGAGCCTTTGTTAGAAACCAATCATCTGTGCTTATTGCTGCATGTTAAAAAGCCCCGTTGCATATTTGCTTACATTTTATTTGAAATCTCTTTCATAGATGCCCATCCGTAGATCTTTAGCACATAGATGTGAAAATGACAGATGAGATCTGATTCATCTGTACATGTTTATTAACACTAGGATTTTACCTTAGGCTGTTGGCTGAAAGGCTGGTTTGGTAATTCTTATTCAAAGCAGATTGATATGCTATAGAGAGTTCTACTCGTTGATGCAGGCTTGTAGCATCTACACAATTAACTTTCCTTCATTGCACATCAGTGGCATGTTAAGTTTTTCCTAACAACCTCTATGGATGCATATAATCTCATCACAATATATGAAGCATGTCCAATAAAAGGAACATTGATGGGTACTTTAGCTCAGTATTGCACCACAATTTTATATGGGCTGGACCAAGAAAAATGGAATTTGATTATTAAAGCAACCCTATTCCTCAAGCTTCTAGTAGCACAGCATGTTCAGATTAAATACAAAGAAAGTTATATCCATAAGACTTGCCTCTGTTGTCTCATGTAGTATTTAGAAAAACCAGTGCATTGTCTTAAAAAATGATGCATTGCAATGAACAGAACACTTCCGGTTTCTTACTAATTTTACTGGAAATCATGTCTTAAAGCTGTCTCTTGGCACTGCCCCATTTTTCAACAATTAGTATATCCAAGTATTATAGAAATGTTAGCTGTACTGCAAACTGACAGAAATTCAGATTAACTTTCAATTCACCATTCAGAATGCACTAAAAATCTGGAACTAGAAAATTCAATCCGATATAGAAAATAAACGTTCAGTGCTTTTCTTCACTTGAACTGAATTCAAAAGCACCCATTCCACCCCGTTCCCTAATACTGTGCTACAGTTACAAAAAGACAGCTTTCCCCTAGTACAACAGCCTTGTGCTATCACGCTACCCCACTACAGTGAATTTACACAATGACAGGCTTCCCTGATCGCTACTTTGAAACTGTGCAACTTGGGAAATAGGGGAAAATAGGGGAATAGAGAAAGATCTGCTCACTTTTCCATGAAGAAGTGCAGTTCCACAATTATCCACTAGAACATCTGGAGGCTCCCCATGAAGGCACCCCACCTGTGCAATTTTGCCCCATTCCATCAAACTGTCAGGGAGTTATAGCTCCCACCCACTTTTTTCTTTTCTGCTCACTCTTCCCTGAGGGAGAAAAATTGTACAGTTATCCAGTACAGCTTTTGGAAGCTCCTTATGAGGGCACCCCACCTGTGCAATTTTGCCCCATTCCAGCCAACTGCCAAGGAGTTATAGCCCCCACCCCCTTTTCTGGCTACTTCTCTGTGGAAAAAACAAAATCAGGCAGTACTGCTCTGCTACAACGTAGGGAAGCTGTGTGTCAAGTTTTGTCCCAATCCTGCAAAGTTCCAATGGTTTACAGACACCACCCCTTTTTTGGCACCCTGGATTTTTACCTTTAAAGCCACAGACAATACTGCAGTAGCCGGTTTCAGCTGTCCCGCATACTGTGGCAGTTCTAATTCTCTCTGTCGTTATATCGCACTCACACATAAACCTATAGGCTTTACTGTGGTAGCCTTTTAAATGTGCAACGGCAATGTGGCGACCGAGTGCTTTAGCGATATTGAGAACACTAAAGGCATCTATGCTAGCAATGACTATGGGGGGGGGAATTCATAATTGAGGGTTTTGTGGGTGCATCGGGTGAGTCCTGACTAGGAGAGGCTGTGTGTGAAGTTTGGTCTCAATCCTGCAAACTTCCAAGGGTTTATTTGTGGTATCCTCTTTTTGGTGCACACCGGGATTTTGCTCATAGAATGAATGGGTGAAACTGCACCACTGCTCAGGCAAGAGGACTGCAGCAGAACAAGGGGTGGGTGGGGAATGGGCAGATAAAGCACAGTAGTTTAATAAGCTACACACAGTGGCTTATTAGCTCGGTCATGTGGCGGGGCATCGTGGACTATTTCAAAAGTAAGCAACTGTGAGTAGCTTATTAAAGCTTAAATGGCTTAAAGTGACATCCAAATGCAGCCAGTGTGGGAGATGGAACTGGACTTACAGGGGAAGGGGGAAATGCAGAAAATTGCCATCCCGCCACCTTCCTCCAGCAGAAAGCCTCCATGGGATCTCAGTTTCCTTCACAACTGGAAGAAGCAACACTGGACCCAACCCATTATGTAATCTTTTTTGCCAAGTCAATCTTCATTGTTAGGTTATTAGTCAGTACTATGGAGCCCAGCTCACCCTACTAGAAACACCTGTCCAGATTATAAAATGTACTTATCAGGATTTAATTTGTTTTGAAATGTCAATTCAGATTTTGCAGCCATGTATCAGGTATGTGTTTAATGATCACACCTGGAAGCTGTACCAGTATCCCATAAATATCCATACTTTGCATTTTATCAGCCTGGGAATATATACATCATTTTTCTTAAAATACAATAAATGGCATAAATTAAGCAAATCAAGGAAACACCACATTATCCAAGGCTTGTGCTCACACTGCTCTTCCCTATATGAATTCTTAAGATACATATTATCTTTGAAATTTCATAACAGTCAGATTTGTATCTCAAACATGTGTAAACCTCTTGGCCACATGAACCAATATCTGATATATACACGGAACTGTTTCCAAATGATAACAATACATGCTGTAAGAACATTTGGCTGGAACTCTCCCTGCCCCAACAGTCCAGTTCCGAAGTGAAGGAAAAGTTGAGACAGAGTGAATCAGATGGAATACGGTTAAAGAATGCTAGCTCCCAGCCGGGATCCAGTAGCAAGAAACCCAGGAGGGTTGTACACACATAGGGGATTCCATGAGATTACAAACTCGTGGAATCATGGGGGCAGGGCCAGTGCATGCAGCCCCACACAAGCACACATCCTCCATATGTGAGCCACTTGCCTACATAAGCATTCGTTTTTTTCCCTTTCAGTACCTTATTAAGATGTTTAAGAATAACATTAAGGCAAGGAGGAGACCAATCCGGCCATCCATCAGGGAAAGAAGTAGCAGATGTAGGGAGCTCACTTCACCTCTATCTGACAGAAAGAACCTCAGCTTCTTCAACTGCCTGAGACTACAAAACTCAGGGGAAAGAACGCTCTGTCCATTGGCCAAAGGAGCAAGAGCCACCAATTGCTATTCAGTGCAAGAACACCAGCAAGGGAAGATCAGCCTGACCCAAACTGGATATAAATGTCCACTTATAGTCCACCACTTTGTCCTGGCCTTGAAGAACTGATCTCCCTCCTCTACCTTTTCCCTCCAATCCCCTTCCCTTGTGTATCTTGTGTTTTTAGTTTGTAAGCCTGATGGCAAGGCCTCTCTCTCTCTCTCTCTCTCATTGATGTGAGCCATTTGGGGAGATATTAATTGTCTGAAAAACAGGATAAAACATACAGCAAGCAAGCAAGTAAATAAATAAATCCCTCAGTAAGGGAAAAAAAACATTCTGCATCATTATCAGGACACAACCACAGCAGCTGAGTGTAGAGGTACTAATGTGACCAATGCTGGCCTCCTCAGAGGAGACTCTATTTTTCTAGAGCTCTACTAATGTTTCCAGATTCTTTATGCCTTTCTTGGTGTTGTGACCAGAATTGTACCTTGCACACATTGGCCTGCTTTGCACGATCACCATGGGTTAACCAAACCATGATAGTTTGTTCAAGCCTCAGCGTGTGCCAAATGCCATTTGCCTAATCACCCGCCCATGTGTGGCTTGCTGTGTCGTCTGCACCTGGGCTTGATGGAGGGGAAAACAACCCTTAAATAACCCAACAATAGTCTATTGGTTATTCGAGGTTTGTTTCCCCCTCCAACAAGCCATGCTCTCCAAGTTTGTATGGCATGACAAGCCACGCCTGGGCAGATGATTAGGCAAATTGTACCCAGCATGTGCCATGGCTTAAACAAGCCACCATGGCTTGTTTAACCCACAGTGATTGTGCAAACCAGCCCACTGTAAAAACTCGTATCCTATTTATTTCTGCCCATTTTTCTAATTGTTGAGATTTGGGGGCAGGATCTTAATTCAATGCAACCCCACCCTACCTGCTATTCTGGTATCATCTCTATATGCTTTTGCACACACCCCTCAATTTCAATGAAGCTCAGTGGGTTACATCCAATGGAACTCTCACACAGGGGAATTCCATACCCCCTCCTCCCCACTACAGCCCCTGTGACCTCCAAAAAGCTGGTCTAGGGAAATTCTAACCTTTTCCTGAGTGTCCCCTGACCCCCCAGGAGAGGACTGGGGGTGTAGGAGCTGCAGTGGGAAAGAAGGGACAGAAAGGGGACCTCCTTGCACAAGCATTCTGGTGCTTGTGTTGCATTGGATGCAAGCCAATATGAAAACTTCCATTCACTTCTGTGAATGAAGGCTGTATCAAGTCTGAAACAGCATTAGAGATTGCTTTACATATCAAAGATTAAGGGGTATATAAAACATCATGAAAACAGACTTCTGTTTGTGCAATTGGACTTCCCCTTGCTTTCCTCCTCTCAGCACCCCACTGTGACCCAAAATCTGCGGCGGAGGTTCCATCAATCCTCTGAAGCAGATTTGAGGGGGCTACAAGTGGGAGGAGAAATCTGTTCTGTCATAGTATCCTTTCTGCTGGCACCACTGGATACAACCCTAAGTATTCACGTAGTAGACGTGCATACATCCCTAGCCTGTTTGAATTAGCTACATACATATATGCCACTGTGTGAACCCATGGCAGTGTGCAATTATGGCTCCACAGTGTGCATGCTTAGGCTTTAACATGTAAAGTTGCCCTTAATTGTGGTGGAAACATGGCAATTTTGAACATTCTGAAAGAATTACCTATTGCTAGAATCTGCACTCATAAATCCAGCCGTATCTCTTTGATGGTTTTGATTTTTCTGACTTTCTAAATGAACAAGATACAATGGAGTGGAAATAAAAAAAAATGCAAAAAATTCTCAAGGGATAATATCCAATTCTCAAGAATTATTAATCCTTATGGAACAATGGTGGTTGGACCCCCCCCCCCCCCCCAGCATTCAAAAGATCCATTTTAGGCAAAACAGTTTTTAAATGGTTAGGAAAACTGATGCAAAAAAAAAATCAAATAAATTACACTACAAAGGGGGAGGGAATTATACCTGTATACACATGCACACAAATTGGTGGCAGCGATGCTAGGTTTAGAAAGAATAAAGCACTGTGTATTAGACAGCATCAGTTTCTGAACCTTCCCAGTACCATAAGAAAATGCATATATCACAGGGCTACTGAGATAAAGTAACACTCAGCCCTAGAGGGCACAGATTTCGTCTTTATGTAAATCAGTGCCTGTCACTGCATGCATGATTCACTGCTCAGAGTGTACTCTTCTGTGACGAATGAGTCCCGCTTAATTTGGCAGTGATTATGCGGGTTGCTGGCCCTCTAAACCCCTTTGAACTTGTAATTGCTGCTGGTTTAAATAATGAACATTAAGGGGTGGTGGATTCATAAAACTGTGGATAATTACAATTTTTCTCTCTTTTTCCTCTTTGTTTTTTTTTTAATGGAAGGAAAGGCTTCTGAGGCCACTGATAACTGTATCATGCTAGGCTGTTACCAAAATAAAGCTGCAGTCTTCTTCACAGTATGGAGGAAAGGGGAGAGGGAGAGAGAAAGAGAGAGAGAATGACTAGGATGCCAGTAGAAAAGGAGGAGCAATGGCATTCATGAATATTCATAGCAAGTCACATATGTAACAGACTGCTTTCTACCTTTTTTTCATGGTAGTTCAACATGGCCTATAAGTACTAACCAAAGAGGGTGATTATGCAGTTTCATCAGGTTTCAGGTGTAATATCTTTATAAAGCATAGTTAAGGAAGTTTTTACTGCCCCCCACCCCCAAAGGCTGATGATCTTTAAAAAAAATGCCATTAACCAAAACATATATTCTCTCATTTAATTTTTGTGTTGGTTTTCTAAGCAAATTTTTGTTTTGTTTTTTCGTATGCAATGAATGTAAAAAAACAAAAACAAAAACAAGTTGCCAACAGAGAATGGTATGTAACGTGCAGAGAATTCATCCCCACTCCCCCGTTACATTCAATTTACTAATTCCTCTAATATTATTTGATCACGAAAAAACAGACTGTCATTTACTGAGGGGTGAAAAATATTACTGCAAGAAGAACAGAAACTGAAGTCAGAATGCTAGTACTTAGAAACAAGAATGAGTGATACACTGAAGAGCCTCATGTTCAGTTTTCAAACACAGCCTAGATTTATAGCTTCGCTGCTCTGGTGGCAAATGAAACAGCACACAGAAAGTGTGTCTGGTTTTGATTTTGCCATGTTTTATCCCCTCCTTGTTCTTTGTCTATTTGCAGTTTTAAAAACTAACAAACTTTACTTTTTCTTTATCCCAGTGCTATTGTTTAGCTTCCAACACACAAGAACACAGTCTCAATGATCTCACTAGAACCTCATCACAACATGGCAAAGTGTGATTTATAGAAATGATAGCAACTTCTAAATAATGCCTTTAGCAGCTTTAAAGAGACTGTGAAGTAAGTGGGGTGATGTCCAGGAGAATTATTACCATAGGTTCAAATTTGGACCTCTGTTGGCCATGTCCAAATTTCAATTGGAATATATGCTTTCAACCGGAATGTAAGGTTGATAGTTATTTATAAAATGCACTTAGTTTTGCCCACAACATTCATAAGACAGTTGCAAGGATGGGGGCTAGATAACTGGAATTATTCTACTGATATAATGCAAGTCTCATCAACAAACATTCCTCTAGTCTTTGAAATATCTGAACAAGCATCAGGACTGACAAATCTTCGACAATAAAGATGCATACAGGGCTCATATTCAGTTTGAAATCTGTAATATTTCCAGAATCATTATGGATTATCATTATGAGAAGTTTACAGTGGTCAAACACACTTTACAGCTCTCACCTTCTTTGCTTGTTAGCTTGTTAAAACTAATTTTAACAGCGACTATATTTTGAATGAGCAAGGGCAGAGGGGCCAGCAGCGTTACCACTGCCCAGTTACTTGCTCCCATGGGAGCCAAAAAGCAGGCAAAGAGCTCTTTCAAGTCTCTCCTCTAAGCAACAGAGGCCTTGGAAGAGCTTTTCCCATTATGCAACTCAGTTGCTCCCTCCTTTTTCCTTGGCATGGCTCACAAATGGAAGAAAGTAGCCAATGGACCTAAAGGGAGGGCTTTGGCAAAGCCTCTGTTGCTTTATGCTAGGAAGACAGGGATTAAGCAACCCTTTGGCTGTGTCTTAAATTGGAGAAAGTGATTAAGACGCATAATAGTGTGTGTGTGGGTGGGGGGGGGGCTGTCCTTAGGATATGTAGCAATTCTGGGATGGAGGTGGGGCTCCCAGGCCACCAGTTGCCTGTCCTACACATTAGACTACATTATTAACTTGTTTAATTAAATGATTTAAATGAGTTTAATAAGTTTCTTAGTTTTGAATTCAATGGGCTTACTTCTGAGGTGACATGTATAGCATTGAACTGCAAGTTTCTGCAATACCACATTTTTGTCATTTTTCAGCTGCTGGCCTAATATGGTCTTTCTACTGGGATCTGAAGATTCGTAGCAATTCTGGGTAACCAGGGTGTTCTAATCACATATTTATAATTGCCGTGCACCACCTTGATGCCTTAAAAAAAAAAAAAAGCAAATAAGGTCATGTAAAAAATGTTAATTCTATCATCTTTCTGTCTGGAGAGATAATTACTCCACACCACTGAGACAAAGTCCTTCATATCAACCACTCTTAAAGGATAAGTCATATCTTCCAGATTATAGCATACAAAAAGTGGAAGGCAGGAATTAACACAGTAACTCAGGCTGTGGTTGCCCAGTTGATGTGTATGACTGTTGCCATATGTTAAATTAAAGCACTTTTAAGGGCTCAATCCTATGCATATTTAGACAGAAACAGTCCTACAACTCCCAGCATGGCTGGCTGGGACATGCTGGGAATTGCAGGACTTTTTTTCTGTCTAAACATGCATAGGATTGCGCCCTAAATTCCTCTTGTACCATTTGTGCCATGCAGTAGCAGCTAACGTGGTATAAATTGTAGAAGATAACAATTTTTTAAATGAATAAACGTTCTAGTCAATCTAGGTTTTACAAGCACATGTAGGATCCACTTAATCAAAAAGTGAAAACATCCTCACATGTGAAAACATCCTAAAGAAGTTCAAGAAAAACAAATATGGCAGCTGTTGTGTCAGGGGTCCTGGGAACCTTGGAAGTTAGAATCTGATTCTTCACAAAACATAGAAGATGAGTAGTTTATTCTAGTGTTCCTTCCTTGCATACAGCCACTGGAAGACTGTTCCTTGCCTTGTCAGTCTAGTATAAATCATGGGGTGCACTATCTCTGCTTAATAAAGGTAACTTAGAAGGAATGGGCCTGTCACAAACACTACAGTAATGTGCTACAAAAATAGTAAAAATACTCCCAGGACTAAAAGACAAACTAACAAGGGAAAAAATTACTCTTCAGGCTGTACTAATTAGAATCTGATTGCAAGAAAAACTTATCTGCTTAGGGCATGTCCACACTAGGCATTTGAAGGAGAGGTGGGACTAAATGGATTATTCAGTACACCCAGCTTCCATAGCCCTCTGCACCCCACATGGCTTCCCACCCCCCTCTCCCACCCATCAGTCTACCCATCAGTCTACCCATCAGTCTATGCAGGGCAAATGTGAGTAGGCTGCTATTTCTGTACCACACAGGCCACATTCTGGAAAGGGCAATAGGGGTGCATACAACCTTGTATCACATTGAAAAATCCTATACCACATTGTACCAAAAGCTGGGGTAGAATAGTAGTCTTATGGAATGTCTTATGGTTATGGTTGTTTGTTTTTGAGATTGTTTGTTTGAAGATAGATAGATAGATAGATAGATAGATAAGGTAAAGGTGTCCCCAACCAGTTGTGTCCAACTCTAGGGGGTGGCGCTCATCTCCACTTCTAAGCCGAAGAGCCAGCGCTGTCCGAAGACGCTTCCGTGGTCATGTGGCCAGCATGACTGAACACCGAGGTGCACGGAACGCTGTTACCTTTCCCGCCGAAGCGGTACCTATTTATCCACTTGCAATTTCTTGCTTTCGAACTGCTAGGTTGGCAGAAGCTGGGACTGAAGACGGGAGCTCACTCCGTCACGCGGCACTCGGGTCTCGAACTGCTGTCCTGCCGACCTTCCGGTCTGCAGTTCAGCATCTTAACCACTAAGCCACCACGGCCCCATATACACACACACACACACACACACACACACAAACAAACATAGATATGTTTCTTTTGTGTATATTCTCTCAGGCATTTGGCAGCATATAATGGGTTTTTAATCAGGTCTGGGGTGGTCTTTGGTTGGTTGTTTAAAAAAATTTTTAGATATATGTTGCGGCTCTTTGTGTGCTGTTTATGTTTTTATGTAAATGGTTTTGTCCTTTGCATAATGTATTTTAATGGTTTTTAATCTTTGTAAACCGCCAGAGAGCTCCAGCTATTGGGTGGTATAGAAACGTTAAATAAATAAATAAATAAATAAACGTGAAATCCCCAGTTTATGTCTTACCTCAGGCATGAACTGACTATGAGGCTTTAGGTAAGCCCTTATCTCTCAGCCTCAGCCTCCCAAAGAGAAAATGAGATGTGAAAGAGAGTCAATAGAACATACTTCTTAGTAAATGTGCTTAGGATCAGAATGTGAGTCATAACATTAATGTCCACTTTGTCTAATGTCTCGTATTAGTATGTAACTAATATGATGTAACTTCTTATGTAACTTCTCCAAAAACAAAGCCAAGTATCTATGAGGCTTTCCCGTTAAATATCACACACTGAAATCTGCAGTATCTGGCAATCTTTACGAGAAGGTGTGTGCCCAGTACTTAAAATCTTTATATTCTTTTTAGTTCTAATTCATCTAACTGTTCTTTATTAAAGGAAAACATGTATATTAACAATTGTCATAGCAAATCATACCTTTAGGCTGCAATCTTAAACACTCTTGCTAGGAAGCAACCCTCGCTGAATATAGTAGGACTTACATCTGAGTAAGCATATATAGGATTGCCCTACATATATGCCAATATTTTAGAAACATAATGTGCACCATATAATACACAGCAACAGTGTGCATTAGAGTAAGTAATACAACAGACTTGCACTTTGAGAATGGCAGAAGAAGGACAGGACTTTGTATTGCTCCGAGTAATTATAGAGTATGCAATCAGCAGGTAAAAATGGAAACACAATACAGTTTTCCTGTAAACTGGATGTACATCTTAGCAGTGAGTATGAAGGCTTAGAATTGAAATGTATTATTTTGTCAATCATCAGATTTTATAATGATAGGGCAGAACAAAACATTAATGGCCAAAGTGCTAGTAGTTTTTATCTATTGCCCCACTCATCCTTAATTGCTATTCAGTTAGTTCCACTGAGAGTACGGTTTACATGGTGTAAATGTTAGAGAACAAAAAGTATACGTACTCGTATGACTCAACGAGCCCCCAAAGTAATTTAGTATAACAACTTACCTTAAGGCAGGCTCCTTCACATGCCAATCCACATCCATACTGCACATTAACCCTCATACATATTAATCCACATCACCAGAATCATATTGTACCCCAAGCACACAGAGCAGGTAAGAGGTTCTTATAGGACAGTTTAACAGCAAGACAATCTAGCAAGAAGATTGTCTAGCATCTGACCACGCTTCAGGAAAGTGGAAAACCTCCCTAGAGTTGTTAGCCAAGATGGACCAAGGTGGCAGGAAATTCCTTCTGGATCCCAAATGTGATCACCCTCAATAACGAAGCAAATTCCATCCATTAAGTTTCTACAAGAGAAGCTTTCTTGCTTCTTTTACCCCCCTCCCCCCGTACATGTTCACCCAATTCAACAATGGCATGAGGAATGCCCTTAAAAAGAAGGGTGTTGGATCTGCGCTATAACCTGATTCTGTCCATTCCATCTTCATTACAAATGTATCCATTCCAAACCATATATCTCCCCACCACTGCACCTCCCAGAACCCTAGCTTTTACATGTAATTAAGATTGTTATCTGGTGGGCCACTCTTCAGTTGCAAAATGGGAGTGAGCTCCTTTCCCAAAGTGGACCCTCCTACTTTGTATTATGTAAAATGACTGGAGTGCAAAGAGAATGGTGTGTGATGGAGCAAAAGAGGGCAGGAACCTCTTTCTGTTGCCCTTATTCTTCTATTTTCCATATTGGAGAGGATGCAGACACTGGGGCAAATAATAAAGATAATTCACTTCCTTGTTTGTTCCTTCATTTTCCCTGGGCAGAAGGGCACACAAAGAAAAACATTCCAGGAAACTAACCAAAAGACAAGTGGTGGGAGAAACAAAAGGAAAAAGATTAGCTTCCTTTTTTATCTTTCCCCACTCCAATTCTTCCAAGCCATTTCAGAAAGCCTGGAGAGGGATGTAGTGTGTGTGAGCGCGCTTGTACACTTGCATGCAAAGATCAGCCTGGGAACTGACAGTGGCCTGCTCCCAACTGTAAGTATTATGAGCAGGACTGCATTATTTTTGTATTCTGCACTCTGTTGATACTAAATAATTGTGCGGTAGTGAAATTAAAGGTGGTAGTGATGGAATGTGGGAGAAGGAAAACAATGATAATCAAGTTAGTCTTAATTTACTGTTGCCTGGGGGTCAAACTGCATGTTACTTTAAAGTAGTCGCTAGCAGTTACGTCTTTTAAAATTTTTACTCAAGTATAAGTGTAACCCATTGGTATATTTTTCTTTAAGAATTCTGAGTGGGAATATTCCTGCACATGCTCAGTAAAGGAGTGAGATAGGGAGTAGCCACCATTTTAGGCAGTTACCAACATTGCAGTGTGGAAGAAGCTTGCTTTCTCTTCTCTGTAAGACCCTGAACCCTTGAGAGAGGGTAGGAGGGAGGTTCCCTTTTGAAAAATTTTTAAAGAGTCATTTTTTTTTTTACAAACACTATGAGTTCCTTGTTTATGTTCTTTTATATTATTAACAAGTTGTTCCTGTGTTGCTGGATCCTGGTCCATTTTGAGAAGATCAAAAATTAATTAATCCTATTTTTGTGGGGGCTGGTAGCAGAATGAAAAAACCCAGAATGAGTTATGTAGACATAGGGCTAGGATGCCTTTCACAGCATCCACATTACTGTTTTGGTGTGCATGTTTGGTTTAAGCAAAGGAGAGTCAGAAATATGACACTGAATTTGATTCAGAAAAGGGCTGTGTACATTCATATTTGAGTTCTCTGCCATGAATTCACTCATTTGTCCTTGGCAGTAGTAAATGTTTTCTAGAATGTTCTCTACATGCTTAATTCCTCGACCATACCGTTCATATGTTAGGCGTAATTTGTACTGTGTGGTTTGGCTCTTGCTCTTGAATTATCTACTCCGTGTGCATTTAGAGTCTTTTGCCATGGACTTGTTGATTGTCCTTGGGACTAATCTTGGTTTCATTTTTCTACAGAGCTTTCTACAAAGTATTCTGAATGTTTAGTTCCTTCATGTGCTGCAAGTATAGGTGATATACATGTGATTTAATGCATGGTCCATAACTAGTCCACTGTACTCAGCACTGGTTAGGTCTCATCTGGAGTACTGTGTCCAGTTCTGGGCACCACACTTGAAGAAGGATGCAGACAAACTGGAGAGGGTTCAGAGGAGGGCAACAAAGATGATCAGGGGACTGGAAACAAAGCCCTCTGAGGAGAGACTGAAAGAACTGGGCATGTTCAGCCTTGAGAAGACTGAGGAGAAATATGATAGCACTTTTCAAGTACTTGAAAGGTTGTCACAGACAGGAAGGCCAGGATGTCTTCTCTATCATCCCAGAGTGCAGGACACGGAATAATGGGATCAAGTGACAGGAAGCCAGATTCTGGCTGAACATCAGGAAAAACTTCCTGACTGTTAGAGCAATGCAACAATGGAACCAATTCCCTAGGGAGGTGGTGGGCTCTCCCACACTGGAGGCATTCAAGATGAAGCTGGACAGCCATCTGTCAGGGATGCTTTGACTTGGATTCCTGCATTGAGCAGGGGGTTGGCCTCGATGGTCTTATAGGCCCCTTCCAACCCTACTATTCAATGATTCTAGCCTCACCTGACTGATACAGTTACAGCTTGGATTGTATTAGGTTGGTCTGCGGTGGTCTGAAATTGTGTGTGAATGGGATTGATTAGTATGCAGGAGACTTTGTATGCACATGCAATAGCTGTACATTTTCCTGCATGCTTCTCACCTCACTGAGGTGTTATCATAACGTGCCCCTGCATTCATTTATGTTACTGGTTTCATGAATCTATAAATTACCTTGAATATTATATATTCTTGTGCACCATTTTGGATGGTTTACAGAAAAGCACTGTAGAAATAATAAATAAAAAGCTGGGTTCTTCAGTTTAGTGTTGTTAAAGTGGTTGTTGAAATGTTAGTCCACTTCCTTCAGCACATTTGTTCCATATTATACTGTGTGGTTTTAATTTCAGAAGAGACTCCATGCAAATGCCACTATTTGAAATGTTCTAATACATATCTTTATGGATTCCGCCGTAGTTTGTAGAAAATACTATAGCTCTCAAAATATAAACTAATCACAAACTGTTATCTTCCTCCCCCTGCTCCCATTAGAATGTTAAAATATCTGAAGCATAGCATCCGGGAGTGTGAGTGTCAGAAATAATAAAAACAAAATTGACTCAATCAGAAAAACAAAATGAGCAAACTTCAGCTTTTTAAGTGCTAAGGGAACAGAAACATTAGTTTAAGTAATCACTGCTAAAATAAAATAGATACATAGTAACATCAAAATAAACTGTTTATTTTAAGATACACAATAGTAATATAAAGTGCAGTATGCCTGAAATTAAGGAGTACTCACATTATTTATAACTCTGAGGGGCAGTAAGAATAGTCAGTTACATGTCTGCATGCTCCCTCTCCTCTTAATGGGAGAGCAAGGTCAGCCAACTGCTCCATGTGTCTATGTCTGAAAGGTTTCAGTAGCATATCCCAATCTATAGCAAAGCACCATCACAAAATGTTTCTTGAGAGAAACTTTTACTAAACTTGTCACTGCAATACAGGAAATACTGGGGCTAGTTCTCTAACAAATTCAGCTCACATAGCATAATGGGGAGATAAAGTGCCAGGTATGGGTGAACTGATCATAAGCACAGATGAAACTTCTTTTTGTTACAGGAGAATTATAAGAACAATAGAAACTCGGGAAAAATTCAGCACAAATTCCTTATTCCAGGATGACTTTTCAAGGTTGACAATAACAAAAACTAAACAAGTAATATTTCCTTTGGCTCAGGCTATTATGTTTTGAAAACACAAACTTTTTATGTTTTGCTTGGAAGAGACGTGCACCTTTGTTTCACTGCAATTCTGAAATATACTTTTTTCATTTTTGCCTGCTGCTTTTTTATTTAAAAAAAATCAAGAAGATTATATAATAATATGTCTAGTGCTCATTCAAACCAAGAACAACTCCCATCATCTTCAGCCATCTCAGGTGCTTCGCTCTGAAGGTGGCCTCCACAACAACAAGGCCTGTTCTGACCTCATAGGAAAGCATTTCATGAGAAAAGTGACCCCAAATTGAAAGATGTTATTCTATTTGTGTAAACTCTTGGACAAGTTCTTTCTCAAACCTTTCTATAATCAATTTTGCTACAGCCTGCATCTTTCTTATTCACCACGTTTCTCATTCTATAAAACCTGTACACTGTTGCACTGGACTCAAGAAGTCTTCTACTAGCACAAGAGTTTAGAGAACAGCAGCAATGCATTGGCTGTGTTCACACATGGCAATACACCAGGAATCCTGGTTATTTAAACTAAGTGTGAATGAGTTGCATTCTAGTGGATCCAGCCCATTTGCTCCCACTTCACTCCTCCCCAGCACATGAGTAGGTAAAGAAACAAGGCAGGGATAGCTTATTTATTTATTTAGCATGGTATCCAAACCAAGAACTATTGTTGCAGCCAGACAAGCCAGGATTCATTAGCCAACAGTAAACCCTGATTTAAAGCTGGTTTATAATCCTGGCTTGTTTGAGTACAATGAACTGTAAACTTGAGTTTGGATATAATGTAAAGCTGTCCCTGTCTGGTATGCTTATTTGCTTGTGAGAAAGGGGGAGCATAATGGGTGTGCTGTGGCTACCAGCATGCAGCTCCTTCACATTTGGTTTAATATGCCACGATTCCTGATATGTTATGGATGAAAGCCAAAGTAAACGCTGTTCTGTGAACTGCTCATTCACATTGCAGTTTAATTAGTCAAGATTTCTGGCTTAGCTTTATGTGCAAAAGCAGCAATTTTCTCTTGGATCCAGGTGTATGTTTCTGATATTTAGTCTTATGTTCTTAAATAATCTACATAATAAAGAGTAGATTGGAGTGGATTCGTTAACTGTTAGCATATGACTGAACGCCATGAAGACAATCTTTTGATGTCAATGACATATTGCATTATACCTTGCATTCTATAATAACTAAAGCAAAAAGTTAACCAGCTATTTTGAGGATCCTTCAATAATACCAGTTTGGGAGTATCATGCAACAACACTGGTTTCCAGTCTGTATTCTGCTGCTGGGCTCATAAAGTGCTACTGACCATTTAAAACATGTTAGATAACTAACTGATAGAAGCCTTAGCAACAGTTGTAATGCCAGTTGTTTTTATTATCCTGTAGCAGGAGTGGGCAACTTGTGGCCCTCCAGATGGTTTATCCTTCAACTCCCATCTTCTCATCATTGGCTATGCTGGCTAGGGGTAATGGGAGTTCTGGCTAAAACTTCTAGAGGGCCACAAGTTGCCCATCTCTGTCCTTTTGGCCTGATTTGTACATAACAACAACACGGAGAATGGGTTGAGTATGGGTTGTTGTTGAATCATGGGTTGTCGTTACGTACGAACTCCACACTATGGTTTAACTATTGGCTGTTAACCACAAACAATCCAGGAAGAGAACCCATGGTTTGTTGTTGTGTTGTAAGCTCTGGTTGTTCATGGTTAACAACCCATAGTTAAACCATAGTGCAGGATTAGCACATAAAGACAACTCACATTTCAACAACAACTCACACTTCAACAACAACCTGTACTCTGTTGTCATTACATGTGAACCGGGTCATAGTCCTGCCAGAAAGAGAGTGACTGTACACAACACAAATGCTTTAATGGAAAGCCTATTATTTAGAGGACAGCAGCTATAATTCCCAGTAGTTTACCTGTCCATCTGAAGGTAGGATGGCACTTTTATTGTGACTATGACTTACTTTAGATTGTCTTTATATTTTGGTCTGTTAATGTTATGTACACCTCTTGTATATGTATGTTGCTTATAAATGTAAAAATTAGATATTTGATTACCTCTACATAGATAAATGTCACATAAATAGAAACATGAAAATAGCAGCTGCATGATGAAAGTTTCATTCTTAATACATAACTAATTTTGGGTATATGGGGAAAAATCTGTTTTGTACTTCTGGATTCAGATTAGCTCTGGTAAGGAATAATTATTCTCACCATTATTTTAATCAAATCATTTTCTTTAGTGGAGTTTTAATAATTTTAAGCAAAGGAGCTTTCCAGCTATTTTCTTTCAAATTATTCCACAACCTCAGCAACAAAATCCCCCCACCCCATTTAACTTATAATTTCACCCTGCTGTTTCAGCTTTTCCCTTTTGCTCCAATTTATCTTTCCTGTATCTCTTGCCTACTGTTGTTACTCATATATTTACTCTACATACATTCCCTATCTCCAAATCATTAGTAGCTATTGTGGGAAGAAGGGAGCAGTTGAAAAGATTACTACAGGGGCTCTCTCAGACCACACTTTTCTCTCCTTCAATCTCTTCTACGTTTTTAGGGAATAAAGCCCTTAAAAGTTCTAGTACACCAAACACTCTCTCTTTCCTTCTGTGTCTCTTTCAGACTCTTACCAGTTTGGCCTCAGGCTAGTTTCATAATAACCCCCCACACACAAACTTCATATTCAGCATGAGATCCATAACCCAGCAATCTCACTCTGAACAATACCTTTCATTACAGCAGTTCTATTGACTCCTTTGCTTGAAACAGTTTGAATTTCCCACCAGCTCAGTTGTGTGATATTTGGCCTCTTTTAGGCTAGCTAGCTCTTCCTAGAGGAAACCTACAGGGCAAAGAGTGGAAAGCTCATGAGCCCTGAGGGCTTGTTGGAAAGAATATGAAGTCCCAGGAAAAAGTTTGCAAGCATTCTAGTTTAGGATGAAAGGGGGTCTTTCAATGGTAAACTATGTTGTGGGCACATAATCAGCCAAGCCCAGTTGCCACTTCGAATTGTAGTATCATCCTAGAAAGCCAAATCTGAAATTTAACAAGTTGAAGAGTTCTAGAGTAACTTTTATCCATAGTTATTTGGGTAACACGACATTGTGCAGAAATACCTTACAAGAAACCACACAATGTAAACATCTGTGTATCTGTATTGTTAGCACTGGAGTATTTATTGCACACTCCACACTTTGTCTTTCTCAGAATGTATAATGTTTGGGGAGCACTTCGTATACAAGTTCAGGTTTCAGTATGGTAAAACAGCTAAGATAAATGATAGTACTGGCAAACTGTCTGCAAAGGTACACTGGATATGCACAATGAATGGTGGGATCCCCCACCTCAGTATGCAATACTTTTATTTACTTATCTATAAGATTTATTAGTCGCCCTATAGCTAATAGCTCTCAGGGCAATGTACAATAAAAACACAAAATCCAAATCCATATAAATCAAAACAAAAGGAGCATAATAAAACAATCAAATAAAAGCAGCAATCAATTAAAAGCAGCAGAGGCTAAAAAACAGGCACCACAACAGCAAAATCTAAAAGTATCACAGAAATAAAACTATTGGAAAACAAAACAGGAATAATGGATAAAAAGGCTGGAGAGGATAAAAAAAGGGTTCAACTGACACCCAAAATATAGCAAAGTAAGAGCCAGGTCGACCACTCTAGGGAGGATATTCTACAAGGGTGTGTGTGTGTATGTGTGTGTGTGCAAAACTCCACTGAAAAACTCCACTCCCAAGTAAGCACCTCCCATACCTTAGCAAGTCTCCGATGATGATCTCATGGCTTGGGAAGGAATATATAGGAAGAGGCTGTCCTTCAGATACTGTGGCCCCAAGTCATGAAGGGCTTTATAGGTTAACATCAGCACTTTGAACTGGGCCCAGAAACAATGTGATAGTCAGTAAAGATAATATAATACTGGTGTAGTATAATCATAATGCCCAGTTCCACTGAGTACCCAGGTGTCATATTTTGTACTAACTGAAGTTTCCAGGCCATCTTCAAGGACAGCCCCACTTACAACCCATTGCAGTAATTTAAACAGGTTATCAGGGTATGGAATACTGAAGCCAGGCCATCTCTATCCACGCCTAAGCTACAAAAGATGCTCCACACTATAGATTTGTGCTTCTAATGACAAAGATGGTGATTTTTCTGTCTTCCGTTGGCAGATCAAAAACCAAAGATTTTTCTGTCTGCCGTTGGCAGACGGAAAAAAAAAATCTACAAACACCCCCACACTATGAACTTGATCCTGTAGGGAGAGTGCAACCCCATCTAGAACAGGTTGAGCACTACTCACCTGGGCAGATGAACCACCCACTAATAGTACCTCTGTCTTGTCTGGTCTGAACTTCAGTTTATTGGCCCTCATCCAGTCCATTCCCATGGCCAGGTACAGATTAAGCACTTCTATTGCCTCACCCTGCTCTGATAAAGAAGAGAGATAGAGCTACATACATATCATCAGCATAGTGATGGCACTTCACTCTTAGGGCAAGTTGGCATGTCACAATAAGTCACTCTGAAAACAAGCCATGGAGATTTGTTTAATCCATCACTAATCCATGCTGCTCCTGTCAGATGATCACCCACTCCTTGGTTTACCATGATTTGTTTCTCCCTTGGTCCTCCTGCCCACTCCCGGCACGTATCCCAATGGTCTTTGCAGCACAATTGTTAAAGAAGATTAAAACTAGGAATGTACAGATTTTGAGTTTCACAAATTGTCAGGTGTCTTTCGTTCCATCCTCCACTCATTGATGGAATCCGATTTTTTGCCCAAGAATTCAGTTCTACTTGTGCTAATTTGCTAGTTGATGTGAATTTGTGCAAATCTTCCCAAAAGTGAAAAAAAGAGTTAAAAAGTACAAATCACCCCCAAATCTGCATGTTCATGCTTTAGCCTATAGGTTTATGGCTGATGGTTGATCGCTGCTCGATTCATGCAATTTTCCCATTTACACAGAGCAAGCAGCGACCACAAACGTGAAGGGGAATCACACATGCAGATGTTGCCAGCCTGACATATGGCTAGCAAGATTTCAAGGCAGCAAGTGGAGCAGTTGGGGTTTCTACCACTCTTGCCAAGTGAATCTGTAGCCTTTTGGCACAAGCCACGCACAAGCCATCATACCAGGTTCGCACATCACAACAAGCCACTCTGAAAACAAGCCAGCTCCAACAATCCAACAAGAAGCCATGGGTTCTCAGGTAGGCTTGTGCATGGTTAACAAACCACGCTGAAGCCACCGTGCTGGGTTCTGATGTCACGACAAGTCACTCAAAAACAAAGCTGACAAACCACCATGGGTTGTCATGTCATGCACACCAGGTCACATATCTTTAGAAGACCTCACTGTGCAGTTTCATGTAGATGTTTAATAGTATGGGGGATAAGGTGAAACCCTGAGGGATCAGATAGCATAAATGCTATGAGGTTGAGCAGAAATCCCCCAGCACTACTTTCTGGTAACTGTCATCCAGGTATGAGTGAAACTACTGTAAAGCTGTTACTTCCCACACCTAACTCAGACAGATACCGTGGTTCATGGCACTGAAAGACACTGAGAGGTCCGGGACAACCAACAGAGTCATACTCCCCTGTTTATCTCTGGGAAAGGTCATCTTACAGGGCGACCAAGACAATTTCAGTGCCAAAACCAGGCCTGAACCCTAATTGAAATGTACCTAGAAAATCTGTTTCATCTGGAGTGCTTGGCTCTGATCAGCTACCACCTATTCAAGCACATTGCCCAAGAAGGGGATATTAGCCACCAGGCCTATAATTATTCAGATCTTTCAGGTCCAATGGTGGGTTTTTTTTTTCCAGAAGTAGTCTCACTACCATCTTCCTTTAGGACGACTTTGACCATGCCCTCTTGAAGGAAGGAGGAATTCATAACCTTCTAGATCCAGCCTGTTACCTCCTCCCTACTAAATGCAATAAGCCATAAGGGGAAATGGTTGTGCAAACAGGAGTTTGGTCAAAGTTAACCAGGCAGCTTATCTGCATTTTCAGGCCCTAAAAACTGAAAGTCATCCAACGATAATTAACTAGGCATTATCCTGGACACCTCCACAGATTTTTCTGCCTTAACTGTGGAACCTAAGTTGTGATGGAGACGAGTGATTTTTTCTTCAGTATATCTTGCCAACATGGCACAACATGGTACCACCAAATTTCCCACCAGGCCAGAACCCAAAAGAACCTGAACCACTCAGAAGAAACCTATGGAATCATATAAGAACTTCAAGTAAATATGGGTTTATTATCATAACTGCGAAACATTAAAACCAACCCTCTTGCAAAATAAGCCTTTTGACTGTGTGCCTTAGATTGTTCATGTGTAAGTCAGCAGAAACTAAACAATGAAAGGAAGCATGCAAAAAAAGAAAAATAGAAGAGGATATCAGAAAAAGGTGTTTTTAGAACCCCTAGATTGCTTACACAGTACATTTATTTTCAAATTATACTTCAGAATTTTATACATGTAAATGCATTTGTGTTTTCCTGCACTAAAAAGTTTATCATTCAGGAGCTTACCAATATTCAGTTGGAACTAAAGCCATTATAACAGTGGCTGCCTCTGATGCAGGAATGCTTTTGGAAACATTCCCTTCTAGATGCGTGGATGGAAAATGTCCACACAGATTTTTCATAAAAGATAAATTTATCTTTTATGCAGGACAGAGGATGCTAGCTTCCCATCTCTTCTGAAAAATCCACATGGGCGACTAGTTCAAAGTTAAGATATCAATATGTATGCTACCCAAGGAACAACTCCAAAAGTATTCCCATAGATGACAATATTATGCTAGAGGGGACTTTTGGAAATCCATTAAAATCACTGCAGGCTCCAGAAAAAGGGGAAAAAATCTGACATTTAAGTAGCTGGCAAGTTTTTAGAATTCTGACTCCTAAGTCTCCCTGTGACATGGGAACTTCGCTTCCCAGATGTACAAAAATTCAAATCCCTTTTAAGTCAGCAATGGTATTGCATGTTATGGTGTTGCAAAAACCTCCTTAGAAAAATAAGAGAAAGACTTCAATAACCAAGGCTCAGGTCTTTTCATCATGACTGCTAAGGAAATCACTGTTAGTGGCTGATCGTACCGATGGAGAAAATGGCAGTAGTAGTAATAGCTATAATGGCAGTAGTAATAACAGAGTGAACTAACCATTAAAATGGGACATGACACATTTAGCTTCACTCTTTCAAGCACTTTATACATTTCAAAGCCAGACAACCAACCATTGAGCCCTTGGAAAATACATAGGTTATTATAACTCACAGGATGGTGACTTTCAGAAGTAGTAATAATCTTTGGAGTTTAAGTATCACTTTTTTATTATCTCACTAACCCTGCATCTATCCTCTTCCTCTGTTTTTTAACTAAGACTTTAGTATCTCACTGTTTTTTCCCCTCCTCTGTTTTTCAACTATGTATTTCACAACTCAAAGCAAATAAATATAATAAGCTGTACAAAGCTTATTGAGAACTTACAATTGGTTAGTGATAAATTCAGTCTATTGACTTGCATAGAGAAAAGGAGATTCCTAAATGTTCTTATGACAAACCTAGACCATGTATAGGTACTAAGAGAACAGGAACACAAAACAGTGGGCAGTGGTCCACCACCACAAAAAATTGCTTACGCTAGAAAAATTCACCAAAACAGAATAGCAACAAGCTATTATAGAAGACAAGAGGTACTTTTTTAAATCCATGTTTTATACGGGATCAAAATGTGTTTTCTGCCAATGTATCCACTGTACTAGGAGAGGTACTTACACTGATGGTATCCTAGGAGTTTGATCATGTTGGTAGCAGTGGAGGATGGTGACTTCGATGTCAGTGGGGTGGTGAATCCACTCCTGGTTTCAGTCAGAACCAGTCAGAACTCTGGTTCTGACTGAAACTCAGAGTGGATTCACCACCCCACTGACATCAGAGCCACCTGCCTCCACTGGTTGGTAGTAAATGTTTACAAAATGGGAGCAGCCAAACATCATAACAGAACAGACTCGCCGCCACCACCACCTTTTCCTTCTGTGGGATGTCCCTGTGCTTAGATAAATTAAAGCCATTCTGTCCATCACAATAATGTAATAAGGTGCCATTTGAATGATTTGGTTACTGCAAATATATTTTTAAATGTGGACTACCAAAGTGTCAGTCCTTAACTAACAACTTAGGTTCCACTAATTCAGCCATAATGTCTTCCTTACCCCTAGGCTGCAATTCTAAGCATAATTTATTTGGAAGTAAATGCTACTGAAAACATGGGACATACTTCAGAGTTCACATGGTCAGGATTATGCTGCAAGATTCAGTTCACACACTGCCTGTCATTCTGCCTGGGCACACAGGATTTCAACAGGGCAGAGTGCAGCACTGATCCTTAGGCTCATATCCTTCCTCACTATGCATGTCATCAAAGTCAGTGATTGTGACTAGTCGCCCGTTCTCAGAACAGGTTATGTGTATTGGGGAGGAAGCTATGCAACACTGCGGCTGGCTTCTGCACCCTGTACCCAGGTTCCCTATGTGGTCATGTTGTATGAACTGGCTATTAAGAACCTTATGATGATGTCTTGAGAGTAACTATTTCCAGGGTTTGTTGTTGTCATATGCTACTCCCCAGGAGGACTGGTCATCTGTGTATCCCAAACTCACTAACAGGCTGCAGAAATGAATTCAAATGTAAAATACCCCTAAAAATCAAACGATGTTTTAAATTAATATAACCTAAGCCATAACGGAAAAGTTGAACATTGTTTTGTTATGACCTGATCATGCAAGACAGAATTGCAAAGCGCTTAATATAACATTCCTGGAGTTTAAAAGCAGCTGGACAATCACATTTGCATATGCTTTATTTGATCCCCTTTTACCTTATAGACTCTGAGGTCTTGATGAATTCTTGTAGATATTTTTAATACTTGCTGGAGTGTTTAGTACATGAACTCTTAGACCTACACATTCTTTTCCTTTTTCAATTAATGCCTAAACTGAATTCCTGACTCTCCGTGCCTTTTGTATTTGCCAATAGCAACCAAAGGCTCAACGCTACTGATTTGCTTTCTAACTTGATCATTTATAGTAATTTTATGGTGGTCAGTACAGTCAATGCTATATTTCATGTGCTTTGGTTGCTATCATTCTAACAACTTAAAATGTTTAATATTCTATTTAATGTTACACAGGAAAATAGCATATGTTTTCCTGATCAGTGAGGTCTAAAAACTGGCTTGTGCTTGATGGCCCCATGTGCCATATGATTAAAATTCATACAGCAATACTCCATCAGTAAGCTTAAGTGACATCAAACCAGTTAGAATGTATCCTTTTTAACCCTGTATTTGTATTTTGATGGCAATGATACTGCATGCTCACTGCTTTGATAAATCAGTAGAAAGCAGTATATAAATCTGGATAATAAAATAAAATGAATAATAAGCCCTCACCTTTCTAAGAGGGCAACATTTTGCACTCACAACAACTCATGAGGGCTCAGAGATAATGGTCCCATTCAGACATAATGGGCAACCATTGCTTTCAAGTGCATGAATCAGCTGTGGTGAGCTTCAGGTTCACACTTTTCCTGCTGCCCTCTCCTCCTCTTTCACATGCCAGGGAACGAGATCAGAAGCTTTTGCTTCCAGTTTAAACAAACCACAAATCAAGTGATGTCTGAATTTGGGTAACTATGATTTGTTTAAACTATGGTTAGTGAGAACAACCCAGGATCAAACCATGGTTTCAGATCCTGGGTTGGTTTGAAACCACACTTTAAACAAACCAGTTTCCTGATCTCAGACATTAACAGGGAATCATGGCTAGTTTCAAACTAGAAGCAGGTGCTTTCAATCTCCTCTGGCATGTGGAAGAAGCGGAGATGGAAGAGGGGCTGTGTGGGCCCAAAGTTTGCCACAGCTAATTTACATAGTGGAAAAGCATAGTTTCCTGTTAAGTCTGAACTGCACCAGTGACTTGTCCACAGAACCAAAAATCCAACTGCTAGACCACACAGGCTATACCTTACTTCAGTGGCTAATCTAGAAAGACGTTTATTGGGTTCATTCACAAGATGGGAGGAGACATAAATCATAGAGAAGAGTCAGAAAAGTGCTAATGACTTCCTCTCCGTCTTTGAAGGGAAACATATCAAATTGCTGCACTCCTTTACTATAATATTAATATGATATAGATGCATGGGAGAACAGAACATAAAGTCACCCAGTGAGCTTCCATGGCTAAGTGGGGACTAGAACCTGGATCTCCCAATTCCTAGTCCAACACTCTAACCACTACACCACACTGATAGCAAGGTAGCCAGTACCTAATGGTCTATGTGTATCCTCCACTGTTTAAATTAAAAGAAGTTGCTCCCTTGGAAATCCAGGTACATGCAAATGCCTATCTGACTTCCAAGTCACTACCCCCGTCAGACAGTGCATGAGGGTACCTTTAAATTGGCCCATTGAGAGCCTTGGCCAGTCTTCAAACAGCCCCAAGATAGATCATCTGGTTAAAGCACCACCTTGGCACCCTTTATGATGCCTTTTGTTCTGCATACTTCTAAATAACTGTCTCCTAGATGCATAGCTTCTGTTATGCTCAGTCAGTTAGCTTTAATTCTATCAAACATCAAGAAGCCTCTACGAGGTCTCCTTTCAAACTCCAGAATCATTTTGTTCTCCCCCATCCTGAGTCCAGCCCCAAAGCGACTGATAGATAGCCTTTGTACTTTTTGTTTTGAAGTCTGTAACTGCCCTTGAGTTCAGGCACCCAGAACATTCTTTCACTGTGGGACTCGGCATGGAAAGACCTGCTGTTGCACTGCTCTAAAAACTGCTTGGAGTTTGTTTGGCTCTTAGGCCCATTCCTCATGATCCTTTCCTAGCACTCTCCCCATTCTACTCTGGTGTCTACCCCATGTTTCCAGCCTAGAGTCCTTCTTCACTCCTCTTGAACTATCTTGTTGCCCTGTTTGCCTAGATAGATCATGTCACCCTATATACCTAGATACCGCTTCATTCCTAGGTGAAGCACCCGTTGAGTCTTTTCAGCCAGGATCATTTGGGACATAGCATACCACATGAGGTCCCCAAATTACTTGCTAGAGCTCGGTGCTATGCAGAAGCTGCACCCTCTGTATGAGCTGTTGACTCCATATTCAATGGTTTGGTGGGCAAGTGGGGAATTTGGGAAGTCGTGCTGAGGTGGTCACAAGGCCCTCAAGTTAAGTGCAGCCACATTCTTAGCCACACTTTTTAGTTTTTTAATTAGGACCTCTCTCTTCAGTTACCCTTATCCCTGTTTTCTATATTTCTTCACAACAGCCAGGGTCTAAGGAGACACCTCATCTTTAGGCTCCCTAATCTATTTCTGTGACCAAGTTGTTTTGGCTCAAGGATACCTAAGAATGGCTAAGCATCCACTCAGTCTCCTCATCATCACTGTGAGTACCAAGACCCCAAACAACTTTGAATATATCACATGGGTGGCTCTTTCTGGTCAACATGGTAATCAATGGCGCCTACTCAGATTGAGCTCATTACCCATTCTGAATTTGTAACCAACGCTAGGAAGCAGAGGCACATTCATTGCAGCTTAAACAAACCATGATGGCTTATTTAAACTACAGTGTATACCAGGCACCTTTTGCCTAATTATCCGCCTGGACACAGCTTGTCATGTTGTCCAAACCTGGGTGGCTTGGCTTGTTTAAGGGAGATACAACCCTCAAATAACCCAACAATAGGCCATGAGTTATCTGAGGATTGTCTCCTCATCAAACTAGCCACGCTGCCTGGGTTTGGACAACGTAACAAGCTGCACCCGGGTGGGTAATTAGACAAATGATGCCCAGCATGAACCAGCACGTGCTGAGGCTTAAACCAGCCACCACAGCTTGTTTAAGCAACACTGACCATCGATGCTGAACTGGAAAAAGGTACCCTCTGTGAGCTTCCAAGCATCCATGATCAACCAGGAAATAAGATCCTCTGTATTCCTTTTCTTTTGAAACCACTTAATTATAATCATTTTGACCCCTTTTCCTTCTCTGTGCCTTTTACTATTCTGAATTTCCATGCTTCTGTGACCCACCATTTGTCACCACCACCTGAGCACCCCTGTGCATGCCTTCAAAACCATGTCTTGCCATTCCTACAGTGATCTCCCCCTATTTGGCAAGTGCTAATTCCCTCTCACTCCATCTTTATCTATTTCTATGTTAGGAGTATTAGAAATAATATACTGGTCCATGTGCTAAAGGGGTTGGTATACTAACAAGTATTTTTCTCCTCTGTAAGATATTTGGGATAAAATATTTACTCTCAAGGATTATCTTGAGTTAATTTTCCCCACTTGAAGTAGCTATTTTCCCACTTGGTTGAAGCACAGTCTATGAACTGCTGCGTGCATCCCACACCGTCACATTTTATACTGTCCCTTTAATTTTAAGAATATAAAAATAGAGAGTTGACACAGCCTTCATTCTTTACAGAATAGGAAGTGTAGAACAGGCCTGGGATTTCATCTGGTCCTTTGGATCCCCTCCTGTCCATCACAAGTTTAGCAGGGAACAACTGAGCATCAAGGAGAAGGGCTGTGCTGCACTTCATCTGCATCCTGCTCCCTTTTCCATGCTGCTCAGCTGTTCACTGCTGATCCATAGGAAAAAGGAAGGAGGGAGCAGGAAGGAGGGAGCATGTAGGTGCAGCAGAACCTTCATTACCATTAAACCAGTGGTGAAGAAGCCATTTTGCAATCGGCTTTGAAATGTGTACAAATGCAGCTCCTTCTTCTGCAAGAACTGCTGGAGGAAGGATGAAAAATTCCAGTTTCATGAAGATTGAACCTTTGCAGTTTGTAGCTGTGTTATAAAACCACCTGCTAAAGAGAGAAAGGGAAGTATTTTGTGTGGTTCCCCCCCCCCCATAGCAAAGGTGAAAATTTCTCGGAAGACAGGTAAGGTTTGACTTGTGTTCCTTGCAAATATGCAAAAAGTTGTCCATGCATTCTGCGACTTCATGCAAGCAATATTCAGGATGGAACTGCATTTTGAAATTTGAAACTTTGAATAACTGCTCAGCTGTGCATTGACATTATTTGCATTCTTCTGCTGGGATTGCTGAGCTCTTTTTGCCATTTTAAAAAAGCCATTTTGGTGATATCCAATGTGTGAACATACTTCTGGTCATGCAATGGAACTCTCCCTTCATCTCCTCCTCCCTGCACCCCCCCCAATCTGTTCTGAAGGGTTCCACAAACCTTCAGAGCAGATGGGGGGGCTGTAGGGGGAGGGGTAGTGATGGATGTCATTCCGTTGGCCAACAGACTGTGGAAGGAGGAATTTTAGTGGGGTGTGTGTTTGTGTGTGTGTGAGAGAGAGAGAGAGAGAGACAGAGACAGAGAGACAGACAAAGAGAGGATAGATGGATGTCTTTGTGTGTTACGGGAGGCATGCCAGGATCTCCCATTCTCTGCTACACCCCCTCATCAGCACACTCATGGTGAAGGGAGATATGGGAAACCTCCACATTTAGGCATTGCACCCATGCTCAGTTTAACCGATCTCTATGTTTTTCCCCAGAGATCATGTGTAGGCAGCAACCGAGCTAATGAGGATGCGAACTCTTGACATCCAGGCTGAAACACAAATAAATCAAGAAGTATCTCTGAAACCTGGCAACCTCCTGAAACACCAGTCCACATGCTCCCAAATACATTATGGAATACTTATGCATTAAAATATGTTGAACTTGTAGATAATTAGAAACATTGAAGCATAATAGAAATTCTTAGGATAACATATGTAATTTAAAAATGAATCACATAATGTGATTTCATGCCCTGTGACATTATTTCTTAAAATTAAACAGTTTCAGGTAGTCTTAAATAAATTTCATCCTCAGACAATTCACAGACGTTTTCCTCTGTCTAGCACAAAAATCAATACAGAGCTTAAAGAACATATTCATTGTCTTTGTCTCTCTCAACAAGATGTTGCATGATACATAGATCTTTGTCCTACAAAACCATCTTGTTTTTGTAGTAAAACTGAGACACATCTGGATAACTATGATAAGACTACCCATATCCATCCTCATTTGACATTGTTATACATGAATTTAAAAACTGTATTGGTGATGGAACAATGGCAAAATATTCCAATGTGGACTACACCCTAAATGAATAAAGGATGTTTAAACATGGTACTGAGCAAGTCAAAGGAGTGAACCACTTCCATAGAATCTCGTGGTATTTCTTGTGAAATTCTAACTTTGAAATATACCAGCCTACAATCCAGAAAACCTATTTTACACATTTATACGCCATAAATTATCTAACTTCCAACACACTAAGATCTCAGAAGGTTAAAATTCAGTAAACAATAACAAAGTGAAGAAATGAAATCAGTATTGTACCAGCCAAAGTGGGGCAGCTGTTATGTAAACTCCAGCACTAGGCATACATTTAGTACAAAACAGCAAACACTGTACCTATTATATGAATACAACTGGAAAATATGGATTAATCCTTCAGAGGCAAGTTCGTTTTTGAGGCACTTCCCTAGACCCCTTGCTCATCTTTCAGAGAAATTGCCTGCCATTACAAATATCTTCCTGAAAGATCTTCACATTAAGGAACTCATAAGCATTTCAAGGAATTCCAGGACGCAGTTCTAAAATCATGTCTAATGCAGGGATGGGACACTGGTGGTGCCCAGACCACATCCTTACCCTGCCTCAGTGCCAGCTCCAGAATGTTGGAGGTACTCAGGAGAGATGTCCTCAGTGAGCCCCCTTAAACTATGAAAACTGGGGAGAACTGAGGTGGCCTATGCACCCACCCCCTTCCTACAGCACCAAGTAAGTGACTGTAGCTGCTTTTACTGCTGCTGCTCTTCCTCCTCCCAATCCTTGAAGTAGACACATAATTTCAATGCCTCTCGTTATATTACTAGTACCCTTCTTCTCCCTCCTATGCTCCTTTATCTTTTTTTTTTTTAAGTGTGTAGACCTGTCATCCGGGAACACCAAGTGTGTCTGTCTTCCTTCTGCTGCTGTTGACCTCCTTTTCATGGGAAGAGCATGGGCTATCCCTTCTGAATAGCAAGTGGGAGAACTGAGAGGAAGTTGTTCTCTATGGAAAAGACTTTACTTTGCTCCTGCCGTTGACATGCTGGCTGTTCTGAGTCTCCCTCCGGGGCTGTCCCTGCCATTCATATCCTTTGCTGCAAAGCCACTGTGGCAGCTTCTCTATTAGCCACACAGAACACTCTTATTCTGCTCTGCACCAGAAGGTCAAGACACATCTTTTTATCATGGCTTTTTAAATTGTTATGATTCTTAAGGCTGTTTTTAATATTTCACTATATTTTTACTTGATTATGATTTTTTTCTGAAAGTTTTGTAAACCACCTTGCTTGGCTTCAGAAAGTGGTATAGAAATACAGTAAATAAATGAATAATTACAACAGCAAGGAGCAGCAGAAGTTGGACAGCTCCAGTGAACTGTGGGACCCTTGCATGGGCACTACTGGGGTGGGGTTGTACTCCTGAAGAAACAGGCTGTAGTTTGGGTGTGCTCCTGGATCTATCTCTGTCACTGGAAGCCCAGGTGCCCTCAGGGGCTTGGAGCGCCCATTCCCAATTTTGGCTGATGCGAGTAACTATGCCCCTGATATCCTAACTGTATGAGTATCTTTAACCATGCAGAATGCCATGGTCTCTCCACTGAGAATCATTATCTATTCACAAAACAGTCATGGATAAGGGGGAATGGCTTCCATGTGACAGGCATGACCATGAATTCTAGACAAAGCTGTATTCTAGACAAAGGTGAATCCAAGCACATCTCATTTAGAACTTAAAACCATACCACATGGCATAATTATTTGAATTTCTTTATTTTGCTAGGAGAATACATATATAGTCTTGCCAAAAATCAAAACAGCAAATAAATCAATGCTTTTAAAATGGCAGGGAGGACTTGTTCCTGGATATATGTAGTTCCCTGCCCTAAAAATTACTCCATTCAACCTGTCAAAAACCAAACCCCATTTTCTTAAAATTCAGTCAACTGAGTATTTTAGCCATTTTGAGCCATAGTCCACCAGGGGTTTGCTTAGCATTAGAATCTATTTCCAATGCCATTGATAACACTGAAAATGTGATGTAACAACCTCTGATCATGCCCAGATTACTTTTCACCACAGAATAATCACAGTCAGCCTCCATATGTTTGGGATTAGGGAGCTGGCAGGACAGGACGTCAGTTGATGTGATCCAGGAAGGTTTGAAGCACACACTTTTCACTTTAGAAATTCACTGTTTCTTCAACAGACCTATAAGTAAGCCAGTGGGAAGTTTATTTTGTAGCAAGCTACAAAGTCAGTGTCTTGGCTAGCTACCACTGAGAACTCACAGCTGGGCGGTTATTCACAAGAGAAGAGGGTTGTACCATCCTCTACCTCACCATCAGAGTGTCACACTGGTTTTCTAACATTGTTAAATAGCATGCCAAGACACTACTCTCCATGCCACAAAAAATGAAACTTGGTGCATGCTGAACCCCTGATATTCCTGTCCTCTGGGACACATCAATTTAAAACAAGGCTACTGAACTGAAATGTCAGAGCAGTCTGACAAATGATGTCAATATCTATCATACAAACAAGGGAATGGGTCTGCTGCTTAGGTATGCAACACGGGGCAGGGGAACAGGATCCAAAACGCCAGCCAAACTCAGGTGGGGTGGAAGACAGACTGAGTAAGCCAGGCTACTCCACCTCTGTTTAGCTTGCAGCCAGATAACAAATCCCTCCCACACAGACAATGTGCTCTTTTTTCTTCTCAGCCCAAAAGGCAACTGCTGTTTTTTGTAATTGCAGAGAGAAAGGGAAGGAGGAGGAGCTAACAGGCAGCCAGGATTTAACCTGCAAAACTTATGCTGGGAGGAAACAGACCCACTAGATAGGCGGGACATGTCTGGCTACATTCCAAACAAAAAGAAGATAGCTTGATCATCATGTGCCTGACTGCTGGCTTGAGTTTGAACTTAAGAATAGTTTGAACTTAAGAATAGTTTGGAGAACAAAAACAAATAGGAAAAAAACATGATGCAGTTCTTTTAATTATGTTTCACCCATTCCTGTTTTGATTATGAGGATCTCTACTCTTCAACCTTCATGGTACAGCCAACCCTGGCTGTACATATGAACTGGTTCTGACTTCAGAATCTAAGTGATAGCATGTAGCAGCCTTCAGAAAGCCTAGTTAGAAGAATATCCGTAAATTTATTGGAATTACGGCAAACTATAAAAGTCTCACAATATGTGGCATTCGTTTTGTATCGCATATGATAAGAATTTTAAGCTGCAATCCAGAAAGCAATTATATATATACACGTCTAACCACACTGAGTGGGAATTACCCAGTCATGACTAGGGCAAGATTGCAAGTTTAGTTTGGGTAATAAAAGTAGCACTCTTTTAACTAACTGAAACAGAAATCCAGGTTTTAACATACTCTGCAACAGCAACTTAATTTTTTTTTAAGTCAGGGTGGCTAGGATGTAAGGGAATTTATTAGTGCCTGTATATTGCAAAAAACAATAAACATCTTAAAACATATTTGTATCAAAAGAGATTCATCTATGTTTAGATCTAAACTCTATACATGACAACATTTAAAAGGAAGCGGATTGAATGGAATGAATGTGCAATTCTCTCTTGTCTGTCCTGCAGGAAAGGTTGGCTGACTAAAGGTAAAAAACTCATGGAATTACATAGTTCCTTCCTTTGCAACTGCTGCCTGATTATGTACATCTATTTTCAAAGAGCTTCTGCACCATGCAGCAAGTTTGTCTGTGGCTGCTATGATAAGAAAACCTTTCACTCACAACCAGTGTGCGCAAGAGGTGTCTTTGTACACAAGCACTTCCTGTTTTCATTCCATGATCAAATATGTTATTTGCAGGGCAAATAGGGGAGCACTTGAGGGAGGAAAGCAGAGATGTCTGAGAGGCTAATTGAGTGTACTAAAGGGCTGTTTGGCATGGAGGGAAAAAGGAGTTTTCCAAGGCTATGAATAAAGGCTGCATGGGTCAGATTTCTTGCTGTTCCTTTTCTTTAACTATCTTTGAAGTTAAATAACAACAGCCTTAATGTCAGGTTTACCTTTCTGATATCATAATCTTTATGTACTACTGAAAAGCTTATACTACCAGGCTAGGATTTCCTTTACCCACTCAAATTCTGGATATTATCCAGAAAAAGCATGCACATTTCCAAGCAATTCATCCTCAGATCCTTTCATCTTCCTGTACCATTGTAATACCAAACGTAAGGCAGATCCCAGTGGCAGAATGAGAATATGATAGAACTATCATGCAAGCAATGGAGCTTTCTATCAACAAAAAGCTTTATATGTAGCCTATTGTTAGTATTATGGAAGCTGTTCCAAAACTGAAATAGTGGAAAAGTAATACATACAATTATGAAACAACATTATGAAGGACAGAGTCAATGGGTCAAATTAATTCATGAAGAGTTATCATCTAAGTTCAAAAAGTCATTTAAGCTAATATAGAGAAGCAAAGTAGTTCTTAAGGTGAACTGTATTACCTTTTTGTAAAATATTTATTGCATAAAAACATTTTTCTAAATTAGCATAATTAATTTGAAGTGAATGGCTTTACCCAGACATTTCATACCACACAAAAATTTCTGAGTTTAGTTTAAAGAAAAAATGTCTTGCCTCCCAGGCGAAGCAGAGGTTAATGATTTTTGTCATATTGAAACTAACAGCTAACAATTGCTACAGTTGGCCTTTAGTATTTTTTATTTGTCCTTTTGAGGTATTCAGAATAGGTGACAATAGCTTGCAGTTGAGAACATATGTAGAGAGACCCCTGTGGGTTATGGAAAAGTTGTTCCATGCTGGTTGGGTGTTTGAAAAAAAAAAATACAACCAGAGTTCTTTTATGTTCCTTTCATTAATGAGAATGCATGAATGTCAAAATGCACCAATAGGCCATTCAAGGGGCAAAGCTTTAGCAGCCCCTTCTTTAAGAACACATCCTGAGATGTAAAATACATTTGCTTAACAAATTAAAATAATGAGATAATTCAATTAGTTTCTTTTTTAAAAGAAAGTGAAAAAAGGGTACATTGTAGGATTATTGTAATACAAGACCAGGTCACAGAGCACAAAAGGGTGGACAAACCTATTTGAAATAAAGTTAGAGTAGTGGTGAAGGAAAACATTTTAAAATTATAGGATCTTTTTATAAAGACATTTATCTCAAACAATATTTATACATGATAGTTATCTTTATGGCTGGACCAGTGTTAGATTTTGAAAAAACAAGCTAGTTTGAGAAGCAACAAGAATAAGGGACTATTTAAGAGAAAGAGTTCCTTTCTTTCTCTGCATGTGTTTATGGCAAAAAAAATCTTTTTGAATTTTCACTGCACTAAGTCAGAGGTCTCCATTATCAGTCTTCAGGTCTGAGAATTATAGCACAGTAAATCTTTCAACACCTACAAACTCATTAAAACCTAGATGGCAAAGGAGCTTTAAAAAAAAAAAAAAAAGCTTATGCAAGGACCATCCTCATCAAAGCTATTGAATGTCCTTAATTCATCTGGTGTGAGATAGAGAAACAGGGTGGAATTTCAAGAAGGCTACAGTCAGGAAGATGTTATCCAAGACACGCAAGTTACAAATGATTCTTTTGGCAAGCATACACAGAACACTTTGCACACACCCTTTTAGAAAGAAAAGCCAATGGCAAAAATCCATGGGGATGTGGTCGACTTAGTGAGAGAAATTAATATGCAAGCTTCTGTGAAATAAAGTGGATTATTCATAGCCCCAAGTTTTTTCAGTGTCATTGTGCTGCTCTTCTAACCACCTCCTTGAGCTAAAACAAAAAAACAAACTCCCTCACACTCACTCAACTTCCAAATTAAAAACATTTTACAGGTTAGTAAATCTCCAGCTGAGGTGATGTAGCAAAGAACAGCTGTGAAGTAATTTTGATAATGATGAGAATAATAAGCACATGGCAAGGTTCAGGGCTTTGCTGTTGCAGCTTCAGTGCTCCTGAATAGATAAAAGTGATTAAATACTCCTGATTATCCCTGACCAATATGTAATGGATTTACAGCCCTTTCAATTAGTCAGTATTTGCTTAGGACTCATTATTTTGTCTTTGGTTAAGTAATCAGCCCAGAGACTCATGTTCTGTCTAATTCCTCTGAGCCAAGTGGGTACTACAGGGCACCTGACCTTTGAAATGGCCATAGCTGGAAGGCAAAAATAACCACTGCTCTAACAGAGGCACTGGCTATTCTGGCTAATCCTGACCCTACAGGCCAGATCAATGCACCTTAGTTTGCTAATAATGCCCTCACATCAAAATGATGGTTTAGAACTGTGGATCTATCGCTACCCAAACCATTCAGCTGTTCTGCTAGCAGAGCTGCTCAGTTGTCACCACCATAAATAAAAGAGGTGCCTGATCAGGAAATCCTGACAATATAAGCTAATGTCTACCACCAGAGAAATGTATAATTTTAATAATCACAGGTAAATCATTGTGCATGTGATATATGCTTAATTATATATATACTTAATATATCCTTTTAAGCATTAGCCTAAACAAAATGCTTAATGATATATGCTTAACTATCCTTTTAAGCATTAGCCTAAACAAAATGGGAGGAAAAGTGAACTAATAATTTTACCATTTCCATGTTAAATTAAGAGAGCTACTACTTCTGGAAAAATGTATTTTGATGCCTAAAGTAAAGCTGTAATAGTCAACAGAACACCAACACATAAAGCCAGTTGCAAACAGGAGCATATAGCTAGATTGCTACTAAAAGTGTTGCTTTTTCAAAGGTTTAATCTCTTTCCTCCTAGAAGTGAATATGGGTAGCTTTTAAGATAATGGACTTGAACAGCATCTTAAAATAGGTGTTTTAATCTCCTATAGAACTGAAGAATTAGAAAAACTAAGTTCTATATTTTACATGTAAACCAACACAGGAAATATTTTCAAATGAATTCTCTGACTTCACTTGCAATGTATGTTGGAATACACATGCTATAGTAATACTGTGTGTTCCAAAACTAACATAGCTCCAGCATGCAGGAGCCCTGGGTGGTGGGCTGTTCACATACATTTAACTCTAGAAAGAACTGAATCTCACACTTACTCTGACCAACATCAGCCACCTAATAGGTTTGGGGTGGGCCCTTGAAAAGTTATTTAAGTCTGTCTGAACATCTAGTGGTAACTATCCAACATCTTTATGTGTGTCTGTGATCTCTCACCGAAAACATTATTAAAAATGCTCTCATTGCTAAACAACAAAGTAAAATGGTAGTCCTTCAACTGAATCCTATTTTGCACTAGGGACTGTGCTTTATAATCAAGATACATAACATGTAATGATTCCAAAATATACTTCGTAGTGAAATACCAACTTCCAACTGCCCAAAATGTTACCCTAACATAGTGTTTACAGTTTCTTAAAGGAAAATATTAGCCGTGAACAATAACTTCTTTTTTTGCATTCACTTACTGTGAGATGTTGGAAAAGCCACGCTCTCATTATATTTGTTGCTACTTTGGGGAAAATTCCTCTTTTCTTCTGCCGCTTTTTATCCTTGTCTGGGTCATCATCGTCCCCTGTGCCGGGAGAGGCTACACTGTTGTCTAAACCATCTCCTAAAAGACAAAATGGGATGAGAGATAATAAACAAGAAATATAAACCAATCAGAATAATCAGATTAACTACTGAAGCACTAATGAAGTGTCAATGATATATGAATGTATCAGGCATCTTCCATTTCTTATTAAACATGAATGCTGATATAGATATATAAAAATTAGAAATCATGTCTGTCCAGATACTTATTTTATGCTTCACATATACACAAATCATTAATTCAATTATAATTGTGTGCTTGACATAGTGCAATACCTCTTTGTCAATTATGGGATGCAATGTGGGAAAACCTGCCACAAGAAAACCTGTATACTGTAAATACATTCCTTGCAGCCATGCTGAATACATGGTATAGGTAATCAAGTTAAATGTTCTATGGTCTATATATTCTGGGTCCTCTGCATAGGTGACAGTAAATGTGTCACTGTTCAGTGGACATTACAGACTGTCAGCTCAACCCATCCCATTTGCTATCATCTCCCTATACAAGTGTGTGTGTGTGTGTACGTGTGCGTGCGCACAGGCACACACTTATACCTTGTATGACCCTGAACACAGTACTTACAAGACATGAAAACTTCTGTGTCTGCGTCAGTGATCATTATCTTCTATCTTTAAAAAAAAGATGCACATCAAGGTAGGGTGCTTGCTTAATCAGAACTTTCCATCAACATCTTTCTCTTTGGTGCTTTTCCCTGGCATTAATTGTGCATTAGCAAAAATCATTTACTTTTAACAGTCATAGTTATTTTTTCTTGCCCTCAAGCAAAAATGCCTTGAAAGCCTGCCTGGAGGGCATCTAAATTATGTATCTGAAAAACTCTTCTGGCAAGGCATTGCAGGACCCCTACTTTCTTAAAATTCATACAAGCATGTCTTCCTGTTTTTGGGAAGGCATCAATCAAGAGAAGCAATATATGCCATATTCCTCCATTAATATTTGAACTAATAACTTTTAAAAAAGGAAAGAAACAAGATCCGACTTGTGGCATAATCAAATGCAAAATAAATGAAGAATACTGGGACAGCACTGAGACTTTATAGATTGCTGTGTTTTCCTTACACATCATTAGCCCGGAGCCACACGAAAGAGGAAAACAGAGAAGTGGAGAGTTTATGCTCCCTGCTGGTGTTTAAGAAGCCGAGGTCCTGGAAGGACATCTGGGAATTGCACTGAGACGGTGGTTTTTGTAATTTAAGAATAGACATTCATTAGCAGTAAATGCCATAAATCCCATGCTAAGTAAAAACCTTGTCCAAGAAAGCCTAAAACAATAAACTCTGTGCTCAATGTAGCCTGAGATAGATGCTCCATAGCTTCCTGAGGAATGCTATAGACCCACAAACTAATTCCTATAGCCTCTTCTGGTTCTTTAGTGCTGCTAAAACAAACACATTACTGCTACACAGAAACTGTTTATCTCAAAACTTTAATTTCTATTTCACCTTCATCTGTAGTGCCCATACACCTTTCCTGTGGTACCTCTTCAAAAAAGCAAAAAAAGGGGGGCAGGGGGACACCCCCCCCAACCCTCCCTAACTAAAGGGACAAAAAAGCCGGAGCAAAGAGCGAGCAGATTAATTTTATTGACATTTCCATTTTCACTGCAATGTGATACTCTCCATCACATAGAAGAGATGGTCCTCACTATTTACAGAATGACAGGCCACTTCATTACAACCACCTTGCCTCAAGGCTGAGTAGTTCCCTTCTACCTGCTGAAGGACCTGAGTCAGACCCATAAGTCGTTGTTTTCTTTTTCTTTGACTTGCAGCAAATAAAAGGTAAATGGAAGAGATGGAGAGATCAAAGAAAAAGACACCAGCCCGCACAGCTTATCACAAGCCAATTATTTTGGAGAACTACTATTTTGGAAGAACTCCTCCCTAGTAGGAAAAATACACACACGTGCGTGCGCACGCACACATGCACACTTTCCACTACGCCAAGGAACTGCTGCAAGGCAAATTTTCACAAACACTAATGGCTTCTGACTGCTCCTTGGCAACCCCAGCATTTTAACCTGGGTGGATGTGCTCTCCAAAATATAGACACTGGAGCTATCTCATCAGCTGTTCATGTGACACAGATGGAGAGTGGCTATTAGGAGCCAGGCAATGGGCCTTGGGGATCTGAGGTGCTGTAGTGTAGCCTCAGGCAATTTTGAAAAGCAGTACCTGGAGATGGAGGGGCAAGAACAATCTATGCCAAAAGTGCAAGTTCGAAATCAGTCTGTTTGCCTATTGCCTAGATAAAGATATTTGTCTTCTTTGCTAAAACCGTATGGATGTATGCATATAATGCATGTAGATATAAAATCTTATTTTCTTCAGCCTGTCTGCCTTTCTCAGACAGGCACACAAATACTACAGAGACTTGAGAATGAACAGCCCCTGTTTCTCTCCAGGCATATGGTTATGTATGCACTCAGGACTATTTGGTGATGTTTTCCATGTAAAGCATATTTGTAGCCTTCCAAGAGGATCCATACAGTGTTTTCATTTTGATAAAAGGCTAACCATAGGCGATTAGATATTCTGATTCAGATTCACCTTGCAAAGTCTGGCTGAAGTTTGCACAGCCAGTAGCACTGCTCTAGTTTAAAATATTAGAGATTAATTACCAGCGCCAACTCTCTCTCACTATTTACATCATGAAAAAAAATATTTTAGTGGTGGCAAATTATATACTAAGAGCAAGGTGCAAATTAAAATTCTGAAAATCATCAATAACTGGGTTTTAATAGGACTAGTCGTTTTATAAATAGTATGACTTGTAAAGCTCAAATAGGACTACTACTTTAGGAATGAAAGAATGTTTATCTGAACATATGGTGTGATTCTGGACTCCAGTAAAAATTAGAATTAATTCCACAGTAGTTATTCAAGCTACATAACTACAAGTAACATCAGAACTGGATTTAGTCTGTCTAAAATCAGTAAAGCAAATTATTATATATGAAACATTAAAAAGAGGATAAATGTATTTTAAACAATTCCTACTATTCCTAATCAATCTTTCCATAGTGAATGAAAAACTAGTTGCAGAGAAACAAAATAAAGTCTAAGCTCCTGAGTGTTTGATATAATGCAATAATTACAAACTGATTTTTGCCAGCCATGCCACTTTGGCACATACCAGAAGGCATGAGAGTAATAATATGCCTGACACTCTATTGCCTTATGAGCTATGTAGCCATTTATGCCTGTGCCTCTCTGACCAGTTGCTGAATTCCTATTTGGTTCAACATTATCTTTATGTAGGTGTAAATGCATATTATAATATCTAAGCCAAGACAGAGATAAGCTAGCTGCCTTATAACAGATCGGGTTCTAAAAACTACTCTCTTCCCTCCCATAGTAATAATGCACTGGGGAAAAATTGAGCACACAAAGTAAATCTCAGAAGGAAAAACAATCACTGAAGAGAGAAAGTTTAAGGCTGTGTGTGTATGTGTGACAGAAAGAGAGAGACAGAGAGAGACAGAGAATGAATGATCATTCCTGGAAAGATCATGCATTCATTTGTACACTGGTGTTTAGTTTTCAGAGTCCACAGACCTCAGGGATCTTCAGGGAATGGAAGACCCAATCCCACAGAGGGTTTGCCTCTATGTTGCTTTTCATGTTCTCCACTCTGCATCCCATCCCCAGTGGCAAGACACGATGCTGTCAATGTTCCCCTAGATCTCAACCAGTGTGTGCTGTACACTGCACCACTCCCCAAGTACAGAATTGAGCAGACTTAGTTAATGCTGTTCCTGGCAGCACGGTCTCCCATTGGTTCTCTGACTATCTTTCAGTCAGTTCCCAAGAACAGTATATACCCATGTAAAGAGGTCCTTTCATCATGACATGCTCCCTCTCCTTAAGTCACAGACCTCAATCCTACTTGCCTTAACTAGGTCTCAAGAAACTTCCAAACAAGTTGTAGACTGAGGCAGTTTGAATTATTCCTCACTCTGATCAGTTATTATAAAGTTAGTGATTTCTGAGTCATTTTCTCTTTATCCGCTTTTGTTTGTAACTCATAGAAGGAATAAAATGATTACATTTACACAACTTACTCACCTTCCTGCATATAAAATGTTATAACAGCAACACTTTTAAATTTTTGGAAAAGTGTGTGTATTTATTTGTAGACCACTTTTCTTAGGTGGGGACAAAGAGGAAGGCATCAAGTATTCTCTACTTACAGTCTAGGGCTTTATTAAAAAATAGGTTGTTACACAGCAAAAGAACTATATGAATAGCTGCTCTGCTCTACTAACTGGAGTGCCTATATTTCATTTTAAAAGAATTCAGAATGTTATGGAATATAAAAGACATACATTCTTAATCTATGAAAAAATAGTAACCCCTCTCCAAAAAGGATACTTCATATGTGCCAGATGACGATGATAATGACACATGTCTGGACTCTGGAAACAGTACCACTGTCATCCAAACGATTTCAGGAAGACAGCAGGAGCCCTAGTTCCACAAAAAATGCATTCCAACCTCATCATCTGAATTTCACCATCTCCATGTATGTTTAGCCTACAGCTGCTATCCGTGTTTTTATACAGAAGAGGAGGAGAGAAAGTAGGGATGTGCTTGTATTTGCAGCTTATTTGAAAGGTATAAAAAGGAAACTCTTCTATGGCTGTCCCACAATAGCATAGGTTTTACATAAAATTCAATAAGAATACTAGGGGCAAGATTTATCTATTTTTAAATAAAATGAAAGACTTAATTACTTAGGTGAGAATACTGTTTAGATTATTTTGCGTGCAAGTGATATAATAAATAAATCTGGAAGGAAGGTTACAGACAGCAAATTAAAACTGAATGAATTATAGTTATTTTACTGAAAAAGTCTGTAGTTTGGTAATCCAAAATGTGGACCCATATTTGCTAGATTAAAACTCAGCACCATTTCCACAGTGCCACACTGGTTCACAAGCCCTCTGCGTGCCACTGATTATAGAACAGTCGAAGAAGTGGCTGCAATCAATCTGTCCACATCAAGAAGCCACTACTCCATCTATCCCTAAACATCAGGACTAATTTATACATTGCATCCAAATTTACATGCTGTTGCTATTCTGAACTGTGTGGTTTCCCCTTTACATACTGTTAGTTGCTTGTACTAATAAATGCCTGCAACATTTGGGCTGTTTATACCTACATGGTGGTGTTTTAGTATTATGGCAGCAATGGCCCACACCACCAGTATAATATGTAAATTGGGGCTTTTCAATGAATCCACCCTTTCTTCAGGTGGAGAGCAAGAAGTTGTGCGGTTGTTATAGAAATGCATGGCAGCTAAGGAAAACTGGCCTAGGAGACATATGCAAAATACAAATTTGGTAACCCTACTTGGAAGTAGATTCTTTTGCTAGGCCTTTTTCTTCTTGTGACATGTGTCTGTTCAAGAAATAACAGGATTGTGGTTTGTAATCTTACAGCTTGACCCTATGAGTTGCTGGGCTAGGTAATAAATGTCATAATGGGAGCATAACAACTGCTGCTTCAGCACAATGTCACAACAGTTGCTGTTGTGAGCTGTAGGGGGCCAACAATCTAGTGTAGCAGTGTGGTCTGACGCTGCTATGCCACCAACAGCCATCCTCGCCAGTTGTAGCAGCATTTGATTATCTGCTCAGAATTCAGAACAAACAAGGTGCAGCAAGGCAATGTAAAAGATTATTTCTGTACACCATCTTAAAGATCTTTCAGTCCACACAGCTATCAGCTGCCCCTCTGCATGCCTCTATGCTTAAGCTTTGGTAAACATGAGATTGCAACTGCCATATCTTATAGTAAGACGGACGTAACCCACTCATCTGATAGAAAAGGCTACTGTAGGTACAGCAGTATATTCTACTTCATAACCGGTCAACTATGATACAATTCCACAGTGCCACTGTAGGAATCAGTAAGTTAGGGTGCAATTCTATGCCTGTTTAGAGAGAAAAAAGTCTGCTGGCTGGAGAATGCTGGGTGTTCGAGGCCTTTTTTCTGTCTAAACATGCATAGGATTGTGCCCTCAGAAGCTCATGTTGTCTGCCAGCTAAGTCACTGCAATAAATGTGGGAGTTACTCTTTTTTTTTGACAGTTCTCTGATTAAGAGCTAATTGTTCAAAATGTGTTTATACTACTTGAATGGGGAGAAAATTGTCTCTAGCACCTATTAGATTTCTGTTTTGCCATTTACCAATGGACCTCTATGAACTACATCTGTAGCTAATCAAGGTCAGCTGAAAAACTGAACATCTATTTGTCCAAGTATTTTCCTAGCAGAAGGCTAACAGGTATTAGTGCGAAGTGTTAGACTCTTGATTTTATTTTCTTAGTAGCTATTCAAGGTAACATACTTTTCTTATTAAAAAGTTCCATTATGGAAAATCTGTTAATTACTGAGCTCTCTTACCAACTTGCTATGCTAAACTGTCTAGATACATTAATGTGAAAAAAAAAATCTTCAGGTTTCTAGTGACTAGTTCATTGCTCAATACTGACTGAAGAGAAGGATGAAGTACTTTAGTTTACATGCAACATTTACTAACTGTGTGGGTTTTCCGACATTAGAGAAGGGACACTGACCCATGCCACCTTTTTCACACTCAAAAGAGCACTGAAAAAACAGTCTTCAGAGACTTACCTCAAGTTTCTCTGGCCCTGAACACCCTCCCCCCAGGGTATGAGTAGAAAGAAAAAAAGAAGGGAATTTAAGCTCCTTTCTCTTCAACTTTTCAGGCAGTATAAGCAGCATTTAGCAAATTCAGCCCCAAATGGCTCCAAATGCACTGAGCTGCAGGGGCTCATCCTTTGTTAGCCTCCCTCTATTTACACAGGATTTACACAGGCTCTGTACTGAAGAGACCACATGTTTCTGACGGAAAGCACTTTCATTCATACTGAATCAGGCAACAGGATTGTAACCACTGCAGCTTCATGCTGACCCAAGATTAGGGATTTCAGCAACACTGAGATGGTAACAATCTACTAACTAACCCAAAATTATCCATGGAGATTTTTCTGCCACTCACATTATAACTAATGTGGTCATAGAGATGAGATTTCTTTAAAGAGCTATTAAGAACTAGCTATTGTCAAGGAAATCCCTTCCCTACCCCTTCAATAAACAGGAGGAAAGAAAGTATATGTTGGGGGAAAATCAAACTGCTACTTGGATTAAAACCATTTCACCCACTGGCTGAAGACAAAAAGTGTAAAAGCAGACAGATGGACACATATGTAAATGTGGTGCCATTTTTCCCCCTGTTGTTGGCAGGTTAGTTAATAGTATAGTTTAATCATTTCTTCTCTGTTAATTCATTTTGGTTAACTAGTCATCATCAGCAACAGTTTAATAATATAGCAGGAACATGCTCATTCACATTTATTTGAATGCTACAGTGCCCAATTACCAGGTAACGATTAAGACATTTTTAGACAGTGCTTATAAGGCATGAATGCTGAAATCTAGTATCTGAGGGGTCACTTTACACAAGATGATTTTCCTACATGGATATCTCTACCGTGTGTACACTTACATATCATAACATGTGATAAGTCTTCCTACTGTGAGAACGAACCCTAATTTTGTCTGAAATTCCATTTTTGTAAATCATGTTTTCACTTCAGATGTTTTCCTCCCATATAGACTGAGAAATTCCATGGTGGCTAAACCTACTGATGTCTCATAGTGGAAAAAAAAATCCCAATAAAAAAATGGGAAATTAATTTCTTTAAAAAGATTTCACAAACTCCTTGGTCTCTTCAGCTATCATTAAAAATCATTACCAATACATAATGAATACACATCTCTGATAAGTACATGTGTAAGTATATAGCAGATATTTTAAAGTTCTTTAAAATATATCCTAATAGAGTTCTTCTGAGCATCCCAATGATTCATTTTTATAGAGCTCTCAAATGCCCTTAACCACGGTTAATGCTCAGATTTTATTAAGGAGGAAAGCAGGGACAAATGCCCATTTAAGTCCTAGCTCTCAAATTCAGCTCTGCTTGCACTGCACTACCTAATGCTAAAGCTTCCTAATGTGTTATTCACCTCCCCTGTGTGGCATTTATGCGAACATAGAGTTCACAATTTTCTGCCCCAAACACAGGACTGCTATCTTTGAGTCATTCAAAGAATGTGACAGATACGATCATTGCTCTTGCTGCAACACGAAGAAACATAAAGAGGGAGAGACAAGACCAAAAGGAGGAAGACCATAGTCATCAGATTACTAAAATCCATAAAGCCTTTGCCAGAATGTCGATGAATGTTATAGTTAAAGGTCTTAATTTCTGAGGTTGTCCAGAGAAATCTACAGAATGTGTTTTAGAAATACACGCATGTCACCAGGGTCCAGCCTTGCTTTTCTTATTCAAATATAATTTTCATTGATTTCTAATGGCAATTTTATCCAAGGGAATAAGAGCAAAGCTTTCACTTGCACAAGCTAATGAAAATACAAGCAGTGCACAACAGCTAATACTGTTACTAATACTAATACAATACATCATTATACTTTGTTCAGCTAAAATTTTGGCAGAAAAAGTGCTCCACGTGTTTGCTATATTATGCTCCTTTTTAATGCAATATTTTAGCACAAATTGATATCTTTTTGGGTACCTAGGTTGAAATTATGAACATTTAGTTAAGGTTAGTAAGTGTCTTATCTGCTTGAGCAATTATCCTCAAATGACTATAAATGTAAATACATTTTGTATGTTTAGTCATGCCAACAAAGTATTGCTACACTGTACCATTCTACTGCTTTTTAACCAAGATCCTCAGTAATTCATGTTCTTCTTTTATTTTGAGATAAAAATTCACTGACCATTTGAACTGGTGTGGCATGGTTGCATTCAACTACCATCCTGTAGATACCTACTCACTTTGATACAAGGATTCCATAGTTCAGTTCTACATAATTGCTTCCTGGGCACCAACGTGCCATTTCAGTGGGAAAAGAATACAATCAAAAATTTAGTAAAGAGTTAAACAGAATTAGTTAAATGCCAATAAATGTTTTAAGACCAATGTTTCTTCATCAGCATTTTTGAAACTTAATTGGAGATAATTTTCTGTATAAATAAAATGACTTCAGTTAAAGCTCAGTTGTTAAACAGACAGGTATGAATGAAGAATTGTGCCTCACTGACTATGACTTTGTTTCTTATGTTACATTTTACTCTGATTCTCTTCACATCTGCCTCTAGGCCCTTGCCTACAAAAGTCCATGTCCCATTAGATTTCTTAGGCCATGACCCAAAGAACAATGCACTAAGTTCAATACATCCAAGGAAGCTCTGCATGTCTGTTTCTTAAACAGCAGCATGTTTGTTATCTATGCTACCTCCAGTATCAGAGACAGTATGCCTACGTACACCAGTTGCTGGGGAACATAGGCGAGAGGGTCCTGCTTGTGGGTTTCCCATCGACAGCTGGTTGGCCACTATGTGAACAGAATGCTGGACTAGATGGACCCTTGGTCTGATCCAGCATGGTTCTTATGTCCCTGCACCTACCCACTGCCACCGCCACCAGGTCATGCCTCATGGCAAACACCTTTTGAATTTGAGGACCCTTTCAAAAGCAGTTCGTCGTATGGCATGGAGGTCAGCTGTTGTTTTTTAAAGAAAAAAATCCCATTGCACATACAAAAGGCCTTTTGGATCTTCTCAGCCTTAGTGTTTGTTTTAAAGTAACATAGGACTCATTGCTGCCTTCATATGTCCGTTTAGGGGTTCAGTGGCACATACAAAGGCAGAAATAGGTGTACATTGCGGTAGAGACAGTGCCCTCCCAGTATCTATTTATCTCATGCTCAGTGTTTCTACAAACACCTTTGGCCTTTGAAGTTGGTGTTGCTATATAAAGCTGTGTTATATGTGACTTTTCAATGAGTGGATAATTCTGAATACAAATCTCTATGATTTCATAAATAAGAGCATGTTTACTTCATATTTAATGGTTTAAAAATCAATATTTTCTTATTTAAAGAATTAAGCTTCTCAACATATTTCCTAATATCACTGGAGAATCACAGAATGGAACATTTTAATAAAGAGTAGCATACAACAGAAAGCATTGTTAAACATGCATTAAAGTAGCATTGCCTTGTTATATAATAGCCATATCTGATAAAATGTTACTTAGTAATGCAGTATCACTAGTGGTCTATTAATATTATAATCAGAAACCTCAATTTTAAGGTTTTATTATTGAGGTATAAATTTTTAAACCACCTAAAAATGGCATGTAAGAGCACTTTGAGTCACTTTTAGAAAAATGATAGTGCTTGAAATTAGGTACATATATATATATTCCTCTTTAGAAGCACTTTCTTTTATTATGTTTTGTAAAATGTATTTACAGATCCTATAATTGCTTTTGGGAGCAATCCTATGGCCACTAGACATTGTCTAGAAGGCCATAGGATATGCTCATTTCTGGGAACCAAGGTCGGAGCCCACGCTCCGAGGTCGGTTCCTGGAAAACTGACTTCCCCTCTCGTCCGCGCTGCCTCCAAGGCAGCATGGAGAAGCCCCGTGCTCCGCACTTGCAAGAGAACTGCGGAGCGACTGAAAAGGGGCGGGGCTGGGGGGGTTCCGGGGCAGGGAGAGTGGAACTGTGTGTACGACACATCCACTGTGTCGTATGGCAGCTTCCTCTCCCGGTCAGCCCCCCCCCCCAATGCTAGACAGCCAAAAATGGCTGTCTAGCGAAAAATAGCAAGGCAGGTGAGGCGTGGAGGGAACGATCCCCCACATGACTCTCCTTCCTTGCTTTGGATAGGCGGTCACCTCCAAGTTCAGAGGTGGCCGTCTATCTAGTTAGGATTATGTTTATAGGGCACATTGTTCTGGAGGGCAAATTGTGACAACAGCAGAATACCATGAGACACTCCTGTGGTGAACCAAGAACTATTTATTAATTTTAAATTCTCTAAGGATATAGGGCAGAAACTTAAGTTGCTGCAATATAAATAGCCAAAATTATCTGAGACCCTTGCTTAGCATATTATCTTCTGGGCCTATGTCACTGAGATGACAATGATGCAATAACTAACTTCAGCCGGATAGATGCACATAAATTCAACGCCAGTGCTACAAAACTGTAGTAGAGCAGCTTGAATTTAGCAGTTGTGAAATGAAGCATTCTGCCATAAAATACTGTTGTTGAAAAATGCAGCAAGGCATTAGCAGCTTCATTTGAGAGAAATACCACCACCTACAACACATTAAAAGTTGTAGGACTGGCAATTACATATTAACAAGAGTATAGTAAGACATACTACCAACTGCCCCGGAATCTTTATGATAAGGAGTGCCATACAGTGTCATTCGTTCATTCATTCATTCATTCATAAATAAATAAATGCATTTTAAATAAGCAAATGCTAAATACATGCAAAGGTATAAACACAATCTACAACAGATGCAAACCTATGGATGCGCAAACCTACTGTACTACTGCACTGACTTAGTCCCCCTAATGCTGGCAGCTCAGACCCATCAAACTCTAGACACACTTTAGAAATTCTTGCATTGCTCAGCAGCCATGCATTATTTGCCAAGCCTGCAGTTCCTGGCTGAAGCAGTTACAACAGCTTCCTCATCAGGGATAACAAGCCTGCACCACTTTGTTCCTTCCATAAAAGTATGTGGGCCTGGCTAGCAGCTGTGTGAATGCTCCCATCAGTTGCAGGAGCCTCAGTATTTCTTGCATGGCTGGTGGATGTCATGGCTCATAGGTATCTTTGGGGTTTGCCAGCTAAATAGCCAGTGCTGGCGCTAGAAGAGAAGGTGGTGACGGCAGTTTTGAAGCAATGTGACACAGTGGGGTTGTGAATCATGCCTTAATTAAGGGTCCTGCCATTGGTCCTTTCCAAGTCCAAATATATTTAAAAGCATACATACATATATACATACATAAACAACATTAGGGGAAGGGATAGTGCTCCTAGCCGGGCCCAACCTCTTCAAGGTTAATTAGGGCTATGCAGCTTATTTTAGATGATATAGATATCATTTTAATTCTCTGAGATAGTGCCTCTTTCCCAATCTGACTAGGGACTCCAGCCCATCAGTAGCAGCTTCATTTCTAGGGACTGGCCTGCCTCAAAATTGTACTAATGAATTAGTTTGCAGTCTTTCACCATAGAGATCACCCTTCCCCAACCTGGCACCCTCCAGTTGCTTTGGACAACAACTCCCAGCATTCCTGATGAATGACCATGCTGCTGGCTGGGTCTGATGGGAGTTGAAGGCTAGATGCTATTGCATTCGCCCAACTTAGGGGTTTCCCACAGGCAGCTGGTTGGCCACCGTGTGAAGAGAATGCTGGAGTAGATGGACGTTTGGCTCTTCTTATGTCTGACTGTGCCCCAGTTCTAGCGCTAATGATGGCACTAGAGTAAACCAATGCTTGCATGATGTAACTAGCACTTTCTAGGGCAATGGCAAAGTGGCAATTTACAGCAAATCACCACTTTTTCCTATTGTCCTACCGAGAGCTAGTTACATTAGCATAGGTTTGCACTAACGCATCATTAATGCTAGAACTGGGGCACAATTGGATTCTATCCAATACCTGGAGGGCACCATATTGGGGAAGGCTGGTATAGGAATCAGATCAAAAGTATGAGGCTGGTTGTGGCACACTGGGGAGAGGAATGTCTCCCACCATGATTTTGGAGAGGGTGAGGTGGTATCACCTGTGTCTCGATCTCCTTTCATTACAACCCCTTATATATGCATATCTGATAGTGCCAACAAGAGAACTAAGTTTTCAGAAGACGCTTATTGGGAAAATGTATATATTAAAGGAAAATACAAAATAACTCTGAATTTTGTATGATCTTACATACCATAAGAGCTCCAACACCTATCCACAATGGGGTGGATTAACTCTCTGGGTGCTGCAGACATATTTATACACCTCCTCCTAAAGTGTTCATTTGGCTGGCAGTCTGGAAAATGCCAGAATGTGAAGGGTTAAGTTGGAACACTTACACGTTTTGTTTCTGCAGGTTTAACTTGAAGCTTTTAACGTTAAAAATAATTTTTTATTGTTCTGATTTAGGAAGTACACTTCTATCCAAAAGCTGCTGAAGCCAATGGAAGACAAGACAGCAACCATTTTTATTGTGTCTGAACTGTTGATACACAGAGAATGGACCATCATGTACAAAAACACCAATATTGGGTACATCTAACAACTGCCCAAATATATAACTTTAAACCTGGTTACAGTCTCCGAGTAAAATAGAATCAGTTAAATATAAAATCATTTGATAACAAATGCTGAAGAGGGGAAGAACTGGAATGTTTATCACAGCTAACAAAAGCCCCATTCAGGCATTCTCAATCTGTGCAGAATCAACATGGGAGGAGGAGTGCTCTAGCCCCCATCCCCCTCACTGCACGTTTCCATTGCCCTCTACTTGTGTAGGGCAATGGTCTGAAGAGGAGCACCTCTTGTATCCGTGGAGCCTTGGACCTTGGAACATCAGTGCTCTGGCTCACATGGAGAGCCTCCATAGATACAGGAGACTCTCCTCTTCAGTCCATCACCCTACATGAGTACAGGGTGATGGAAACGCACAAGGGGGTGGGCAGAGCTAGAACTCTCCTTCTCCTCCTGTGTTGATTCCACACAGATTTAATAACACCTGAACAATGCTAATAACGTGCCTCATTTGTGACAAGAATTTAATTAAATTTTCTTGTAATGTTTAATGCACACAAGTCACAGGGCTTTAATAGGATTACATAAATAACCATTTTCTTAGTGTGATCCACAAGTAGCTCAACTTCCTACTGAAGTTATCTAGTTCTTTGACAACCAAACTAGGCAAGTGGGGAGAGATCTGTGATCAGATGTCCTGCCATGTTGAGTTTAGTTTTTGTTTTTAGTTCAACACAATTTCCCTTTCTTTCCTCCCCCACCCCTTGTATGTTTCCTGCCTCAGGGCAAAAGGAACTATGAGGAAGGATTGGGGAAAACAATACAAAAGGGAAGGATTAACCCATCCTTACTCCAGTGCTGTGGCCAATTTGATTCTCTCACTCTCATTCTCTCTCTGCTTTGAACTAAAAAAAGAGAGCTCCAATCATGGAATCGTTTGGCCCATGGTGATTGTACTAGATAGAAAAACAGAAACTGAAATCACTGACATGAGTTAGTCACGGGAGTCATTAAGTGATAAAGTCAGTGAATGGACTCTTGAGAAGATAAAAAAAAAAAATAAGAACCAGCTGACTTTGCACCATTTCAATGCTGGTCCAACAGAACAGAACTGTCATGATCTGACACCAGCCAGAAATCACCACATAGTGGTCAACTCCATTTTTTAATTGCAATATTATTCGCGGTTGCTGTTTCTTGCTGAGTTAGGTAGCTGAGAACAGCACAAAGTCGGAATTTAATGAGGGGCAAGAAGTGCTTTTTTAAAAAAACCCTACGTCTGTGATTTGGGGGCTGGAAGCCAAGACAACTACATTTTATTAATCTATTATGAAAAAATATCATTACAAACAACTTTGGCTACAAATATTTAGGAAATCATATCTTCATTTTTCTCTCCCCAATGTCTAAAATTGATGAAGCTACCTTCTTAAACATGAGATGTATTTAGATCACAGTCTAGAACAGAATTAGGTGTACTTAAGTCAATTGACATCAGAGCAAAAGTGCACACAGAGGCTCTCTCAGGAGCTCCCCCACAACTATTTAATGTCCTTTCCTTGGAGGATTAACAAAGCACAAGATCAAACTTCTTTTGAGATGGATGGAACTTTTAAATTTGTTCTGACTTTTTGTGAATAACCCAGTAGAAATTTAGATTTGGGGGGAAATTTTTTAAAAACAAAACAAAAAGACACTCTCAACAAGTTTTGTTACAGAATGATCCTATGCATATATCCTATGCAAGTCAAATGAACTTTCTCTCAGGTAGGGTGTATACAGGATTGCAGCCTCACAATGCAATCCTATAGAAGCCTACTCAGAAGTAAGTTCAATGGTCCTTAATCCGAAGTAAGTGTGCACAGGATTGTAAGCTTAACCATTTAACTGAATTACAGTACTTACATATTTTATACTTGCAGTTTAATCTATTGAAACTAGACCAAGCCTTCCTAATGGGGCACTTTATATATTTAAACAAATAAAAAGAAGCATACATGAGGGGAATTTCAAGGGGGAAATGTATGTTTGTTCCTCAGGCAATTGTTTCATAGGTTCTGCGGAATGGACACCTTTGCTAGGTCAGATCTGAGCTCCACCAGTCAAGTAACATTCTTAGCTAAAATATGCTGATGTAGCACATTTTCAGTTCATGATCATGCTAGGCAAGGGAGTCATTCAGTGATAAAGACAGTGAATGCATTCTTGAGAAGGTAAAAAATTAAGAACCAGCTGACTTTGCACCATTTCAATGCTGATCCAACAGAACAGAATTGTCATGCTCTGACAGCAGCCAGAAATCACCACATAGTAGTCAACTCCATTTTTTAATTGCAAGATTATTCACAGTTGCTGTTTATTACTGGGTTTGAAAGAAATATCTGAAAGAAAATGCAAGTTTTTCAGAAGCAATTTCTATCTCATTTTATCACACTGAAGAATTAATTTTTTTTGTAAGATTGAGTAGATTTAGGAATGGCACAAATAGAACTGAAATATTAAAAGTGTATATAAATGTAACAGGAAAGATTTTTACCTGATTTTATTACTCTGGTGTTTTAGTGCATTTGTTATCAATTCAGTACCTTAGAATTATTATAAAATATTAATTCAATATTACCTAGTGCAAGATATGTGGATTATATCTATTCCCATCAATGACTTAGGGTGCAGTGCTATGCATGCTTATACAGAAAAAAAGTCCTAGAAATTGTAGGACTATTTTCTGTGTAAACATGCATAGGATTGTGTCCTTAGTTGTTTTAGGCTGTAATCCTATACCCATTTACATGGTAGTAAGCGCCATTGAATTCAATGGGGCTTATTCCGAGTAAGCATGCATAGGATTGTCCTTTCAGTCAGTAAAGTGTTATAACCAAACCCATTACGTTTTTTAAAAAATCCCTCTGTACGCTACACCTCACAGTTCCTTGTACAATACAGGTATCATTTTGACTCCACAAGTCAACGGTAGAGAGAATTTAACCCCGTGGCTCAAAGTGGTCATTGTAGCAAAGTATTTTGAGAAAATGTGCCCCAAGAATAATCTCAGAGTCACTCAATATATCGTATACATTGGCCACTGGCTTCGTTCTTTTTCCATTAACATACATCCCAGTCTTCCAGTAGTGGATAAAAGTCATGAGTACTTTTTACAAAAAGTCAACATATGGTGAAAAGGATAGTTATTTCCCTATTAATTTCCATTTATAAAAATACAAAGCTATTAGAAGATATTGGTATTTGATGGAACTTGATTTCACTGAAAGAAATGGCAATGTTCCTGTTTACCTGACCACAGAAATAGTCTCGAAGGCTTCAAGACAATAGGAACCTCTCCATTCCCTGAGGTCATTAGGAGAGGCTCTGTTATGTGTCCTGCCAGTCTCCGAGGGTTGCTTAGTGGAATACAGGACAGAATCTTCTCTGTTGCTATGCCCCGGCTTTGGAATGTACTGTCATAGGAGGTCCATTTGGCTCCCTTCCTGATAGCATTTCTTGCCAAGCTGAAGACGTTCATGTCCTGGCAGGACTCTGGATGGCTGGAAGTATGTTATTATTGCTGATCTTATTTTGCTCTCCTGTATTGATCAGTGTGTGTTATCTGCGGCTCTATTATGCTATTTATTATTGTTTTAATTATTATTGCTGGATATGTATTCTTAATACTTTAAGCTGCTTTGGACAGCTTTTAGCTGGAAAAGTGAGTGAAATATCTAAAACAAAATACTATGCATGCTTTCTTGGAAGTAAAGCCCATTGAAATAACTGGGGCTTGTTTCTGAGTAATCCTCAAGTTGAGCTGGTGGCAAAACCACTATAAAAAAAGAATGGCCAACACTAGCCTTACATCATTAGGGGGTAAGGAGGAGAACAGGTCAATGCTCCTGACTCTATAGTCCTTTCCCACCCAACCTGCATTGGTCCCATCAGTTGGCATAGGATTGAGTGCAGGGGTGGAGAACCTTAGGCCTGGGGGCCAACTCTGGCTTTCCAGGGTTCCCCAGATGGCCACCCTTTACCACCATCCACAACTGTTTAGTAGTTTCCTGGCTTTTGTGCAGTTTTTCCCTGTTCTAAAAGATTGAAATGTCTCTCCTAAGGCGTACTTACTGGCAGCGAGAGCTTTAATATGCTTCTATTGTGGTCCCATCCCTTTTGTCTTTGGCCCTTGCCCCACCCCCCGCAAAAAAAACTTCCCCAAAATGGAATTCAGCCATTGGGCTGAAAGAAGTTCTGTACTCTTGACTTAATGGGTCGGTTAATCCCACCTTCCTTTACATTAATGATATATCATCTTCGCCTGACTATAGACTTTCAGTAAACCCATGCCATGTTGGCTTTGAGCTCCAGTGATTTGCTCATGTAATCATATCTAATATCTATTGCAAAGTTCCACAGAGGATATAGTGTAGGCATGTCTGCTGATAGAGTCAGGAAAGCATTTTTGTAAATAACTAAAAGGTTCTTTAAGGCTTTTAAATAAAATAAATAGTTACATGTTGGCAACTACTGATTCTGATATTCATAAACTGTCAGGATAGAATTCAATTGTCCCCCTTTATTAAATTTGTTGAAATGATAGTTAAAATACTGGTAAAAAATGTATCTGCAGTGGAAGTTTATAAAGTGCAAGGCAGTAGTGAATCAATCCCACTGACTTTAATGAGAACATGAACAAGTATGGGATGTCCATAAGTAATTTATGAGGGTTCAAACCCTGCATTCGATATACTGTGTAAAACAATCTGTTTATTAGATCGTTTTTATATACACAAAACCAGTCATATGTTCATTAACAGTCAGCTGAATTGAGGTGACTTTTAAATGTATAAAACACCCAACCCCATTTTATTTCTTACGGAAATTGATTCATGAAACTAACAAAATGCCTGAATAAAGGAACTGGGAAATCAACCTCTTTCACTTAATCCATAATTCTTTCTGTCCCCATTACTGCTTTTCCCTTATGTGGTGAAGTTCAATAGATACTGGGCCTGGGCCTATTTTTGATGGTTCACATATTGTAAGTCCTAAACAGCACTTCTCCATTCATTACTGTAGAATTACTTGGAAATCCTACTAGTTGTACCAAAAAAGAAAAAAGACCCACACCCTAATTGGTCCCACAGGGTAGTTAGGTGCTGTGGAAGACTTAAAAACACTATTATCTCCTGATAGTGATTTGCTAGCCTTCCTATACCCTCTGTAGCACATTGGGACTTCTAAATTACATACCATAATTGACATCAAATATCTGTCCCACCAGTGAATATCTTTATTAGCATCAAAATCACTCACAACTAGTGTTCCACAATGTTATTAAACAGAACTTGTTCTAGGTGTTGCCTTACTAATTAGTCAGGATGAGCCCGAGGAAGAAAATCTGGGTCATGTTAAATTAATTGGAATGAGCATGAAAATTAGCTGAGCAAACTGCATCAATTTTCTATAGAGAGCCTTTCTTCATGTTGAGAATAAAAATGGATATTATGAAGCATTAACCAAACTGCCTTCTGTGACTGCCAAGAGGTGTGTTACAGTAGCCCAAAAATATCATGCTCACAGATTTTCAGAAGTTAATGAGACATTTCCAGGAATGGTAAATACATGGTGTTAAAATGGGTGTGCCTCTTATGGGAAAATGCCAAGTCATTTCATGTTTATTCAGGCATAACAAGCTCTTCAAAATGAGCATAATTTAAAAGGTGAATAGTGCAAAGAGGACTAACATTCAACTAATTTTCCTTAAGAAAGAAAAGATTAAATTGAACAAAAAATGAATTAAGAGGTTTACAAGTCAACAAGTCAACCATCAGATTGCAGCCTCTGCTCACTATATTCTCATCATCCCCTGCCATGAAGTTTTTGAAAAAATGTCCCGAAGGCAGGGAACAAAGCGAGCAGAACTGATTACAGCTACACTCACCGCCTTGCTGTCTAAACTCTGTTTGGCTTCCTAATGAGCTCACTAAAAACCTAATTCATCTCCCATAACCCTTCTCAGCCCTCCTTGAAATTCACCATTATGGAAATTACAGATGAAACATTTACAGGCTGTGTTCAAATTACTGCTTCTTCAACAGGCAGGTCCCTGACCCTCACAATGAGCACAATAGAGGTATGTCCAGCATGAAACCACTCAGGCCACAGGGTTTAGAATAAAGAGGCTCAGGAACGTTAAGACTTTTTCTCATGGTGATAATGATTTCCGCATTAATGCTTTCAGTCCCATGAATATGGGAATTCTGTGGGTTTGACAGTATATCAAACACAAACTATAATTCAGAAGGAGAGAAATGAGTTGTACTGATGACAAATAGCTGAAATAGGCTAATGTGAATTCCCAGCCTGTTCATGAGGAAACTCCCTCAGTTCCTCATTACATGAAGTCAAAATGATCCTCACGGCACCTAGCCTGTAACTGGAAGATTACTGAATTGATAGATCCTTAGTTTAAAATGCAGCTGTTTTATTCTGCTTTAGTAATTAATTCTTTTTCCAATACCTTATTGATTAAGCGTAGACACTGATAAAGTTCAAACTGAGAAGAATCTCTAGTGGCTTCCTTACTTGCTCAAGAGAGTCAATGAAAACTTCCTACAATTCCACCTGCCTCCTCAGAGTGCTGATCCAACGAACAGAACAGTTTTTTCTCATAAATTAGTCAGGCCATGTGAAGCTGTATTAGCTGATGGTTGCTTTTGTCTCTCTACTTGCTGACTTGCTTTTCACTTTTGCTGTCCTTTGTGCTGTCACACACAAAGTCGGAGTGCAGCTGGCATTCTGAACCCAAACCAAGGTAAAGAACAATTCGTACAAACTACATTTCCCCCCCCTATGTTATACAGCTGGAACTCCCTGATCACTGCAGCACTGAATAAGGCCTCCTGGGACCCAACTAGCTGAGAAATCAGTACTGAAGCATGCAGGCATATTGTGGAACTAAGGTTATGAAAGAAAGAAAGAAAGAAAGAAAGAAAGAAAGAAAGAAAGGAAGGAAGGAAGGAAGGAAGGAAGGAAATGTAACCTGTTTTCTTCATGACTGCTCCACCTTTCAGAATGGAATATTTGTGGCTGTCTTTTCAGAAGTTATAGGTTTCCACATTATCATTTAAGTAAGAAGTGACATGAATGCTTGCAAATCGTAATCACAACATCTACGACAACAAAAGGACAATCCATACCTGTTGACCAAGAGGCAGTCAGTCGCTGCCTGTGAATGACCGTTATAGACGTGATAGCATTTTACAAGAAACATCACTAACATTTTGCCACTATTAAAGAGTTACATGTAGTGGACAATCAATATTAGTGAATAAGAACATTTTGGGGGGATTACAGGCTGTGTACTGGAGTCTTCTTTTTTCTGCAAAGATTAGTGCTACTGAAGTGCTTTTAGAGCAACAGTTCAATGTCCAACATATAAAACAAAAAGAAAGAAAATTCACTATGCAATATAAACACTAAGCAGTATAAAAGACCATTACGCAAACAGGTTCATGCTGTAGTGTCCTATTCACTGCTTAAAGAAGCTCAAGTGAGCTATGGAAATAAATAATCTCCAGCAGAAGAACAGACATTTATAATACTAGTGATCCTTGTTCTGGCTTCAGTTCAGTTGATAAGATTATTGAAATGCTAAGGGCTGATCTTGGTCTTACAGATATTGGTGTCCCATCAGTATTACTGATTTACAGTGGCTATAAGGTCCCAATCAGAACTTTTATCAGGTATGCCTTAGAATATCTGCTAACTTCTGGCACACCAAATCTGTGCTGACATGGAAAAGTACATTCCATTTACATAGCTCATTGGTAGAGCACATCCTTTGCAGGTTGAACCCCTAGTATCTCCAGGTAGGGCTTGAAAAACTCCTGTATGAAACCCTGGAGAGCCACTGCCAGTCAGTGTCACCAATACTGGGCTAGATGGGCCAAAGTTCTGATTCAGTATAAGGCAGCTTCCTATACTGTTGCATTAGGAAAGTGCCTGAATCTTTGAATTTATTCAGTTGCATACAGGATTTATTTCACTGGCAGAAGCACAATAGCAGAGCTTCACTAAGATTGCTCTCACTGGCAGAAAGCAGGGGAGGTGGTTTTTTTGCCAATTTCCCCCTCCCCTTACAACCCCCAGCACCACTTCCCCCGCAATCCTCAAGGGTCCCCCAAACATCCAGAGAAGATGTTTGGAGGACACATGGAACTAAAGGGAGAGGGGGAAGGCGCAAGTCACCTCCTCCCTCATTCAGCCACTGGAAAAGTTCTGCTGGATCAAGAACCTTCCTTTGATGAAGGCTCTTCCATCTGTAGGAAGCTTTTGCTGAATTCAATCTAATATTTCCTAGGATAGGACCAATAGCTACATTCTCCCACTTTCAGAGTGTTCTTTCTTATTTCGGAAAGTCATCTTCACTGATGTCTCCAGCAGACACTCAGTTGTCAAAAGGTTGTATCATGTGATGCTTGCAGTTTGCGTTAACAATGGACTATTCTCATTGAGATACATAAACGCTTCTCACTTATAAACAATTTCCTTGTTGCAGGGTGAGTGGGGGAGGGGAAGTGCAACATGTTTTCTGTGGTATCCTTCTACCAGTATTGTGTTATCAAAACAATATATGGACAAGTATGGGAGAAACAATAGTAAAATCCTCCCCAGATGTTATTTGTAAACATCACATTTACCATTCCCCCCCCCCCACATTATGGGTAAGTAGAAGAATTCTACTTTATTTATCTGGATTATTACTCCAGATAACCTAACCATAAAGTCATTGGAAGACAACACCATAATTTTAAAAATAGAAAATTGAGGGCAATTTGTCTTAAAACTTATCACTTTCCTTGTATCTCTCCCTCACCTCCCAATGTATAATGAAAGCTCTAAACTTAGAAGAGGTAAAATCTATTCTGTTTACTTATGAACTTTAACCTTTGTTAAAAGTGTTTTTCCCCCCTTCAGGCCAAAAAGCATTATATAAAGGTTTACTAACTTAACATAGTTATATATGGAAGATTGCTTTTCTTCAAAACCAGACCGCAGTATTTTATTTTTTGAGTAATGGTTCAAACTGCCATGTTATACAGTATTATATCTGAACTATGCTAACACTAGGTGACCATTTATTAATGTTCTTCTGAGTTTAACTGAGCTTTCTATATTAATGAAGAAAATCTTAGAGCTACCACATACGGGGACAATCTATTATTGTTCTTTACTAACCACTCTGAAATTAGCAGGAGTTGCCATGCTCTTGCTCAGCATCCATACACGTCAAGGGAGCTTGCAAAAATGTTCTTGTTGTATTATTCCATACCACTAAAAGGCATTTTTCCTAGAAGATACTTATTCATACCATTATGGCTGTCTGTTAGTACAGTATATGATTAAGGGTTGTAATATAAAACAGAAATGGCTAGAATATACATGAAGAAAAATATATATTGGAATATATATATATATATATATATATTCCAATTGCTCAGCCTAATCTATATATTATAAAATGCTCACTTAAATACTGTCAGAAAACTGCTTGCAATTTCAGATTTGCTGCACTGCTCATGTAGAATGCAATATGTTTTCTTTTGCAAATGTTATTTTTCTTTCATTTTTTTAAACTACCCACCATAGTATAGTTACCAGGGCGGGGGAATTATCAGTGATTTTACATTTCATATTTCATATATTTTTAGTCTTGGATTAATATCAGCCAATGAACATACACATTTTAGAAGCCATCTGTAGTTTCATTGGTTTAATCTCTGAACTTTAAAGACCTATGTTTTATGAGCTTTCCTTGGGGCAGATATTTCAGTGTTCTAAAAACAGGGTTATGGACTGTTAAATTAAGCACATGTTCTGCACTGGCATTTTAGTTCCAGCAGGTAATTTGGTGCCAAGCTTGGCAATTTAGTATCTACAGCCCTGTAACATATGTTTATATGCCTTCTTCAAACACAGGGGATGAGTTGAATACAAGGTACTGCATAAAAATGGCATTTATCCTCAGTTCTGAAAAACTAGAGTACGGTTATCAGAGAAGGGTTATGGATTTCTAGCTCCAGATCCACACAGATGACAGGCTGTGTGTGTGTTTTTGGCAGGCATGGAGACAGTCATACCATCATCACATGCAACTGAACTTTTTTAAAAAATCTGTGTGACCAAAATATTGGTTAGAGTCCCATTACCTTTAAGAACATCCCAGTATATTACTAGCTGTTATATTTGTGGGGAAATGTCTGAAAAATATTATTTCACTATGTATCCTTCGCTACATTCCTCATATCCAGTCACGATATCAGAGTGCATCTAGAATGGGGGGTAAGGAGTCCTGTAACCACAAACACATACCTCTGCAAGTCTATAGTTCTCCAAACACATAATCTTTTCCAAGGAAACAAATCTAAAATGCAAGAATGAGACACCTACAGCATTAACATTATATGGGAAAGAGCCTAACTGGAAATGTTGGAGAAAAGCAATGGCACCTGAGATGACAGAAGATGGAAGCAAACAAGGTTTCCATAGAACAGTACAAGCAATTCAGGAATAGCAATTGAAGAGTGGGGTGTGCTATTTCCAAATTGGGATTTAGTTTTGGAGATGGAAAACTATGGAGATTCTACATCCATACAGCAGCTTCAATGAGAAGGATTATATTTTTCACAGAAACATTCAATAATCTACATCTTTTCTTGTCTTTTCTTCCCCTCCCCCATTGATAGTCAACTTCCCTTTCTTTTAGTGCCACTTTTCCCTAGTTTTATTATTGTGACCAATACTCTCTGTGGTTCCTCAGACACTTGCTTTCTTTCCTAACCATTTTCTTTGACTTCCATTTTCATATCATCCTTCTAACCCACTTCTTTCAACATAAACAAGGAAGAATCTTGTGGCACTTTAAAGGCTAACAAATTTATTATTATAAGCTTTTGTGGACTACAGTCCATTTCACCAGATGAAATGCCTTCTAGTCCATGAAAGCTTATTCCATAATAAATGTTAGTCTTTAAAGTGCCTCAGGACTCTTCCTTGTTTTTGCTGCAACAGACAAAAATGGCTACCCTTCTGGAAATTGATTTTATCATGTCCTTGTTCTTGTCCTCACCTTTGTTTATGAAATGTGAAGACAAATGCAACATTTTAAATGTGAAGTAGTTTGAACATACATTTGCCGCATTCCATGGCATTTTCAAGGCAGAGAATGTCTGTTAAAACCATTTCCACCACACTAGCATATGTGCCAGTCTTCACCCAAATTTATGTCCTCTCATACTTCAGTTCAGTTCCTTCGCAAACAACTCTGTTCTTTCTCCTCCATTGATGCCATTTCTCATCATCCTGAACATCTCTTCTCAAGCCTTGCCTTAGAAAATTCTAATCTATGACAATTCCCCTTTTCAGTGTTGAAGACTGACAAAATATGGTCTGAATTACCATCAATCCCCTTCCCACACACACACTCTACACCTCTCCTCCCTAACTTTTCTACCCTTTCCTCCTTCCCAGCAATTCCATTATCTTCACAATTGGCCAACTGGCTTTATATATCCAAACCCACAACTATTGCCTTTGTACTCTGTAATCATTAATCTCTCTGTTTCCTCTAGCTTCCTTCCTTCTCCTTTCATGTATGCTCAGATCTCCACGATAGTTTAAAGAAAAGAAAAAAAGAAAGAAAAAGCCCTCTGAACATTTTTCCAAGCACATGATTGGATTGTCTTTCTTTGTTTCTAGTAGCCTAGTAGCTGGAAGGCCTCTATGATCTTCCATCTCTTGGGCAGTGTGAATGTATTGTGGATAGTGTCCGAAGCAGCAGTGGCAACAACTGCCAGTGTGCCAACTGTGAAGTCAAGCTCAAGTTCAAACTCCATTGCAATGCCACTTTGTGACATTGTGCTCATGTAGACACCCTTGATCCTTGATACGTATGATGGAGTACTGAATGGATTGTTAAGAGCAGGACTGAAAATACATTCGCATAGCCTTCCGCAATCTGTGTCCTCTAGATGTTTGGGACCACAGCTTTCAGCATTCCTGACCACTGCTGGCTGGGGCTGGTGGGAATCACCAGTCCAAAACATCTGGATGGCACCAGGTTGAGAAAGGCAGCTTTTGCTTCTAGAGACACTTCTGGAATAATAAATGCAAACTGGGAAGCACTGTCAGTATGACTATGAAAATATGTGAAGGAAATAAGGAAATCAATAATAGAATCTGCATTATTTTTCTACCAATGATAATATTAAGTTTTCCTCAAACACTATCTTTTTTACAGATTTACTGCTACAATCTTAATAATTTCCATCTAGAGCAAATAGTTACTAAAAACATGCAACTTACACCCATGTTTCTTCTGCATATAAGGGCAGAATAATACACATCATATCTGCCACTCATTCACTTCTACAAAATGGCCAATAAATTCAGTTTTTGAGGGATACTGTGCATCACCCTACATTCTATAAATGAAACTCAGGTCAATATCCTTGTGGCCAAAGGCAAGAATTTCACCGAGACAAAAGCAATCTGAACACATTTACTTGGAAATAAGTTCCACTGAAAACAATGTACTTTCAGGTATATATATTTAAGTTTGGGTGGTAAGTGATGTTCATTTTCAGCCTCATAGCTGCTGATGGGACAGATTTGTTATTATATTTAAGTACACTGGGCAGAATCCAGTGCTGCCTATCCACTAGTGGAGATGGCCACCAACCTGCCTCCCTCCAGAAATTAGCATCTGGCTTGCCTCTGGAAGAACCTCTGTTCTGCAGGCGGTAGGGGCAGCTTGCAGACCAGAATCAGTGGGGCTGGCCGCACCACAAGGACAGCACTGGATCCTGCCCGAAGTTGAAATACCCACTAAACTCTAAATAACTGTGTTTTGTTCACATCCCAAAGCAAGAATGTCATATATATAAATAGAAGGGTGGCATGCAGTTTCTCAGCTGCATTAATTCTTTCTGAGATTAGTACTAGACTAAGGCTGCAATCCATACACATTTACCTAGGAGTAAGTCCCATTGAATTCAATGGGGCTTACTTCTGAGTAGACATAGATAGGATTACACTATAAATTGTTAAAAAGAACCAAGCTATGCCAACAGTGGGATTACTCCAGCATCAACTATAACTATGGAAGTATGTCAGAGAAAAGATGACCCAACAGAAAACAAACCAACCAGGCATATTTTGTTCAGTGTTGCCTTTACACAAATACCTACAATTCCTATCTAAAAATCACACCTACACACAAGGGCGGTGCTCTAGCACATATTTTGGGCCATGGTAAGAAAAACAGTTCAAATTATTGGGAACTGACATCACATTTTATGATCCAACTTCAAACATTTAGACTCTAGTTATGGGATAAATCATGCAGAAAATTCGAAAGGCTCAGGCAATAGTATCAAATTTTTAGGTGAGTGAGAAGCTAGGCAACCAGGATTTTTCCAACCTTATTATGTGTTACCACTACCAGATAATAAGTAACGGATAATAATAAGGCCAGTGGCTATTAGTCAAGATGGCTATACATTTCCTCCAGTATTGGAGCCAATATGCCTCTGTATACCAATTGTTGGAGAAGAAGAATGGGAGGGTGCTATTATATGCTTGTCCTGCTTGTGGGCTTCCCATGAGAGATAATGGGCCAGTTTGCACAACACGACAGCCCTTGATGGGTTAATTTACCCATGAGGAGCTGCAATGGATGCTGGATGCTATTATGAATATGCAAGGCCCAGCCAGGGGTTGCTGTGGCTTGTCATGTCACTCAAACCCTGGTGGAGGGAGTTATTTGAGGATCAAACAATGCTTACATAACCCCAAAACAGACCACAAGTTATGTGAGGGTTGTTTAACCCTCAAATAACCACAGCAACTCCTGGATGGGGCTTGCATATTCATCTTAGTGGATAGCATGTGTCGTGGCACACCAAGGGTTAATTAACATGGTGGCTGTCATGTTATCTGAACCAGGTCAATGTCATGCTCAAGGCTATCCAATGAGTGAATCAGAATTTGAACCATTGATCCATTTCATGCAAAATGAATAACAATACATGAAATTGCTCGCATAATCTTCTACATAAGAGAAATAAAAAAATCTCAGAGCCCAGTCCTATGTTCTGCTATGCTGGGACAACAGAATAAAAGACTGGGTTTCCACCTGAAGTGCAAGGTGATTCCTTATCCCTTGCACCAGTACTGGGAAAGCACATTGATTTAAAGCGGTAGACATAATCAGCATTGCTGATCCAGTATAATGAGCCACATCAGAAGGGTAAGTTTCTAGGCTATGAAAAAAAGATAACATAACACTGTCACCAACTCCTTGTGCTCTGTGATAAGACTCACTGAGCAGCTCCTGAGCTCCTAATGCTGACAAAGCCAGTGTGCAAGCTGGGGTTGTGCAACAAGCATTTCCCATTATGTTTTCAGCAAAGCTGTAAACACAATGGTTTGGATCCTAACCAATGCTCCAATAGGTGAGAGTGTACCCTCAGCAGAGTTCTGCTCACAGGACACCCCTACTGATGGAAAAGAGGGGAGCAATTTTCACTAATTCTCCATCCTTCTGCAGCCCTTGCACCCCCTAAAATCTACTGCAAAGGGCTGGGACACTCTCTTGAACAGTGTAGGGAGTAGCACAGGGGGCTGCAGAAAGGAGGGGAAAAGTTAGTGAAAAATCTTTCTCCAGTGGAAGCCTCTGCTTGATCAGAGTCCCTTCTGTGGACAGAAGAAGCTCCTCCATTTGCAGAAAAGAACTCAGGATCCAACCAAATAAGAAATAAGAGAATTAGAAAGAAATGAGAGAACTTTAAAAAGCATTGGTAAAATTCTCATCCATAGCAGTATACTTAAGACACAATCCTATGCATATTTAGACAGAAAAAAGTCCAGGACAATAGGATTTCATATCTTTTTGGGCAGCCTTGAGAGAGTATCTCTATGGATGCAATCCTATGCATGTTTACACAGAAAAAAGTCCTACAATTCCAAGCATTCTCCAGCAAGCCACGGGAACTTTTTTCTGCCAAAACATGCTCGCTAAGGGAGCAATCCTATCTGGATTGACGGTTGCTTCTGAGCCTGGGGGCAACCACTTATCCAGTGCAGGGTGGGAGGAGTGGTGAGGAACGGATCTCCTCCTCAGTTCCCCTGCCCTCCTTTCACGGCTAGACAGCCGATTTCAGCTGTCTAGCTTCAGGACCTCAGAGAGTGGGAAGCAGGGGCCAGACGACACATAGGATGTGTCATACCAGCATTTCCAACCTCCCCACCCCGTCCCCGGGAACGCCTCATTTTCACCGCTCCACGCTGCTCTTCTGAGAGAGAAGAGAAGAGAGCTTTGGCTATTGGGCGGTATAGAAATGAAATAAATAAATAAATAAATAAATTCTGAGTGTGGGGCTGATCCACGCTGCCTATGAGGCAGCGCAGGAGGGGATGGGGGTCAGTTCTCTGGGAACCGATCTATCCTATGTCTGTCTAGCCACTGACTAGCGGCCATAGGATTGTGCCCCTAATCTGTTATATTATTTTAAAATTAACAGAATATACACCTGTAGTAAAACCAGAAAACCTATTCCAGTTAATCATGCTAATGCTTTATAAAGTTAAACATGTCACAATCTTGTTTGCTATCATAGCTTAGCTAAGATGGATCAATTGAAAATAGACATTAATTCAGGAGAATTTGAAAAGGATACCTGTTTTGTTGTATTTATATTACTTCAAAGAATATTAAAGCTTATGAATCAATAATCTAAAGTAATATAAGAAAGAACAATAAGTGCGACACTTTTGGGGGTAGGATCAAAATGAAAATGTAAGGATGAAACAAGACACAAAAATGATATCTCTAGTAATATTGGAAAATGTTTCCTGTCAAGACGTTAAACAAGTAGTAGATGTGGTAGCTAATGTTTCAGGGCTTGATCTTGCAATAGGATTACTCACGTGGCTTTGCAGATGATGACCCTACTGAACGAAAAACAAACTAAAACCCACATATGAAGAGTGACAAATTTTTCAAGTTTTTTCTAAGGGGGCTACCAATCATTCAGTGCAACTGACAGCCACAAGCCATATAGGGACTGTACAAGTCCCTTTGCTTATTGCTATTCATCAAAGCAGCAGACTGAAGTCTACCAGAATCAGTGCAGTGGCATACTCCAAGAAAAGCACAAAATTCTGATAACTCCCCCCGCCCTCCATTTCTAGCTTCTACAGGGAAGTTGCCACCTGATAGCAATCAAGCCATTTTTTTCTCTACTAAAAAAAGTTATTCTCCCGGCTTATTTCTTCATTTTCTTCTGACATTCCCTCTAATAGTGAACTCATGTAGTCCTGTGCCAACAACCTTGGGCCACCATAAACAATTTATTATTATTATATTTATTTATATCCCGCCTTTTTCCCAATACTGGGTCTTAAAGCAGCTTTATAACATTAAAAACTTGTACAGTTAAAAAATATAAATAGAAATATACAAAAGTTAAAAATATAATTAAATAATAATATTAAAATTGTATAAAATATTAAAATTTTAAAAGACAACAATAGAAACCATAGTACCAATCCATCATATTCTCACAGACTAGCTATCCTCAAAGGCCTGCCAGAACAAGAAAGTTTTTACCCGCTTGTGAAAACATACCAAGGATGGTACCACTCTCACCTCCCTGGGAAGGGAGTTCCAGAGCCTTGGGGCAGCCACTGAGAAGGCCCTCTCCTGTGTTCCCACCAGGTGAGCCTGTGATGGTGGCGGGACCATGAGAAGGGCCTCCCCTGAAGATCTCAGGGCACAAGCAAGCTCATAGGGGAGAATACGGTCTTCCAGATAACTTCGACCCGAGCCGTATAGGGCTTTATTGATCATGGCCAGCACTTTGAATTGTGCCCGGAAACAGACCGGGAGCCAGTGATTTTAGCAGGGGAGTTGTATGCTCCCTGTAGCCAGCCCCAGTTAACAGTCTAGCAGCAGCTCTTTGAACCAGCTGAAGTTTCCAAGCACTCTTCAGACGCAGACCCATGTAGAGTGTGTTACAGTAATCCAAACAGTATGTAACTAAGGCATGTGTTACTGTGGCCAAGTCAGACATCTCAAGGAACGTGCGCAGCTGGCACACTAGTTTTAACTGTGCAAATGCACTCCTGGCCACCGCTGAAACATGGGCATCCAGGCTCAGGACTGAATCTAGAAGCACACCCAAGCTGCGAACCTGTAACTTCAGGGGGAGTGTAATCCCATCCAGCACAAGCTGAATCCCTATTCCCTGATCTACCTTTTGACTGACCAGGAGGACCTCTGTCTTGTCTGGATTAAGCTTCAATTTGTTTGTCCTCATCCAGCTCATTACTGCTGACAGACACTGGTTTAGCACCATAACAGCTTCCTTGGAATTAGATGGAAAGGAAAAGTAGAATTGGGTGTCATCAGCATACTGGTGACACCAACCCCCAAAACTCCGGACAACCTCTCCCAATGGTTTCATGTATACATTAAATAGCATGGGGGACAAAATGGAACCCTGAGGAACTCCACAAGCCAATGGCCAGGGAGTCGAACAGAAGTCCCCCAGCACCACCTTCTGGGTCCGCCCCCTCCAAGAAGGAATGGAGCCACTGTAAAATAGTGCCCCCAAGTCCAATCCCAGCGAGGCAGCCCAGAAGGATACCATGGTCGATGATATCGAAAGCTGACACACTCCCCCTGTCTACTTCCCGGCATAGGTCATCCACCAAGGTGACCAAAGCTGTTTCTGTCCCATAACTGGGTCTGAAGCTAGATTGAAATGGATCTAGATAATCTGTCTCATCCAGGAATCCCTGGAGTTGGTAGGCCACCACATGCTCCAATATCTTGCCCAGAAATGGAATACTGGGGACTGGCCGATAATTATCCAATATGGTGGGTTCAGGGAGGGCTTTTTTAACAAAGGTGTCACCACCGCCTCCTTCAGGCAAGCTGGAACTCTGCCTTGCCTAAGGGAGGGATTAACCACTCCCCTTACCCACTCGGCCAGTCCACCTCTGGCTGCTTTTATGAGTCAGGAAGGGCAAGGATCTAGAACACATGTGGGGGCTCTCACCTCTCCCAGGATCCTGTCCACCTCCTCAGGCTGTACAAATTGAAAAGTATCCAATAACACTGGACAAGCAGGGGCCAAAGTTACATCCACTGGGTCTGTATCAACTATGGTATCCAAGTCAGAACGGATCCGAATGATTGTCTGCAAAGTGCTGAGCAAATTGTTCACAGCAGGCTGTCAAGAGGTTTAAATTATCCTCTTGCGGGCTAGTGTATAAAAGACCCCTGACCACTCAAAATAGCTCCGCTGGATGGCTCTTTGCAGATGCAATAGAGGCAGAAAAAAAAAATTATTTGCTGCCCGTATTGCCACAGAGTAGGCCTTCCAATAGGCTCTAGCCTGTGTTCGATCGGATTCGCTTTGAGTTTTCTGCCAACGTCGCTCTAGTCATCTTCTCACTCATTTCATAGCCACCAGCTCCCTAGAAAACCAGGGTGCTGGTGAGGCTCCACTTCGTGAGAGAGGACGCTCAGGAGCAATTGTGTCCACAGCCCTGGTCATTTCTCCATTCCAGAGAATGGCCAGGGCTTTGACAGAATCGCCAGCTGAAGCAACAGGAAAATCCCCAAGAGCTTTCAGGAAACCATTTGGATCCATCAGCCTCCTGGGGCGGACCATCTTAATCGGCCCTCCACCCCTGCAGAGGTTCCGAGTGCCAGCAAGTCTAAACCCCACCAGGAAGTGATCTGTTCATGACAATGGAACTATAGAAAGTTCCTCCACTCTCAGATCACTATCACCCCATCCAGCACAGAAAATGAGGTCCAGAATATGCCCAGCAGCATGGGTGGGGCCAGATACCCTTTGGGACAGACCCATGATTGTCATTGTGGACATGAAGTCCTGAGCTACTCCCGACAGGAGAGCCTCAGCATGGATGTTGAAATCCCCCAGTACAACAAGCTGAAGGGTCTCCAACACCAACATCAAGAGTACCCCAGCTAGCTCAGGAAGGGAGACTGTTGAGCAGCAGTGTGGACAGTACACCAACAGAATCCCTATTCTGTCCCGGGCACCCACCTTCAAATACACACACTCAAACCCAGCAGAGTGTGGGATAGGGCACCTGGTCAGGGGGATTGAACCCCGATAGACCACTGCCACTCCACCTCCCTGCCCCCCCAGGACTTGCCTGCTGCTGCACAGAGGGCAGAGCTGAGAGAGGTTAACGCCCCCCCCCATTTCATCCAACCAGGTCTCTGTAATACAGGCCAGGTCGGTGTGTTCACCCAGGATCAAGTCCTGGATAGCAGTTGTTTTACCATTCACTGCCCTGGCATTCAGCAGCAGCAGTTCCAACCCAGGGGATCCATTGCCAGGGCCATCCACATTATTTGAGTTAGGAGACAATTTGGGGACAGTCAACACCCTATTGTTACACAGTCTGCCTTTAGAGTGTGACTGTCTCCCACTTCCATATCTCCCTCTGCCCTGTAGAACCATAATGGCTGCTCCCTGGCTCCCAACACCTCCCCCCTTCTTTAAAAAACACATATCTAGTGCAGACAGTCCTGCAGGCCACACTGAGGCAAGCAGTCCCCCTCCCTCCTTTCAAGCAGGGGGACAGGCCCTGCTTGATAGGGGCATTTCTGCATATCCCAAATATGCAGAAGTACACTTTTTCTAAAATTAGGTACCCACAAAGGGGCCGAAAAAATTTAAAAAGCAGTTCCAAATGACTGTGCGTGCATGTCACAGCCTCTACTCCATGATCATTAACTTTTCCTTTGTTCTGCCTTTCTGCATGTAGGTAAAGGGTAAAGGTGTACACACATAATTTTCTATTCACCTGAGCAGGGAAAGCCAGGCTAGCACACACTATGAAAGAAGGAATGAGTTAACATCTCCCTGGCATGGGATGCCATGGTCCCATACTCTGTCTGGCTAAGCCCCCGAGACTCTGCCCACCTACAGTGCCTGTAGTGGAAGGGGCTTGGATCAGCAAAAACCCGATCCTTTCCTTCTAAGATGTATGCAACACCAACAGCCATGAGATAACGCTCAGGTAAAACATACCGGAGACACACTGCAATATTTTGTTGTAGTTCCCACTTAACATATTTTAGAAACAATAACGGGAAATCAGTGCAATTAAAAGAACTGTTCATTGTTAATTAATCAACTTTCAAATTGTTCCATCCAAAACACGTCCTAGCTTTCTGACAAAGTTCTCAAAAATATTTCTCAAACTTCTTCATTCACCAAAACTTCACCTTTCATTTGAAAATACTAGAAACAATCCAGCTAAAGTTGAACACTTTTAAATCCCATTAATTTAAATGGGAGAATTAAGCACACATTCAACTCTCTCTCACCTAAATTAATGAGACTGTGAAAAGAATTGATGCCAATTTTAACTCATTAACTTATTTTTAACTAAAAATAAAAAGAATTGATGATTGACACGAACCACCAAGTATTGTTCATTTAGTTCCACTGACCTTGCACAGGTGCAATGTACTGTAGATATTATTTTGTAAACAGTTTCCTTTCTAGATAAGATTTTTTAATCACTATAATGGAAGTTATATACAATCTGTGTACCCTCTCTAGAACATCCACAAAGGGGGTAGTGGGGGATGCTTTGGAATAAGTTACTTGATACCAAAATGTATTTTGAATGTAGGGGAGTTGGAGAAATCCGCCTCAGATTCAAATGAGTTTGGATTTCTATGAATTTGACCTGCAGATTCCCCAGTGGACCAGCTTTTTCCAAGTCATGCAGATTCCGTGGACTTGTGGGCTGTTCTTTCACTTTGGGGGAGGGATTTGCATTAATTCACATTAGCTTAGCACTGATTCACATTAACTACTGCGCACTAGTGCATTTGTGCAAGTGCAAATTAGCACTAATATGCATACGTGCAAGTAGAACAAAATTTTGGTTAAAAAAATCTGCTTTCATCAGTGAGCAGATGACAGAATGAAAGATGCCTGACAATCTGTGAAACACAGACAGAATGGATTTAACAAAATCCATACATCCGTATCTGGATATTTCGTAAAAACAGTTAAAATCAGAAGCAGAATTTGAAAAGGAAAGAAAAATAGTGAATTCCTGACTTTGCTTTTGTTAGAGTTGTATCATTTACTTATACAAAATCAGGAGTTCATCTTAAATGTGTTTTTAAGTAATAGTTGACTCCTATGAGCTGTTGTAAGAGCACAGCAGTTTAAAGGCATCATGCACTATGAGAGGTTTAGTGTGATCATGAGAGGCTTAGTGTAATTCTATGCATATCTACTTGGAAGAAAGTCCCATTAGATTCAATGGGGTATACGTGCACATGAGTGCATAGAGGACAGAAGCCATACAGTGCAATCCTATACAGGTCTACTCATATGTGCGCCCCACTGACTTCAATGTGACTTACTACCAGGTACATGTGTATAGGACTGCAACCTTTTGGCAGTTCTCAAATGCATCTCTTTTAGCACTTTTATCCTAATACCATATCCCTTGCCATTTCTTGAAGAAAAATATTTGCCCTCTAGAAAATGCGAATTATTACATTAAAAAATCCTTAATGAGTGCCAAACCATAGTTCAGATTCCAGTTTAACTCCAAGAAATAAAAATAAAAGGTAGCAATAAAGAAATAGTAAAAAGGTGGTAGCTTAGATTGTAAAGAAGTCACGGGGCATTAATGATTTTCTCAAGGCAGTGAACTGACACAATAAAAGCTACATTTATTAAATTTTACATGATTTGTGAAGAAAGTACTTTTTATGCAAAATAGACTTTAGCCTTTGATATAGGAACATGAAATGAAGAAGTAAGTGCAGAAAGGTCAACATACTGTATAAACCAAAACCTACTAAATTCTTGCACTTTTTCAATTGAAATGGCTGAACTTTAGCTTGGTTAAGTGCAAATACCCTGGTTTAAGAGACGTTCAGAGTTCACAGCTATAGCACAATACTACTAAAAAGTATATGTAATTTTGGATCATTCATGCCGGAAAGAAAGATTATAGAACAAGCAATTATAGAGTAAAATAAAGCTAAATTCTGCTCTTACTTACAGCAGTTCCAGAGAATGATGCAAAATTCATTCAGGTCAGTAAGATATGAACTTCAATAAGCTTCACATGAAGACCTGTATAGCTTCCATAAAGGAGACCATAAGGTGGTATTTCGGGCAAAGAGAAATAAATTGGACTTCTGAACTGAATTAACCTTATTTATCAAATTTATGGGGAATTTCAGGCCCTGATCCAAGACAGTGAAGCTGAACTGAAATGTTTGTGCAAATTTCTAAATCATACACACAAATATAACTTCAGCAATAAAAATCCATGCACGGATGGCTCTGCCAGGCTAATTTCCAGTTATTTCTTTTTAAAGTATGAAAGACATGTTTGTTAGTATTATCAAATACTAGACAAGTTTAAAAAGTCTTCGCTTAAGCAACTAAAGCCCTGGAGAATCTTAGAGAACAAACAGACAAACCCAGGGCAATGATGATTTTAAGAAGTGGAGCAACAGAAGGATCGCTGGTCCAGGATTAGATCGCAGGTCCAGGATTAGATCGCTGCTGTGATGTTAAGAGTTCTATAGAGGACTAAATTTAATAAATTGTGACTTCTTCCAGTCTTGTCCAAAGGGGGTGACCAGATTCTAGGCCTGTGCCAAAATAATAGAATATTATTTTCATAACATGTGTGGAGCCAAGAATAAATTGGGAAAGCCCCATGGTTGTCATGAAGTCTGGAGGAATTTCTGACAAAGTTTCCTCCCCATGGGTATTGAAGTCACCTAGGACAATATGATTTCAACACCCAATCCAAGATGACCTCTATTAGCTTAGCAAAGGAGTCTGCTAAGCAGCAGTATAATCACCGGAAACTCTTAGCCTGACCCAAATTCCCAGCACAAGGTACATAAGAATGGACATATTTAAAACAAAAGATCTGGATGAAGACTGAAGACACAGTGTCCCACTCCCTAATCCATCCCACTTTCCACCATCTCACCCTGTCAGGTCTTGGTAATAAACACTGGGTTAACAGCCACAGCCACAGCCAGAAGAAAGATGCTCTTAATACGTTACAGGGGTAACATAGGAACCACTTTTCTGCCATTTCATCCTATGGTGCTGCTGAAGTTTAAAGCCACATAGATGGACCCAATCACATCTGACCTCCCCACCTGATTGAGCAGAGGGCTGCTTGCACAATGGGCCTTTCCTATTCCTCTTCCCACCTGCAGTCCCTGGATCACATGAAAAGTCTCTGGTGGGTTGGGGGACCCTCCTGAACTGCATAGGCTGTTATGCAGGGAAGCTGCAGTGGGAGGGGGAAATTGCCTCAAATTGGTCCACCCCTGCAAGATTACCCCTCTGCCCAATTCTCTCTCCCACTGCCTCACAGCCCATGCTGTTCAGAGGGTCCCACAACCCTCCAGAGAGGCTTTTCACAGAGTTCAGGAAGGGGCAGGACGGATCCATTGCATGCATGGCCTTCCTCTTATACAACTTTGGATCCAAAAATACGTTTTTCTGTATGAGTGTGTACACTACTTTTTGGATTTTTTGGAAAGGATGTTTAACCCTTTTCAGCCGTGTGTGTGTGTGTGTGTGTGTTGTGTGATCTTTTCGCGTGGACAAGAGGAAGGGATAGCCTTCTGCTCATACAACTTTAGATCCAACTGACTGAGTGAAGTCATGTGAACAGTAAGTGGGACAGTAGGAGTCTCCTCTGTACTGCTTTTCAGAAAGGAAATAATATTTTTTGCTTTAGTGTACAGGATATCCTGGGAATAGGATCCTACTGGTTTAGGATTAGAGGTATGTAATTAACTACTCTGTCTCCTTCCTTGCTTCAAACGTTCTGTCAGTTGAGTGCAGACTAGGGGCAATATCCAACATTGTGCAAGTGGACTTCTGCTCATGTAACAGGACTTCTCCTTTCTTTCCTCCCACAAGCATTCCCACACCTCCTCCAGATCTGCTCTGGAAAGTCTTCCACGCATCTGGAGCAGATGGGGGGAGGACATGAGGGTTGAAGAGGGGAATCCATTCCACCAAAAGTTTTGGTTCTGCTGGTAGACGGGCACAGTTAGATAAAATCCTAGGAGTTAAAGCATGTTATGGGTTTAGAACTGGGCCTTGAATGTTTTGGGAATGTATTTATTTACTTAAGATATTTTCACCCTGTCTTTCTACTACAATCCTGCCCAGGTGGGCTTACAGAATACTAAAAACAATAAATATTGAATACTATGTTTTTAAAAATACTTTAGTACAAGAAGAATGAAATTGAAATATTCACGCCTATGCACAATGGGGAGTAAGTCCCACTGAATTAAAGTTGAAGTTCTTTGCAGGCAATCATGCATGGAATGAGGTTGCATATTAAACAATACTTTCCTACATGGGAAATGGCATGTGAGAAGTGGCCAACCCCAACCCCGCACAAAAACACTTGCAAATACGAAGCAGCTATTCATGTGAGTGCTCCCAGTTTTGATGCCTTAAGCCTTCTGCCTGAGCAACAACTGCCTGTGCACTCCCTGCAGACGCTTAAGCAATGGAGAAAGGGGCATACAAAATCTGTACATGCCAAGATGAGAAAAATCAATGTTAGAGCCTAGGAGACAGAAGTAATCAAGTCCAAGTTCACGAAACCCTATAGCCCTGAGTCCAAGAAGAAATATTGAAAGAAAAAGAAAGAGGTTTCTAAAAACATCAGCAATGTCACTGAATGCTTTGATACAGAAAAGGGAATTCAGACATTATTGCAGAATGCCATTTTCCCTAAACTGTATCTATTGAACATATTTGTCCAAATATTTTGGACAAGAAATATCCAAAATATTTGTTACACAGAAGCATGCAGACGTAATGACAAATGAAAGACCGTTGTGCCTAATACACGGAAAACAGTATTCAATAGTATTTTATTCTTATTCAAAGTTTGCCCTTGTATTGGTGCCAAGATGCAGGTCATCTTTCATTACTGACTTTATTAATGCTGATTGAGAAATAAAAAATGGTGGCCTTATTACTAAAGCTGCAATGTTTAATAGATGTAATCAATAGTATTAATCAACTACAGCTTTAAAACAGTAGGGATACATTTGAGTGAAGAACACACTTGTTGATACCATTTTGGTTCTGATGTGTTACTGTAATACAAAATAAAAAGGGAAATATTAAAACTGAGCTTTATAACAGTTAGTGACTGCTTTAACCCCTTCATGGATCACTGCCTTGTTGTGGAGAAGGGGCTTGCATAACTCAGTGAAGCCATAACCTATGCCGTGCAGGGCCACCCAAGACGGACAGGTCATGGTGGAGAGTTCTGACAAAATGTGGTCCACTGGAGAAGGAAATGGCAACCCACTCCAGTATTCCTGCCAAGAAAACACCATGGAACGTATCACAAGGCTAAAAGATATGACTCCGGAAGATGAGCCCCTCAGGTCGGAAGGTGTCCAATATACTACTGGGAAGAGCAGAGGGAATTTCCAAGTTGCGCCAGAAAGAGTGACGTGGCTGGGCCAAAGCTGAAAGGACACTCAGCTGTGGATGTGTCTGGTGGAGAAAAGAAAGTCCGATGCTGTAAAGAACAATGTTGTTTAGGAACCTGGAATGTCAGATCAATGAATCAAGGTAAGCTGGAGGTGGTCAAACATGAGATGGAAAGATTGAACATCGACATCTTGGGAATCAGTGAACTAAAATGGACAAGCATGGGCGAATTTAATTCAGGTGACCATCATATCTACTACTGTGGGCAAGAATCCCTTAGAAGAAATGGAGTAGCACTCATAGTCAATAAAAGGGTGGGAAAAGCAGTACTGGGGTACAATCTCAAAAACAATACAATGATCTCAGTACAAATCCAAGGCAAACCATTCAACATCACAGTAATTCAAGTCTATGCCCCAACCACTGAGGCCGAAGAAGCCGAGGCTGATCGGTTCTATGAAGACCTGCAACACCTTCTAGAACAAACACCAAAAAAAGATGTCCTCTTCATCATAGGGTATTGGAATGCTAAAGTAGGAAGTCAAGAAATCACCAGGATAACAGGCAAGCATGGCCTTGGTGTACAAAATGAAGCAGGACAAAGGCTGATAGAGTTTTGCCAAGAGAACACGCTGATCATAGCAAACACGCTTTTCCAACAACACAAGAGGTGACTCTACACATGGACATCACCAGATGGTCAATATCGAAATCAGATTGATTATGTCCTTTGCAGCCAAAGATGGAGAAGCTCTATACAGTCAGTTAAAACAAGACCTGGAGCTGACTGTGGCTCAGATCATGAGCTTCTTATTGCAAAATTTCAGCTTAAATTGAAGAATGTAGGGAAAACCATTCAGGCGTGACCACTAAAACCACTAAACCATTCAGGTGTGACCTAAATCATATCCCTTATGAATATACAGTGCAGGTGAGGCATAGATTTAAGGGATTAGACCTGATAGAGTGCCTGAGGAACTATGGACGGAGGTCCGTAACATTGTTCAGGAGGCAGCAACGAAATCCATCCCAAAGAAAAAGAAATACAAGAAAGCCAAGTGGCTGTCTGATGAGGCTTTACAAGTCACTGAGGAAAGAAGGGAAGCGAAAAGCAAGGGAGAAAGGGGAAGATATATCCAACTGAATGCAGAGTTCCAGAGAATAGCAAGGAGAGACAAGAAGGCCTTCTTAAATGAACAATGCCAAGAAATCGAGGAAAACAACAGCATGGGAAAGACTAGAGATCTTTTCAAGAAAATCGGAGATCTCAAGGGAACGTTTTGTGCAAAGACGGGCATGATAAAGGACAAAGAAGGCAGGGACCTAACAGAAGCAGATGAGATTAAGAAGAGGTGGAAAGAATACACAGAAGAACTATACAGGAAAGATCTGAATGTCCCTGATAGCCATGATAGTGGGCTCACTGAACTTGAGCCAGACATCCTAGAGAGTGAAGTCAAGTGGGCCTTAGGAAGCATTAGTAACAACAAAGCTAGCGGAGATGACAGTATTTGAGCTGAGCTATTTAAAATCTGATGCTGTTAAAGTGCTGCACTCAATATGCCAACAAATTTGGAACGCTCAACAGTGGCCACAAGACTGGAGAGGGTCAGTTTACATTACAATTCCAAAGAAGGGCAATGCCAAAGAGTGTTCAAACTACCATACAATTGTGCTCAATTCACATGCCAGCAAGGTTATGCTCAAAATCCTACAAGCTAGGCTTCAGCAGTATGTGAACCGAGAACTACCAGAAGTACAAGCTGGGTTTCGAAGAGGCAGAGGAACTAGAGATCAAATCGCCAACATTTGCTGGATCATGGAGAAAGCAAGAGAATTCCAGAAAAACGTCTATTTCTGCTTCATTGACTACGCTAAAGCCTTTGATTGTGTGGATCACAACAAACTGTGGCAAATTCTTAAAGAGATGGGAGTACCAGACCACCTTACCTGTCTCCTGAGAAACCTGTACGAGGGACAAGAAACAACAGTAAGAACCGGACATGGAACAACCAATTGGTTCAAAATTGGGAAAGGAGTACGACAAGGCTGCATATTGTCGCCCTGCTTATTTAACTTATATGCAGAGTACATCACGAGAAATGCCGGGTTGGATGAATCACAGGTCGGAATTAAGATTGCCGGGAGAATTATCAACAACCTCAGATACGCAGACGATACCACCCTAATGGCAGAAAGCAAAGAGGATCTAAAGAGCTTCTTGTTGAGGGTGAAAGAGGAGAGTGCAAAAGCTGGTTTGAAACTCAACATTAAAAAAAACTAAGATCATGGCATCTGGCCCTATCACTTCCTGGCATAGAGAAGGGGAAGAAATGGAAGCAGTGACAGATTTTATTTTCTTGGGCTCCAAGATCACCACAGACGGTGACTGTAGCCATGAAATTAAAAGACGCCTGCTCATTGGGAGGAAAGCTATGGCAAACCTAGTCAGCATAGTAAGAAGCAGAGACATCACCTTGCTGACAAAGGTCCGTACAATCAAAGCTATGGTTTTCCCAGTAACAACGTATGGCTGTGAGAGCTGGACTATAAGGAAGGCTGAGCGCCAAAGAATTGATGCTTTTGAACTGTGGTGCTGGAGAAGACTCTTACGAGTCCCCTGGACTGCAAGGAGGTCAAAGCAGTCCATCCTAAAGGAAATCTACCCTGAGTGCTCATTGGAAGGACAGATACTGAAGCTGAAGCTCAAATATTTTGGCCACCTAATGCGAAGAGAAAATTCCCTGGAAAAGACTCTGATGCTAGGAAAGATTGAAGGCAAAAGGAGAAGGGGACGGCAGAGGATGAGATGGCTAGATAGCATCATCGATGCAATGGATATGAACTTGAGCACACTCCGGGAGAGAGCGCAGGACAGGAAGGCCTGGGGTGCTATGGTCCATGGGGTCATGAAGAGTCGGACACAACAGCTTTAAAATGAAAACAAGGAATTATATCTCTTAAAAAATCCTCAATAAAGTTATCTACAGCAGGGTTTTGGTAATATGCGAATGTATATAGAATCAACCAATTATTTAAAGCCATATAATCAACTAATTGTTTGATTGATTGATTCCTACTTATGACTACAGTAGATAGTTTTAAGGTAATTTTTAAAGGCAAATTAACCATTTTTTTCTTCTTAGGAAGAAAATGTCCTTCTTAGGACATGTTTAAATGAACAATACTGGTATGTATGTATGTCCACTACTAATCTTACTTTGATTCCACTGACTTTGTAGCAGGTTTAAAAACATCTATCAGATATATAGCAAATATACATCTGCGGTAGCTAAATTCTACACAATATATGTCCAGGCGCTAATGTGAAATCAACAAGAGTGGCTTTGGATGTAATAAAGACGCTCCAGATGTGAGTACAGCAACAGGTAGAGATGTTAGTTTCCTCTTCAGCTGATATATTAGCAGCAAAAAGGAAAAAAGAAAAAAAAGTAGACGCAGCTTTTGTTACTTCTCCACAGTATCTGAAGCCACCCAAGGCTCATAGGAGAACACATTGCAAAATGTGTCTGAATTAAGACCTTATCAAGTCCACTGAACTCATTACTATTCACAGACTTCAAAAGTTATATGATCAGCAGATAGGGCATACAAGTAGAAATGTTTTCAAAGTATAGGATATAGACAAGTGGAAAGCCACATAAACGTACAGAAGTATTGTTTTGTGTCCAATTCTTTTTCTGTGTTCATTACATTTCACTTTCTCACAGACTCATAAGAATGTAAGAGTCATGCTGGATCAGACCAAGGGTCCATCTAGTCCAGCCTTCTGTTCACACAGCAGCCAACCAGCTGCCCACAGGAGACCCACAAGCAGGTCATGATTGGAACAACACCCTGCTGCCCATGTTCCCAAGCAACTGGTGTACATAGGCATAATCCCTCCGATTCTGGAGGTAGCATATAGCTATCATGACTAGTAAAATCCCCTTTTAAAGCCATCCAAACTGGTGGCCATCACATCTTGTGGAATTGAATTCCATTGTTTTAACTATGCACTGTGTGAAGAAATACTTCCTTTTTTCTGCCCTGAATCTCCCACCAATCAGCTTTATGGGATGACCTCGGGTTCTAGTATTATGAGAGAGGGAGAAAAATGTCTTGCTATCTCCCTGTTTCCCTATTTACTCCCCCATTTACACCCACTTACACACACATACAGATACAGTACAGTTGACCAACACTAGCCTGGTTTGCACATAATACTAACCCATTGTTTATTTAACCCACGTTTTGTTGCCCATGGTTTGGCTGGTAGAAGATCGAACAAACCATCATTTGTTTTCTCAATCCCTGGCTTGTTTGCTTCCCTCCTTCTTCCCCCACTCCCTCCCTATATCCCAAATGCCTCTGTGGTACTGTAGTACTGGCATGTATAGCAGCTGTTTTTTTGGTTTTTTTACCACTCTTGCCTGCCCCCTCTATAATCTGTTGAAACAACCCATGATCAACCCATGGTTCTAGGTGCACATGTAACAACAACCCATAGCTTAAACCACCCAGAATTCACCCCCCCCAAAAAAATGGGTTCTCTTTTGGGGTTGTTTGTGGTTAACAAACCATGGCTTGTTATCATGACCATGCTCACATATCACAATAACCCAGAATTCAACATCCCATTTCATGGGTTAATGTTATGTGTGAACCAGGTCACTGTGATAGTACTGTCTACTCACATCTCTGCTGGGCCTCTTCCCACAAACAGCACACCATCCAATCTGTCCCTAGCTGAAGGTGGCTTTTAAAAAGTTCACCTCAGCTCACCTCAGATTTTTCTTTGTTCACTTTATCTGAGTAAATCAGCAAGACTACTACTACTACCGGCAAAACTATTTGTTCTATGGTTTGATATTCCACTAATCTCTTTATGGTACAATTGTACAGTGGTAAGTGCCCAAAGATTGTCCAAAACTGGCTTTGACTTAAAACATAACAGACTACCAAATATATTGTGGGATGGGAATTATAATAGTGGTATTTAAAAGGAGTATTCTATGTTAGTTGGGAGAACACACATACACATAATGAAATATCATATGTAGTATGATAATAGCACTGGAGGGCTTTAAAAATGGCTAAAACTTAAAATAGCTGTGTAAATGCTCATGTGTGCATCCTAAGCCACAACCCAATTAAACTGATTTAGCTGAATGCAGGTTTAAATCCATGCACTTTAGCTTAACAGAGTTATGCACCCGATTGAGAGCACTTGGGGATGCAATACCAATTATTGGATGCTAGTAACTATTTTAAAGCTACAGAGGTTAATACAAGTGATAGACTAAGTAATTAAGTGTTGTTTGAAATGTTGGTACTTATCCCACTGCTATATGAAATGCCTTTGGTCATACAAATAAATTCCCATGATCAGTAGAATTATTGGATATGCTAATTTGTCACATCAAGCATTTCATCAATAGGATGGTGCAACTTCCGATATGGGTGTTACACAATGTGGTGTAATAGCAAGAGTGTTGTACTAGGATGGGGGAGACCAGGTTCAAATTCCTACTTAGCCATGATGCTCACTGGATAATTTTGGGCCACCCGGCCTAATCTATCTCATGGGGGATGGGCAGGGGGATGATGATATACATCATTCTATGCTCCTGATCAGAGCATAGCTGCTGATCAGAGACAAGAACTTTGCTTTCCTGGAAAGAGGGTATAGGAGGACATTGGGAGGAAACTGCTGAGTTATTCAGTCCTGCTTACTTCTGAGGTGTGTCCAGCACATCCTCGTCCTCTGAGAAGACATGCAAAGGCCTATTCTACTTACTTGTGAACTAACAGATATGCTGCTCATGCTTAGACATGCCAAAGCATTCTACTTGGGGTGCTGTTTGAAAGTGCTGCTGATCAATTCAGTCCAGCTTACTCCTGAGTAGTCTTACAATTGGTAATAATCACATTTTGGCCCCACCCACTCTGCTTTTAGCCCCACCCACTCATGGAAAGGAACTCCTGAGATATTTCAGAGATTGGAATTCAGTCCTGGAGCTGAACACGTTTCCCCATGCCTGGGGCAGAACCAGAAGAAGGCAGGACGGAATCACTCAGCAGTTTCCTCTCTTGGCTCTGGCCCCACATCCCTGCAGGGAAAGGCTCTTATCTCTGATCAGAAGCTGATCATAGATAAGAGCATTTCCCTCCATGGGACCAGGTGAAGAAGCTCCCAGACTGGATGGGGAACACCTGCATAGGCCTTAACAGGCACATAGGCTGGAAGTTCCCCATCTCTGCTCTAACCCTTTTCCACACATAAGAATGTGTGACTGAAAAAAGAAGAAGCTACCTTTGTAGTGGTGACCGAGCAACCACAAGGTAGAAAACACTACCATGGCCATGCCTAGATGTCTGTAATGTCTCTGTACATGACCAGAATCTAAATAGCCCCATTTGCTTAAGCACATGAGCAGGCCAGGTGCCAGAGTTCTCTGGATTTTCTTTCAGAAGCTGTTCCCCTGATTTTCTGAGGAAGCTTTTGGAATGGCAACAAGCAGATTTTTGGAATGGCACTGTGTTCTGGAGCTGCAGTGGGAGGGGGACTCACAAGTCCACAGCATAGGTAGAAGGTCCTATACCTATACAATGGTTCATGAAAGAAATTGTAAGGCTGTGCAAGCACTGGAAAGTAGGTACATTTGGACTCCCAGGGAGATATATATAAATGATAAGCAAAGTATGAAGCAATTTAAACACATAAAGAAATTTAAATTGTTATTGGAAATCAGGTCCCACTCTCAAATGGAAGCCTTCTTCTGCCCAGTGCAGGGTGGGAAATGGGAAAGCCCTGATAATGCAAGCATCACAGTTGATCTGGGGTATGACATGACTCAGAGTAGACCAGTGAGGCCATTTTTTCAGGTCTACCCCTAGATTTAAAACAAAAAAGGCCCTTACATGAATGTGTCTACTTGGCCACTTACTCTTAATTCTATGGAATCGGTTTTTTGCTCTAGAGTTCTTGAGCAAAAAAAGGAGCAAAACTGGCTTTTTACGATAACAGACCATAAGTAGCCCTGTAATAGCCATAAGTCTCCCCTCACACTTATATTGTTTCCATGGCTATATTGGTTCCTTTAATCTACCACAACATACTAGGGACACATGTCTAAAATGAACAGAAAGGTGAAATGACATCTGTGGGTCTTTTGGCTACTGCTTTAGTTTATACTTAGAAAGAGCAGATGACAGCTATCATGAATTGAGAAAAATTTGAAAGGCCAGAATGTTTTGTTAACGTTCTCTTTATCCTCTTGGTGTCCCCCCCCCCCCATTAATTGATTTATGAAGGTAAGTGCTCTCATTTCTAAAAGTCAGGGTATCGCAAGTTTTATTACCTCAGTGGTACAAACAATATTCTAAGTCTAACATGGTTATTTAGTTTACATTTGTATACATCTAGTGTTTAAATAGAGAGGGAGAGAAGTTGCTGTTCAAGATGCTTGAGGATTTCTTTATTGAAACAATAAAGAAATAAATAAAATATATTCATTGAATATAGTTTACTTCAGTATTTCATTAATTGCTTTCTGACTGTGTCTATCCCCTGTTTAATTTATGCCGCAGCTTTGGCATTTGGTGTAACTCCTAATACATATGTCCCTGATTCACAGTCTTAGCATTTTTACCTTAACTCAGTTATCCAAGTGAGTGCTTTGGAAATTACCTTGCTGATTAGCTGGGCTTTCTCATAATATATGGTGTTAATCCTTAAATTTTTGAATATGACATAAGGTATACAAATGTTCTGTCTGACTCAATAGTAACAAATCATGGCTTAAGGAGGACACGCACGCTGATCTCTGTGAGTGAAGGAAGAACTAATTGGGAGTTAGATTCAGTGTGATTATCAGCTTGTTTATGATAAGGGAGTACTCTTTTTGAATGGCACTGTAAATTCATCCCTGGTTGTGGTGTTAAAATAGAGCTTATTTTCTCCTCTTTTGCTTGGTTGTGAGAGTGTGTGCTGTTTTTCAAGCAGATGACAGTGTCATGCCATGATATGTGAAGTCTCAAGAAATGGAATGAATTGTATCAGCCTGTTGTCAAATCTCACCTTTCCTTTTGACAGAAAGCACACGTTTCAAATGTTTACTGCTACAAGAAGGAATGTTAGTAACTCTCCCACTGTCATTAGGAACATTAGACTGACCCAATTAATATGAAATGTTTCTATGCTGCTGGAACGGACCTAACTACAGAAAACAGCATTTGCACAACCTGCTCATGATTATGGGCCATAAGGACACAAAGATGGCATAGACATTTGTGGACCAACGGAAATCTTAGCCAGAAAAAAAGGGGGGGAAAAGCGGGGAGAGAGAGAAGAAAAAGAATGACGTTAGCTGACTGTCATGGGTCATGTTTTTTAATCCGGAGTATTGGACATGTAACACAGCAACAAGAGCTGATCATTTTGTTTAATCACCTTTTGGATCTTTGCCAGATGGTCTCTACTGAGAGTGCTGCAAACAGAGAGAGATGAACTGCATCTAACATGCCACTAGAGCTTTCCCGTAAATGTCTGAGAACTGAATCCAACAAGAATTTAGTCTCAGAGCAGAAAGGGATACATTTAAAAACTATGTGCATTAACTATACTTTTCCCCATAGAATCCTCACTTGGCATGAATAATTTACCCACTCTTATGCTAATGGGATCATGAAAGTATCCCTCTGTCTTTAGTGCAGCTATTCTCAGCTTTCAGTAATTACCCCACCCAGTGAAAATAACATGGCTTCTGCATTTGAACGCCCTTCTACTACCTGACAATTAGAAAGATCATGGCTGACAGTGGAATGGTCCAAAAAAATGGACAGAGCCCAAGTTGCCTGAGGGAAGGTTTGGGGGAAAAAAGTTCCATTGTCAACATTTCTTTAGTTGCCTAGGATCAATAAAATAAAAAGAAATAGCTTCTCTCTTTTTAACTAGAATATTTAAATGTATTGACAAAGCACTTTATTAGGAAAAAAAACTAATTATAATAACTTCAGGGTTCTGACAGCAAAAATTAAGCTGGAATTAAGTATAGAAAATAAAAAAAACCTTTGTCATCTTAGAATTTAATCACACTTCTCAAGCATTCAAAGTGTTCTGAAAAGTTAAAAAATAGTATATTGTAAAGACCTAATCTTAGACCTTTGTTCATAGTAGTACACGCTAGGTCAGCCTTCTCCAATCTGGTGCTCTCCTGACATGTTCGACAGCAACTGCCATCATTCCCAGCCAGCATGGTCATGCTAACGGGGAATGATGGGAGTTGCAGTCCAATACATCTGGAGGGCACTAGGTTTGAGAAGGCTGTGCTAGGTAGTTCACTGTATAAAAATTATCAGGGTGAAACATATGGGAAAGAAAGCTATGAAACAGCAGGGAACGTGGCTGGTTTATTGTTTATCTTTTGTTTATGAGGCCGTATCCAAGTTTAATTACTACTCTAAATTAAATCCTAACAGGCATCAGGAGAAATCTCTTTACTCAACTTGAGTAAAAAAAAGAAATCCAGAGATTCTAACACTAGACTTTTCAAATAATTTAATATATACTAGAAGTTATTAGTCAGATGCTAGTAACTCAGCAAAGCATTAAATACTTGCATGTAAGGTTTGAGAGTACTGAATTATGGATGTATTCATATTCTAACTGGTATGTATACGACTTCAATTAGACAAATGCAAAAGTGTCAAACAATTTGGGGCACGTGGGGGAGATTAAACATGTTGGAAGATGAGTCTTGTATTCAAAAACAAATATGCACATAATGTCAAATGTCAAAGATGCTGCTAATTGCCCTCTCTTCACTAATATTGTTCAATTATTCTTTTGAGAAGCCATGTAGAGAAGCCAGGGGAAAGAAAGTTCTTTGTGTTCTTTATCCTAACAGTAAGCGACCAGTTTGGGATGAACTTAGCTATAGCTGTAGGAAAAATACAAAGTTAAAAGCAACTTGCAAAAGATTATTCCAGATGGCATCTGTCATATCATATTGGGATGGGGTGGGGGTAAAAAACAAGGGAAAACTCCTGGTACTATGAAAACATTCCATTGACAGATATTTCATAGGCTGTATCCAAAATCCGATAGCAACATATTTAGAACATATAGTAAATATAATCTAATAATTTGTATGATGTATATATACATATACATACATATATATATATACACACACACACACACATCATTTTAAAGTTATGTTAATTTAAATTACCCACTGTCTTGGGAGGGTGGGTGTGAACTAAGGGAGTAAGTTGTAAGTCTTAAAATGTATTATAATATTTTAAGAGCTCACTCACCTCTAAGCTTTAAATTCAATAAAAGATGGGAATCTGCAGTTTTCACCAGTATAATGACTAGAAAACTGTACAATAAATAAAAGAAATTTGCTATGAAATTCTAGCCCCATTGAGCTGGTTAATAGAGAGGGACATATACAGTAACAAAAATAATGTAAAAATAATCCAGAATGTACTTTTTAATATATGAGGGTAAAAAGAAGAGGAAGATGGGTGGATAATACATTGTTAATATCTTTTGCTCAGTTTGATCTAGGAACTTAATGGTTAAGACGCATGCAGTGTGTGTAGTGTGAGCTCAGCAGTTACTGGGCCAACTGTCTCAGTATTTCTGGGAATTCTGCCTATTCACAGTGCAGAGATTGTTCAATTGCTGCAAAATGTACAAAATGAATTTTACAAAAATGAATTGCAAGGAAAGCCCCATTACAATGATTTTACAGCAAAGATGTCAACATCAATTTTTCTCTCATGCATAACTAATGATTAAAACAGCATATTCCATTTGCCTAAGACAATTTATTTCATATTGGCACATCAAAATATTGAAACAGAAAGTTACCTCTGTCCTTTTTTATTCATTGCTGCTGAACCCACACTATTGTTCAAACCAGAAAAAAAACATAAAAATAAAACAAGCTTGGCAAGAAATACTTAAAGCAAACGTTCATCAATATTCTCCAATTTGTCAGCATCTGAATTACAGCAGTAAGAGGGAAATGTACGTTTTGTGGGTGCTTTGAACACCGAGAGGACTTATCTTACTATAGCTCCTAACCACCATGCTAATAAAGATTATTCATGCACATCAACATAAGCACAGGCCCTAAAAACTTAACAAAGAAAAATATGAATTTATAAAACCTGCTTTTATGCTGTATGTTACTCTGCTGAAATAAGGAATTTGTCCTGATGCAGTAAGGGTATTCTGCATGTATAAGGAGGTTTCTGCAGGTGAATCTCCTTGCTGGGTGAGGTGACTGCCCACAAATAGTGGTAAGTGTGTGGAGCGCCCAGGGATAAGCACTCCATTCCAATTGCTAGCTCAGTTCCATGTGTACATCCACTAATAAAATGGCAGCACTATCAGCTTTGAGAGCACTGCTTTTTAAGGGGTGGGGTGAAATAAATATATCCAGGCCTGTCTCCCCCCACTTTACACCACCCCGAAGTGACCAGTACAATCAAAGCTGACTAGGATGATCATCTAAAATGGAATGAAAATCTGCAGTTACATTTAAAGACCTCTTTAAATCATGTTGCATCCTGTGTAACTTTATCGGGGTGGGACTATAATTAGAATTCATGTAGCTACCATCCAACATTTATTTCTTAGTATTCTTGATACCATAAAAAAGGGAAAAAATCAGAACTTTTGGACCTTTACATTCACCCAACAAAATATAATTTCTCATCAAGAAAACTATAGCTCATCTGTACTGGTAGTAGTTTGAATACAGATGATGGAGGTATACATACTGCCCAAGTTTATGTAACAACATTCAGTATTTAATTTAAGAACATCAGTGTAAAAATAACTGAATATTGTAAAGTGATTTTTCCCCTGTATCAGCTTTCATGTCCTAGTTGGATGTGGAAAATAGTCATTTTATACATGCCCACTGTGTTAACACTATTTGCATGATCAAGAAAATAACCATTCTAGGTTTCCAAATGCATACTACTACGAATACAGCCGAAAAATTTCTAATATGCATCAGCTCAAAGATATAGACTGTGATTTCAGTCAATATTTCTGTTGACTTAGCCCTAGAGCAGATATTTAATCTTTCGTCAACAGAAAACTACTTAGGACAAGTCAGCAAGATAAAAACATCAAGTTATACAATATATATCTGCTTTAGATATTCAATGATGCAAATGTGCTCATCCCTCTTCCACACATCAACCTTTCCTAATTAACTTAAGTATATATTCAGGTTGAGCAGAATTTGGTCCAGCATGTGCTACTTTAAATTTCAGGACAATTGTTCTGCTGCTCTTAGATTTACTAAGGTCATGCTCCCAGCCTGAGTTGATGGCACAGACCAAGGACTTTTCCAGGTATAGGGGAAATCATGAGTGTGCAGCTACAGATCTCCTGGTTCCCCAAGACTCTCAGCATCAAAAGAACCATAGAGGGCCTCAGCAGAGGAGGGAAGCATTGTCAGGCATTCAATCTTTGTAGATTTCCTGCCTCAGAACAAAAAGAGCAGAAAAATATTACTGGCCCCAGTTGTAGAAGATAACCAAATACTTCAAATTCACAGGAGTCTGAACAGCTCCTTCCCCAGTCCCCAGACTAGTTAGCCCAAATTCAAGGAATACAACACCACTTGGAAGCCATCCAATACAAAACCATGGCTCCAAGATAGAAATGTGTCCCTTTAAATATATAACAGTCAGTTATATATTTAAAGCTTTTATGTTATATATTTAAGCTTTTTGCTGAATCTGAGCTAGATCTTGACTGCCGGAGTATATCAGGAATCAGGGGGCTTTTATGTTTGTTGAAGCAGTGACTGGATTTGGATGACAGACTGCAGTTCATCATGGGTTATTTAATCCATAACGAACCGTGGCATCCGCAGGCACCAGACTCACATCAAACCCTTCTCTGGGGTTGTTGCGTTGTGTGAACCTGGTCAGCATGAGATATGCGAGGGTTAAACAACAGACCACAGGTTATGAGAGGATAGTTTAACCCTCACATAACCAATGCTTGCATATTCAAAATGGCAGCTGCACGCACCCTGCATGCCCCACAGCCTCACCGTGGGTTAAATAACCTACAGGGGGCTGTCATGTTGTGCCGACAGCCCCATTGTCTCAGCTTCCAGTCTCATGGTAACTGAGAACTACCTTGATCCCTGTGGCCAGTTTCTCCTTTTTTTTTTCTTTCTTTCTTTCTCTCTCTGTCTCTCTCTCTCTCCTGGCTCCAGCCTTGAATATCTGTACCTGCCCTGTGTCACACTAGGGAATCTTTACTAACATTGGCTCTAATTTAGCTATAGCTGCAGGCAACTTGTTCTGGAAAACAAGAACTGGTGCTTGATAGGTATTCCTATGTGCATCAAAGGCCATCCTACTGTTATAGCGGTGTCTAGGTGGGCATTGCAAGGCATATGCAGACACCCACATGCACACCTTTATCCACATTGGTTATGTATACATAAGCCTACTTCCACATGTGGATTTCCCTTGCTGAATCAAGGGAATTCTCTGCCTTCCCAATACGGTGTCTTTCTTCTTTTTTGAAGGCAACTGATGCCATGTAGACTTCTGCAGCAGAATGCAGGAAGGACAACTAGCCTCATATGGATGGATGTCAAAGAAGAGTTTGTTAACCTTGTTAAGGTTTTTAAGAGTTCAGCACCTCTTGGGATCAGGCCTTCTGAGTATAAAATTAGTATAAGATAGACCATTTATAACACTCTTGTCTTATTAAGTATAAAATAATGACTCCTCAGTGTTTTGTATAGGCCACATGGTTTTAAGTGTTAAATAAGATTGATGTTATACTTTTCATGCATAATCCTACATATTCACTATATAAAATACCCTATATAAAGCAATTATAAAAGATTGAAAAGTCTGTGAAAATCGTATCCATCACAGCGGTATGGAATATCATAAGTTGTTAGCTGTTTAAAGCAGTGTTTTTTCAATGATATTTTTTCACTTTTTAAATATAAAATAAGGGAAACATAGTACTCTAGAAAGCTATAGATCCTTTCTTCAGACAAATGGCTAGATGATAAAGCTGCACATACCTTTTAAAGTGCTGATTAGGGGTTTACACATATACTGTCTGGCAAAACCCCAGAGTCTTCTTTCTCTCCTCCCCTTCTCTCAGCCCCTTTCCTGCTATCTCTCTTGCCATAACTCAACTAACCCAACAGAACCAGTCAGTTTTAAATTTCAGTTGGGACCCCAGTGACCTGTTAATGAATCTACAGAGAGGAGGAAAAACTCACAGTGTTGAGTTATGCCTAGTGTTGCTAGCTGACTTGGAGTCAGAAATGCTTGAAGCGTTAACGTAATTGCAAGAATGTGAAAAATGAAGCGTTGGGCTCCTGAGCAAAGTGAAAGGTCAAAGCAAGCCTTACACAAAACAAGTCTCTGGAAGATGGCCTCATTAGACCATTAAATCGGCTTCTCCCCCCTTTTTCTTCTTCTTTTGTAAAATGTTTCAGTGTTTCATTTCTATTAATAGATTCAGTTAACCCTTACTGCCTCTAAATAAATAAATAAAAACAAAAGAAAGAAAGAAAGCCAAGCATATTTACTTTTTGCTATTCACCAGAATAACATTTTCTGACACAAATTTGCCTCAGTGGATCTGAACCACAGTTAAGGTAGTAACTGCTTTGGAGCACATGAATACTTACATTAGACTGGTACTGTACATTGTATACTGGACACTGGTACAGTATAGGTTAGTTTTCTCCTGTACAACCAAGATGACACACTAAAAACAACACTAAGCCCAGCTAATATAATTAGGATTATCTTTCACTGAACAGTGCCCAAAGGGTTTAACTCTTTCATTGCCAGAATTTCAACTCACTCACAAAGTTGACTGCACTAACACTTGTTAATGCTATCAAGATGCCACAGACCTTTTACAAGGTGCAGAACTCCCATTCATCCTCATCTCAACCAGAGGGTTATGACTCAAAGCCTGAGGATTTACCCACTCTAGAAAGAACAAGAATTTAGGCAGTAGCCTTTGTTGCATTCTGTTCCAAGCTGATCAAGTGCCACGTATGCCTGCAAATGCACCAGAAAATAAATGTAGGGGGCCAACCCTTCCAAATGTTTTCCACTTTTACCTTCCATTAGCTTACCCATGGATAAATGCTGATTCAGCAAAGATAAACATTACTGACTTCTATAAAGTGAATACAACAAAATATTTATGTGTTGAGGTAAGACTGAAGCAGGCACCCTTTAATTCTCACGTCAAGCAGTTAACCAGGGAAGCAGTGGGGTGAGGTAAATAACTCTTTCTTGGTAGATTGTGTCCAAGAAAATCACAGTCCAAAAGAGAGGAAAAAAAGCTTCGTACATCTCCCTCCGCAGCAGAGCCCAAAGGTGGACAAGGGCCCAAGAATGTTGGGTATAGCTTAGAAGTAACAACTTCCCAGCCCCCCCATATTCTCTCAATGGGCCTCAATTCAATTGCTTGGGAGGGTTTCCTGTAGCTGTTTATAAATATTGCCCCCTCCAAAGGAAACGTTAAAGGCAAACTCAACAGAAGGTCTGTTTTAGAATTTGCCTTCCCTTGCTGGCATTTCCTCAGGAGAAAAGGGGATTGTGACCATTAAGGGCTTCACATAATGTTTTACCTAACCACAGCATGAGTGTCAGATTTTAAAGTGCCACCAGAATGTCAGTACTCATTTGGGAAACTAGCTCTTCAAAAGACTACATGCCAGATATATTCTTGCTCTACTATATTAAGTAGCAGTGTAGGTGATTAACTGAGTTTGTAAGAGCATGCTGATTGGCTAAAGGAATGTGCTTATGACCATAATGTAAACATTGTTGAGCCATCTACAATTCTGACCTTTGAGGCCTGTGAGAGCTTTAAAGAGATAGCAACACATCCTTTGTAAAGGCTACTTTTGAGCATTATATATTTCCTCCATTTTCTAGGGTTCCCTGGTACCTACATACCACAGCATTACTAATGTGCCTTTCGGTTAAAAAAATGTATATCCATGACTAAGAATTGGAGGACTCCATGGCTACGAAGAACAGTCTTGCTATTCACTAAAGTTAAAAATTATCTGACTCTAGCATAAGACTTTGCGAAGAATCGCTTGGTTATTAATTATCAATCATAGAATATCATGTCTATTTTTGTTAAGTAACAACCAGACTTCATATATATATATTTTTCAAACTGTTAGCCAGTTATTATAGTTAATTGACATTTTTACTTCTCTGGTTGCTGTCACTGGTTACATGCTTGGAAACACTTTTAGTAACTTGAATGGGAATTTGTTCAGGCACTATGCTATAGTCTAGCTACATTTAATACACCAAATGAAAATGTGTACTGATACTGAAGCTAGTAAAATAGGAATAAATATCTGCATGGATGGGGATCCAAGGAGCCCTTTTAGATTCATGTAAGAGCTTGTACCCAACATGAAGTTCTTTGGACCAGGCCATTGTGTCATAGCCCAATGGGCTGTTATTAAGGTACAGGAGTATATGGCACAAAACTGTGAAAGTAACTGCAGCTGAGTCCCAGTGAAAACAGTGGAATCTTAGCTCTTAACTGTGTGACTATGCAGGACCTTCCCATGCATTATATAGTAGCAAACTCAGGTTTGCCACTGAGTATACACTCCGAAGGGATCTACACCAAATCTGGTTCTCTTCTGACTGTACCTAAATGATATACATATCACCAAACTCATATTTGTATCTTTAAAAAAGTATTTGCACATCTATAAAATATATAATGTGAAACAGCCCTGATAATAACAATCACTGGTTTCAACCATACTTACAGTCAAACTACACATTAGATGGGAGTTTCATATTTAGGATGATAAGATGCCTTACACAGAGTCAGACCTCTGGTCCATCGAGCTGAGTATTGTCTACACACTGGGGCTGTTTGCATGACACAACACATACGGACTATGTGCGCTGCCTTTTTGAACGTGCAACCTCTTCTTGGGCATTTCATGTCATGCAAATCCAGCGAGCGTGGGTTATAACCCATGGTCTATTTTAACCCCTGCATGACATGACAACCCGCCCCCCCTAAGTAGGAGTTGCATATTCAGTATCGTGCCTGCGGCTCATCCTGGGTTAAATAACCCATGAGCCATGGTATGGTTCACATGGTATGACCACTGAACCTGGTCACTGACTGGCAGCAGCTCTCCAAGGTTTCAGACAGGATGCCAGCAATTGGACCTGGGACCTTTTGCATGCGATGTATATGTTTTTTCCTTCTGTCATCTTTCTTTGGTTACAAAAACAACCATAGGGCCCCTGGTTTTGACAGAATCCATGGTGCTGAGACAGGAGGTACAACTATTTGTTCCTAAGCCAAAGCCTAAATCCAAACTATTTCCCTAAGATGCTATTGGCCGTAAAGGAGATAAATGTTCTCCTCCATAGCGAACAACAAGTTCGTGGTGTGTGTGTGATTTGAATCAGGGCCATGGCATGGGGCAAGAAGATAAACACACCCCATCACCCTGATCCAAATCAGAATCTCCGCAGTGGTTTTCATAACAGAAAAATATGTCAAGAATTCCAGTCAATGAACTCCCACCTCATGTGTAATTGGACCCCTTCATCTCTGTGAATGTTCCTATGGTTGTGCCTCAGGGCTTAGAAAGATAGGTAAAGAAGCACAGAGCATGTATTGGTTGTACAGAAGGAGCACTTATTCCTAATAGAGCCAGCAGAATTATTAATCTGGTTTAATGATCACAGAGTCCATGGCCATTATACAAAAATGTACAAATCAGTCACATAGATATGAGCCCATCTGTTACAAACAGGTATGAGCCACCTATGTAACTTTCAACAGGAGCATCTGAAATTGAAATATTTTTTAACAAATGACTAAAAGCAGACCTACTGTTGCTCATATATAAAGGACAACCACACCCTATCTCAGAACATCTGAGATTTCAGTTTTTATAGACCTGTACAACTGGTTTTCATATTATACTTTCCTAAAAAGAATCTACAACACCACAGAAACACTACATGAAAACCATTTCATATATATGTCTATCAAAATTGGAAGGTGGTATAAAATCCAACTTAAAATGTTTTCAGGGAGAGCAGGGACTGAAGTTTAAAGGGTTTTCTCTGCTAACTTAAATAGTTAAATATGAACATTTTTTGAAAAAGGTACCCAGATATGCAGACTTCGTTGCACTGATGTCAATAGCCCTATCTTAAGCTGCATTACTTGGGAGTAAGCCCTACTGAACTCAGTGGGATTTTCTTCTGCGTAAACATGCATAGGCTAGCATGGTTAATCATATAGACAAATCCTACTCACTCGGGCAGCCTTCCCCAACCTGATGCCCTCCAGATATTTTGGACTTCAATTCCCATTAGCCCCAGTCTTCACATTGAATGGTAAGGAATGCTAGGAGTTGTAGTCTAAAAGATCCTGACGGGAAGGCTGCACTAGGGAGTAAAATATCATTGATTTTAGTAGGACTGACAACTCCATCTTATATGCAGCAGTAAACCCCACTGAGTTCAATGGGACTTACTCCCAAGGTAAGTGTATATAAGACTGCAGCCTTATTTCCAAATTAATATGTTTAAGACTGGGCTGTAACTGGTGGATACCTGGGCAGAGCGTCTTTGCTATACACCCCAATGCTAAACATATTATCTGAACCAAATCTCAGTGATTTAAATGGGACCTAATAGAGGCATGAGGTGGTGATCCACAAGCCACCAACTGCAAAAGTGTACTGTTAACTTTAATGGGAATGCTCTGAAATAAAATGTGCTATGAATTACAGCCCAGGCAATGATTGCATATGACTTTTTAAAATTATTTTTTGAGAGTTAAGAATTTATATTTGTTTCTTTTGAAGCTTAAAAGCATTTAAACTGGCTACTGAAGGCCCTCTTTTAAAAGCTGACAGTACAAATTACATTTTCTATTTAGAGACCAGTATGAATTGCTGCATCACAGCTGGGGTGTACGTCTGCCATGATATTTACTTACACCACACAAAAAATAAACTGTAGATAACCAAATTTGTAAAGGAATTGGCAGAACTAATCAATTGTTATTGCAAAGCTTGTTTGAAGATTAGATATTTAGCTTTGAAATAATAATAAAATACAGCTAAGTAGGTTGAAAAAAGGAAACAAGTGTCTCCCTAAGTTACAGCTGATTACACTGCAAGTCTACCACTCTGTGTTTACACTAAGGCAGATGTACTGATATAATAAAAGACACTGGAGTTATTTTAGTCATGCCTACTTTGCACAGGGGGAAAAAAAGCTTGACCTTTTACCTTGCTCACTGCTGTTGTCTCCACTCTGGGAAGCATGGCCCCCACTGGAAGGCCCTGGTGTGCCTGCTGAGTGCGTTGAGGTTGCATCATCGTGGTCTCTCCAAGAGGAAGGATTCTGGTGTCAGAATGTCGTTTTTTTGCCCCACAGTTATCATTCCAATAGCAAATCGAGAAAGGGGGGGGGAGCCAGAAAAAAAGTAGGCAAATTAGAATTTGCAAAAATTCCCAAAATGCAGACTGTTTAGAGGCAGAGAACATAGTAAGGCTGCAGTTCTGTACCATTTACGTGGGATTAACCCCCACTGAACTCAGTTGGACTTACTTCTGAGTAGACACACACAGACTTGCACTATAACACACCAATTCGAGATATATTAAAGCCACATTTATTTCAGTGTAGTTTAGTCCAAATTTAAGTGTGCTTTGAATTACAGTTTCAGGTTTCTTTTTCTTAAAAGCAGCTCAAAATCTTTAGCTCTTTTTAATAAATTCAGCACCATTCTCTTTTAAATTCTTAATAATGCATCAGGAAAATGCTCCGATAAACTCTGAATGATATTTTAACCCTTCACACTTAAATTTGTGGGTTGTGCATCCTATATATGACCACTCAGAAGTAAGTTCTACTTTCAATGGGACTTACTCCCAACTGAGTGATTGCAGCCTTAATTCTAGTAATGAAATAAGAATTACAGGTATGAACAGTTAGTTGCTACAGTCTCTCTTCAATCTGGTTCCCGGTACACCACCTCCAACCACCATTTTTCATATATTTGGAGAGCAATTAATTGATAACTATACATATATAAAAATATGTATATTTTTTGTTTCTTTCTACCATATGCTTGCAGAAAAATAAATGGTAAACAAATGCACACCAGATAGGGGAGATGGCAGATAATTTTAGCTTAAAAAAAAAAATAAAATTGCATACTTAAAGACATTGTAGATTGTCCAGAATAACCACTTGGTAATTACGTATGTATGTGGCAATATCATTATTTCTACACTGAATATAATAAAAGAGAATGCATGAAGTAATAATCACAGGAGATTCTGCAAGATTTGGCTAGCTAAGACTTCTGCTACAGTAGTTTAATCACATAAGTCCTGGTAATTTTTAATTGATTGAATATTGGTTTTCCTGGAGAGAACTGCTGTTGAAAAAAGGGTATATGAAGAAAAATGAAAGTTACAGCTACTTTGCTAAGTGTATTCTCCTACTGATCCGCCTCCCCTTTCCTGATCGTTCCCAATACCCTGCTGTTGCTTAAAGGAAAACAGGAATTCTACTGTACAGGAAAAGCTTTATCAGCACCACATGAAGGCAGGCAAGAGATGGAATTTCCTCTGGCAGAAAAGGAGAGTAAGAACACATGCAATAGATCAGACTTGGGGCTGGACTTGCATTACTTGTCACCTATGTATGACAACTTAAATTAAACACATCCTAACAAGAAACATTTTTGTAAAATAATCTGTGCTCAGGAAAATAGCACAAACCCCAAGCTATTCTAACATAAATAGAACACTTGATGATTTACTATAAGAGTGTGTTTATAGTAAATCATACACACACCACACACTACGAATCCTTATTACACCTGCCAGTATCTGTCAATTGTAAATCCATTAAAGGCAACAGAGTGGTCAGAATCTGGCTGAGTCAATGCTCGCCCAAAATGTTTTGATTCCTAAGGTGGGCAAGTCAAATGGAATATACCACACAATATAAATAGAGGTAGACAAATGCCTACCTCCATGAACTAGCAATATAGGTGGAGAATCTCCCAATATATTAAATAATTAACCACTTTCTTCCTTTTAACAGACCCCCAAATGTTGCTTCCTCAGGCAAGTGCCTAACTGCAGGGCTGGCATTGGAATGTGTGCAGACACTACCTCAAGATATTGTCTACAACCATCTTCTGAGTGCCACTTGTCTTACAACAATATTAGGTAAATCTGCATAATCACATTCTACAGTCAAACCCAAGCTAAACTGAATGACCATTACACCACAGTCCATAGCAATCAACGCAAGAAGTCCCAGTATCTTTCACTGAGAAATGCCTGAGCAATAGAAATGGAGATGCAGCCTATGAGTAATAATCATACAAGCCTCTCACCTAGCTCAGTGGAAGTATCTATGAAATAAAATCAGACCTAGAATACATTTATCCAGCTGCAATCCCAGACACACTTACCTGGGAGTACGTCCCATTGAACTCAATAGGACTTACTTCTGAGTAGACATGTATAGGATGCATTGTTAAATCATACCTTTCAGTCAAATCAGACCATATAGTTTTGCTTACATGAAACATTTAAAGCATGACTAAAAATCACAACAAAGCAATAACATATTATTGCTAAAATCAGTAATTCAAATAAAACTACAGCAATTATTCTTCTCCCAACAATATGCAAAAATAATACCATCATGCTGCAAAGTCAAGTGGATATAAAACAAAACAAAAAAGGAAAAGTTGAAAGAGACAAAAAAAAACCCCTATTTACACACACATATACTATATATACGCGTGCTATATATATAATTAAATCAGCGCCGGGGTGAGATTTCAGGGAAATTCATATGGAAATAAAATGCCATGATCAAGCAAGTTTCTGTGCAGTCTCGATTAAACGGATTGTGCCTATGAGCTTCTCTTTTTATCTCTGAGTTAGGAAACCACTCAAATAGCTTCAAGCTGAAGGCAAACAGCAGACAGGAGCACTTCAGCCCTCTGCAGCCTCTTAGCGTCAGCTGTTTGCCGGATGGTAATCAGATAAAGAGCCAGAAGAAATACATGAAAAGGGAAAGAAACAATAGCATGGCATGAGTTTAGTCCTCCAACATCATGCTGGAACCTACTTTTGTAAAATCTAGTAATTGCAACATGTTCGCCTAAGCGAAACTTTTCAGAGAGTATAATAAGTTATGTTAATTCTATGCACTGCAGGCTAGCTTAAGCTTGCCGCTGTTAAAGCCCCTTAATTCACATATGAAAATTTCAATAGTTAACCAGTAAAACCTGAGCTATGTTTTAAGGCAAATGTCAACCAAAACCTATCAAGTAGTATTTCAAAAGCCAGGCCGGTCTTTTTGTTTTTAAATCATAAATGGTTTGGGATGGATCACTGAGTGAGACTTCCTGCAGCTGAAAACACTTGGTCTCTTTACCAGCCTGTGTGGTACTTCACCTCAGTTATCAATTCTAGAACAGTTTACAATGGCTTAAATATAACGTATTGCTTGTTGTATTACGGTTTTGTTGGGGATGATAATCTGGCAGCATTTTCTTGGAAAATAAAATAGAAGAGATACAGGGTTGGATCCAGATTTTATTCAACTGCACTGATGGAAGTAGATTCCTCACTCCCTCCTTCCCACAGAAGCCTCTCCGTTCCCCTGAAAATGCTACACAGAAGAGTCAGGAAACCCTGCTGAATGGGGTGAGCGGTAGTGTGGGCAGAGGAGGACGGATCCCCCTGCCGAAATTGGGTTAGGGATGTTCCACAAGTGGTCCTTCCTCTCACAGAAGGCCCATTCCTCTTGCTGAAGGCAGATATGAACATAAGAAAATAAGAACAATACTGGATGAGACAAGGGTCCATCATGTTCTGTTCACACAGTGGCAAACCAGCTGCCTGTGGGAAACCCAAAAGTAGGACATGTGTGCAATAGCATCCTCCTGCTCATGTTCCCCAGCAACTGGTATACCTAGACATTCTGTCTCTGATACTGGAGGTAGCATGTTGCCAACATGACTAGTAGTCATTGATAGTCTTATCTTCCATGAATTTGTCCAATCCCCTTTTAAAGCGATTCAAATTGGTAGCCATCACTACATCTTGTGCCAGGAAATGCCACAGTTTAACTACGTGGTTTGTGAAAAGTACCTCCTTTTATCTGTCCTGAACCAGTTCCTAGAACCAACCCACAATAGTGGGACAGATTAAAAATGGGGAAACAACTACTCTTTGGAACTTTAAAAGCTTGTATATGGCAATATACTGTAATTATTTTACTTGAGGATGAAATATATCTTCCTGTAATTCAGCTACTTTCCCCCACAGAAACATCACAGCTGCATGCCCAATCATATTCAGTCATTCATGAGTACTGTAATCGAAGTGGCAACCAAACACAACATTTGAGAGTATGACTTAGGAGGAATGTACTCTGATACATCTATCAGAATGTAATCCAGAGTTAGTAGGAGTTTCCACTTTGTGTGCTTTACATTGTACTTACAGCATCTCTAAGATGTTTATAACTAGATATGGACATAGCTAAGTAAATTATCATATAGGTCTTTAGTTTTCTTAGTTTTTAGAGAAAATAATGTTCAGGTTACAAAGACTTCGTACATGAAATAAAATAATTTTGTCCTGTCTTGTGTTCACTTGATTTCACATGAACAAGGGGAATGCCTCTTTATTATTCCACCTGTGCATCAAGTTTGCACCAAAACACACACAGGGTGCAATGCTATGCAAAAAAAAAAAAAAGTCCTACAAGTCCCAGCAAGCCCCAGCCAGCATGTTGCCCATAGACATATTCTCCATGGGTGTTCAGAAAAAGAAAATAAATCCTATGGTTCTGGAGACGGGAACCTAAATTCACTTTCCCATTTTTTGAATATTGCATTTAAATTTTCAGTGACTGCAGTCTTCTAGATTGTTCAACATGCATCCATATCATAATGCTGCAGATCCTGGCTGAACACACTTTTTGAAAATTACTCCAAACATGCTTTGTCTCACAGCTTATCTTGTAATTATGTGAGACCATGGCAGCTGCATTTTTCAATTAGCCTGTGCTGTCTTCCAGTTGTGTCAGCCCATGGGAAGTTGCTCATGAATGTGCTTAGTTGGAATCAAGTTTTCAAAGGCCACCACAAATATTCAAAAATGTATATTGCAATGATGTGCAAAAAGCCTGGCAAAATTCAGTATGCAACATCAGCATGTATACATCATCTCAAATGGGCTATATGAGCTGGAAGATAGCATAAGGTGGCAATCAGAGAAATCATAGGCTTGAACACTTGTGAGAATATGCCCTTGGTGTAGACACATGTTGAACCATTCAGAAGACAATTTTAGCATATGCAAATCCACTGAAAAGGTTAACCCATATTGACTCCAACCCACAAAAAACATAATATTTAGCCCTAAGTGTCTTTTGGAAAGATGGGCAGATATCTTTTGAGGCTATTGACTCTTATGTCTACTAGAGGTAAAGATGTTAATGAGTATTTTTCTTTGTTTTGGGGTTGACTTTAATATTTGCCTTTAAATTGTTTAATATTTGCTTTTGAATTGTTCCCTTCCCTATGCTCTAGAAATGGGACAAACCAGGAAATGAAATAAATGTATGAATTACATGCAGATACAACCGATTCCTTGACTTTGCATACACTATTACCACAAATATATAAGCGGTAAGATATACGAAGATGCTGTATTTAATCACCAGCTAAAGTGCCACATATCGCAGAAGGCAGAGTGCACATGTATCTATTCCCAGTAGTTTTAATAATTGGGAGTCAAATATGGCGCTCCTCTTGCTCTTACCTAATTGTGTTAAAGAGCAGTGTTACCAGGAGAAAAGCAGTGAATACTGAGTAGCGCACAATAGAAAGAGATGGAAAATAGATACAAGAAGCTAGGTCTCCTGGGGCAGTATTTTCTATTTGCTGGGCTACAGACTCACAGCTGATAATGCAAGTTGTAATTAATATAAAAGCAGGAGACAATATGGGGAAGGCTTGTACTAGCAGGGCCACAGGAGATCACTCTGCAGCTATCCACTGTTTCTCATTTATGCACACAGCCTTCCACAGAAACACAATTTTGTCAGTGTTTTTTCCCTTGAAAGTTAAAAAAAATTGATTTAGCACTATCATTGAATTTTGCTAAATCTAGAGAAGAGCATGGAAAGGATAAGGGTCTCTAGGTGTATGAAGCAAATCTGCTGTGTTACTGTTTTGCTATTGTTACAAACCTAGTGGAAGTTTTAAGCGTTTTAACTAGTACAGTATTTGTGCGTGTGTGTGTGTGTATCCGCGTGCGCGCGCGTGTATGTGTTTAAAACAAATTATTTTCCAAGGCATAGCTGCTACAGAACAACCTTTTGTTAAAATTCCATACAGGCATGTGATTGTTTATGTGCCTGAATACTGGTCACTCATCTTGTACAGTGCCAAGGATAGCGGTTTAACAAGCCTCAAACTCAAACTTCTGTGTAAATGACAGCTTACACAGATACAGATGGATTAACTGTGCATTCCTTATGCAACCAAAACTTCCACTAGGCCAGATCACTTTAATTAAGCAAGGGCCCCCTCTGGGGCTGATTCTGATCTTGTACTGCTTTTATAGTGGTGCAACTCAATTTTCCATGGTGAAGTTACTTGCTCATATTTCACAACAATATGTGCAAGATCAAAATAATAATACCTACGCACTTTAATAACACATGCTGGTGAGTAAAATGAAGAAGACAGAATCCATTGACTTTGATGGGCATTCCAAGTATATACAAAATTCAGAAACAAACCCTCCCCACACCTATTGAATACATAAAACATTATGTTTCATAAAATAAAGAAAGGAACTTCCACTTCTGGATTCCTATTAAGAAGATGTATAATACATCTTGTGCACTGGATTGAATGTAGTTCTTATAAATCAGTTTCACATATGCGAGCATGGAAAATTTGGCATGGCACGATGGCTATAGACCAAATCCATCTCATTTCATCTCATCTCATCTCATCTCATCTGTGGCATAGCCATAAAGTAGATGAAATCTTAAGTCATCCAAGTAGTACAGTGGCAACCAGATAAACTACACAAGTTACTATGACACTCAAGATTTGGTCCTATATACTAGCACATTACAAGACACAATAGATTGTACCAGGTGAGAACATAATCTATACCCAAGCCACAGCAGTGACAAGTAGTTCAAAAATGAACTTTTAGAGCTGGCTAGGGTGAATAGCAACATATATAAAGAAACTTCAGTAAGTAAATGGAGCATGAAGATCTAATTTGGCTGTATATGTATAATAGTAACAGAAGCACAAATATACACAAATATACACCTATATATGCTAATTTGGCTTTGGAAATGATGTACATATTAAAAACAAGGTTCTGTAGAACAGGTTTGTTTTTATTTAATTAAAACCAACAACACAATTTTACAATATGTCTATCTCTAAAATCATATTATATGATTCAATAAAAAAGATCAATGCTGTAGCACAAATAATGTAACAAATGAGGCCTTTTGTGAAGGGGGTAACTTGATTATTTTGACATCCCCTCCCCATCCAACACATTTAAATATTTTAAAATGATTTTGAATTGCTCATTACATAGATGTCTCGCTGTAGTTACATTTTTACAGTATACATAAATCTCTTGTGCATTTGATATTCCAACTAAACTTTTAATATAGTATGCAAACCACCTGTTGGTACAAAAATTAATGAAATTTATCTCTTTCTATATCTAGCCATTTTTCTTAGGCATAGAGTGTATGACCCTTACATTCTTATCATACAATATTGTGAAGAGTAGTTATAATACTAGAGAGCCATGTCCACACCATAAAATAGTACAAGCCACACAAAAAAGGCTAAGCAAAAACAGAAATGAGGACGAATATAAAAGCCTGTTTGGCTTTAGTTAAATTAATAACACCTTACCTAATGAGGCAATTCGGACACCACAGGGGAAATTTTTACTACTTTTAAGACAGTGTCTAACTTCTCAATTACATAGTTGGAGCCAAAACGAAAGAGCAGTATTATTATGTCAAATATGATGAATACAATGGATATTATCAAAATTTAAATAATCGACTGACATTTCTACCAACCATCATAAAAGGTGTCAGCTATCAGATCTGTTATTCCATGGTAGGGCTAAAACCCTCTGGTATGACATATGCTAAAGCTTGCAACTTTACAAAGCATCAAATCACAAACTATGGAATTTAGCGACATACTATGACTGTGATTGCAGATTATTTTACACAGTATGACCACTAGAAAATAACATGGTCACACTCCTGGAACCACCTACTCTTAAGCAGCCCTACTGAAATTGATATTACATTCAAGAAATTTCCCCTTTTCCCCCAAGGGCTTGTAATGGTATGGTAAGTATCACTGCAACCGTTGGGTACCTGCTTCACACAAACTGCCTCCCACATACAGCAGAATCCATACATGTAGGTAGCTACATGTGTGAATTGGTATTCAAACCTAAAGGTCTTTATGGCCTGATCTTGCATTCCTGCCAAGTCTAAAATTCCACAGAATTTGTGGTCCATTGAGAATAAAGACTTTTAAAGTAAATTGCTACTCACTTCTTAGTTAACAAAAGAAGCAAAGACAAAACAGAAACCAGAAAAATGGTTTGCGGCCCTATGATTTATTTTGACACAATCCTGTTTACAGAGCACTGGAAAATTGTGTGCAGCATTTTAATGTCCAAAAAAGAAAACTGATGTATAACATACCAACAAAAATTTATAGGGAAACACATAACATCAATCATATTGGTATGGCATTAATTATTGTTAAAGGTTCTTTTGTGTGTGTTTTTAAGTGCATATGTTACTATCTGTCTTATATTTACAAATAACATAGCTGAGTATAGTTCAAATGTAAAGGCAGTTTCACACATTACAGAGCAACACATTACTCAACAGGAGTAGCAGCCAGTTTTGGCTCTCTATTTGACCTATTTGTTACATTTGTTCTTTATATTTCTATACTTAATTTCTTTTAGTTATTTGCCTAAAAAATGTAATGCGTGAACTGGTGCTCGTAGTGTAGACTTAGAAAGCCACTCTCTCATCCATATGTAATATAGCGATAATATAACCTACCTTATAGATCTACTGTAATTACTGTATAATCATTATGGAGTTCTTTGAGCATGTAGAAGAGGTGCTACATAAATGCTATAAAGTATTATGTTAAAAAAAAGTGTGGATTAATATTTCAAAATTCTGTTCATTAATATTTATCCTAAAGTCATATATACTAGGACAGCTCAAGCAGGATGAGGCTCAACTAATCTGTGTTCCAGACAGGATAGTCAGTTTTGACCTCCATGACAAAATAACGCAACTTGAAATGAGGTATAGGCCAGGGGAAAGATCGGTATGTCCTTTCTCAAAACCATTTATGAAAAATTTTTCAAAATAAGCTACAATACTGTCAGTAGTTACATGCATGTAAAACCCCTTGAAATCAGGAGGACATCCATGCAAATTATTCTGTGTAAATATGCAACTATACATAAATGCTCTAAACTGTTAGCTGCTCTTAAAATAACTAGAAAACATATTGAAAACTATATGAGTTATGGTTAACCCAAATGGAAGGTAGAGTTCTAGGAGTGCATTTTGGGCTATATATGTATAGATGAGACAGTGATAAATTGTCATTCCTAAGAAGCACAACCTGAACTGTAGCTACACTAGTTTTCAGTTGATCTGGTCCAGCCAGAGCATGGTTGTAATTATCTTCCACCCATCTACGGCTAATACCTTAGTGCAATAAAAATATAAGAGGGTGTTAAAAGTCAAATGCTAATTATGGGCTGTTATATTTACTAAATATAGCACAGTATATAACTAAAATTGCAGTTTTTCACTAGCAAGCAATATTCTATTTGATTTACAAAGTTCCCGGCCAACTTACCCTTATTGTATTATATAAGAGTTAACGGTACAATAAAATTAAATTCAATATATGCATTTATTGCCATCAACTATAGCAGAACTGTCTGGCTTTCTAGCAAAACTATTGCTTTTGCAGAGACCAAGCCTTTTTCTCCTACCCAATTAAGTTAGATAAATATCACAGCAGTAGTCTTATAAAGACTCATAAAGAAAATACTCAGTATTTGAGTATTAGGAATCCTACTGTAAATATCAGCTACTCTCACATTTCTTCAGTTACTTTGCTTCTGCTATATTTTCAAGCTGTATAAAAATATAAAATTGAGAGCCCCATTAGTATCTAACATACTTCTGCCACCACTGCTGCCACTGCTGTAGACCTAGACCCATAAACATACACAAGCACACTGAACAGAGGTATAGAGATTTGGGGATGTCAAGTAGCTGTCACAAACTGTCATCTCCACAAGAGAAGTCCTGGCACAGAACAAATTAAATTACACTTCTTTTTAAAGCTGTCATTAATTCATAGCCAGTCACTTGAAATATTCTCAGGATTTCAAATGCAGATAAAACGATTAGAAGGATCCATGGATCAGAACAGTGGGCCAAGAGATAAAACAGAGGAAACAACATGCTGTCTGTGTCCCCCTGAAGTGGTTCACCATCACCCATGCACCAACTTTCACCAAATGAGATTTAGCCTGGGGCTATCTTTTAAATATGCATATCAAAGCAAATGAGGGGGCAACTTGAGTATCAAAGTGAAGTTTTCATGTTTAACCATTCTAATTGTCAAGTAGACATTCACAAATGAATCATTTCATTTTAGTCTTTGCATCTGAATATTAAAAATGCAAAGGAATCATTACTACTGATTATGACTACTAAAGTAATGTAAAATACAGACTAGCCAAACTGAACTACTTACATAGACTGGTATCTGTATTTATATCATCTACATCTATATCTATAACTTTAAAGTTATATGTTGGATGGGGATGTTAACACACATGTCTAATAAGACACAATTCCCCAAACTCAACTATGTGATACAACACTTCATTTCCCAGTTGGTGTTCTTGTTGCACAAATTATTACTTCCTTTCAAAACAAGTAGCAGGGGGCTAAAGTAAAAATGTTATAGCTCAGATATCCAGGAACTAAAAGGCTTTACATTATATGTAGGGGTAGACCCTAACAGGTGTAAAATACATATATTGTCACATTTCCTTCAGTTTCAAGGCTAAAAGAGACAAGGAAAGATTTTTTTTTGTGAAGATAGTTATAAAATTAAAACTGCTATCCCCCCGAAACCTGGTCCTATCACCGTGGGTAAATTTGAATATTATAATGGAGCACTTCAAATTGGCTTGAACATTCACCATCTGCCGGAGTCCTAAACAGGCTAGTTTATCTAATCTCCTCAATATAAACATCAGCGTGCTCTATTTCTACACTTCCACATGAAGCAAACTCTTTTAATGAAACTGTTCTGGGAACACATGCATTTTTCCCTTCAAGGTTTTGTACAGTGGATGCTGATCTTTCAGGATGCCTGTCTTTTCAGATTCTTTTCTAATGGACCTATAAACTCGTATGCACACTCATTTAAGGTTTCGAATTGCATATAAGAAATATTTTTTAAACTATTGTCATGTTCCATGGACCTTACAAATAACATAACAAAACAATAAGAAAACTTTCCGTATCTTCAGTTTATTTATTTATTTATTTATTTACTAAAGAGGAATATTTATAAAATACAAAATATCATGAAAATTTAGGCCTGGAATGATTTCAAAAGAAGTGAGCACTAACTTTATAATACAATTGTTAGCTCTCACTTTTCCCCTTTTAAAAAGGAAATAAATGTTACGTAACTTATATAGGTCAAACCAAGGTGCTTTTTTATTTTTACAACTACTGCTGCTCCTATTATAGTCTTGTGAATAAATGTAATACACAACAGAGGCAAATAGTGAACACTTGATAACATATTTTCAAAAACCAAGGAGAAAGCAAACTAATGGAAAACTGACGCTTTACCTTTAGATCTATTTTTCATAACATATTAAGGACTACTTCTAGATATCTGTACATAGCATAGAAATCTCTATATCCCACATGTTAAATCATATTCCTGCTTTGGTAATTATTATCTGTCATTTGTTTTATGAGCTCAAAACAAAACCTAAGTAAACTTTTCTGGCCCACATATTCTTGCAAATAAGCTATTGTTCACACTTGTTCGCACTATTGTTCATACTTAAACATAACTATTCCCTCCTTCTTGCCACTGTATTTTTTCTTCCCTTAGTTAAGCAACTTATCAGTGTAGATACCTATGTTACATTTTCATAAACTTTCTCTGAAGCATACTAACAACTCATGTAGAAACACCACTCCCAGCCACACAGTTCTACTTGTGCACATTCAACAAAAACAACTTATTCAGCAACTACTAAAGTGTTAAAACCAACCGCTAAACTTCAGTTACTCAATCATAATTCTCTCCAGCTTCCATAATACATTGTTAATAATTGGCTCATCAAGGTTATTGCAATTTATTATGAAAATGCTTCAAGCACTTGGCAATAAGTCCATATTCTAACAATAAGTTGCAACAGAGAAAAAGCACTGGAATCTATAACTTCCTTTTAATGCAGTGTAAAATTGCCAGCAATTCCTACGACTTGCCATCTAGACAGGGAGTAGAGAAATCAACAAATTTTTTACTAAACTGAATCACTTCCGTTTTCCTACTCCTTTTCTATAACATTGATCACAGGAATCTCAAAGCAGAAAAGCTGCATATACCTATTGGACAATTTGCCAACTCTTCCATTTGTCCAGATCATGAACTTTGCAAGCCGTAAGTTAACATTCTCAATAACTGAACGCAAAGAAAAAGCCCCCCTTCATCCAAATGGTATAGAAAAAAATCTTTAAAATATTCTACCAATACCGAAGGATGATTTTTAGAAGATAATTACAAAATGGAGGTGGTTGTAGAGACATCCTTAAGTACCAACAATCCAGGGATCTACTAAATGGGTGAGGAGTTTCACAAATTATCAAAAGGACTTACATGGTCAGCTAAATTTGTGGATGATCCTGAGAGTTCTTCATGGTCAGATTTGGAGCTGCCATCTCTTTCATCAATAACTAGATCTATGGGCATTTTGCCTTTCAAACAGCTAATGTACCGGTGGCAGAAATTATCACACAACTCATGAACCTGGATATAATGTTTAAATAAAAGGAAAGAAAAAGAGAATTAAGAAAAAAGAGGGTGGAGGCAAAATATCAGATTGTAACATGAGAGGGATTTTTCCAGTTGCAGAAGAAATACTGTGAACTATTCCAAGAGTAACTCTAATTAAGGGGCATAATAGTTTGAAGGCAAGGAAACAATAGAGAAATTGTTACAGCACATATTATTCCCCAGAGACTTGCCTGAGCAACAAGTTAGAAAGAGAAGGGGGGGGGGATACTGAGCTTGAGCCTGCTCTATAGATAGAAGAAAATCTGATCTGGGGATAATATAAAAGCACTGAAATCTGGACCAAGGTAAATAAATTCAAAGAGCATAGCCAGTTCAGCCAAGAACAGTGAAGGGAAGGACTGGGACAGAACAGAACACATTTTGAAACCTCTATAGGAACTAGGAGAGATTTCTATCACAAAATCATTTCCTTGTAGCACTTTAGCCTTTCTATAGGACCTGCGAGTTTCTCCATAATCTTAATGTTTTCCTTGGAGATAATGGGAGCATCAGTGCTATACTGAATGAGAAGATAGTTAATTTTAAAATACTATCACCGGTTCAAGAGAATTGCGAGAGGGCTGGAAGACAGATAAGGGGAGGGATCCAACAGATTGGGAAAGGGGACCTACTTGAAAGGATGACTGGAAATAATAGAGTAGTACCAGAATGGGGGGTGGGGGCGAGTATAGAGAGAAGGAGGAGGGCAGTGGATATTTTGTAGAGTGTGTCAGCCAGTGTTTTGTACTGCTAGTTACAGTGTCCACCTGAGCTTCCCGGAATGTTTATGGGGGGGGGGAGAATAAAGGGAGGAGGGAGTGCCCCCTTGGTCTTACCTTTTCTAATTCCAAAAGGTGAAACCTTAACACTTGTATTGCTTGGATCATCTGAAAGAAAATTGGGAGCAAAGGAACTGTCATTTGGGAGAGGGAATAAACCAGGCAGGGAGCGGCACATTGTCAGGACGCACCCTCATTATCCAGGATTTTAGATCACTGGATACGCTTGGGCAATTTGGATCATCCGCTTTAACCTAAAGCACTTGATTTCTCTCTCTCTCTCTCTCTCTCTCTCTCACACACACACACACACACACACACGTAAAGAGAAACAGCGATAAGTTGCTTACAGAGATGTCCTCCCCCAGTGGTTTATGAAAGTCCATAAAGCAACCAAACAGCTAAACATCCCCTCCCCTCCCCCAAGCCGCTTTTGGAAAAAAAGAAAAGGTGAAATGCTCTAGATCAATGGTGTGCCTTCACCTCTTTTTCAAGCGGATTTCTAACACTTTTAATATTGAAATTGGCCACATTAGCAAAAGAATCGTGTTGGGCATCCCCAAACTGTCTCTCTTCTGAAGCCATGATTTCCTTCCCTTCTGCTTCCCGGGCTTAAACCCAGCTTTACAATGCATTGGGGACTCAAGTGTTTGTAGTCCTTTTTAAGAACTGGAGTTCTTTGAAGCACCTGGATAAGGATAATTTCTTCTTCCCCAAGTTCTTGAGTGTCACTTCCTATAAGCACCTCTCCCCCACCCCCTTTACAATTATACCTTATTTTCAAAGATAGCGAGCAAGTGAGGTTTCCAAGAGAAAGGGGTGAAAGTCAAAATGGGGCGCAGGGGAAAGAACCTTACCAAATTGTCCAACTCTGGGTTCGAAGAAAAAAGTGGCTTTTCCGCCCGCACCTACATGAAGAAGTAGTAGGGGAAGGAAAGGAATCAGTGCATATTTCAGCTGACTTTAAAACGCTATTTGAGCACCCGCGCGCACACCCCGGCACTCCAAACTGAATAAAAGGTAGACACAGAACTAGTTGCAACTGCAAGCCACTTTTAAATACGACTGCACTCGCCCAAACTGTGGGGCTTGCTGCAAACCGCAGGCCACTCAATACATGCATCGCTGTTTCTGTCCCACACAGCCCGCTCACCCAACCCCCATTTTAACTGAGGGTTGAGGAAGGACTTAAAACCTTCCTGGAATGGTATCCCCCCCTATCCCCCCCTATCCCCTCTAACAATGCCCCCTTTCCTGTTAGCTAGGAGTGACCGATGAATGTCTCCCAATGTCCACTGTAGAGAGAGGGGAAGAGAAAGAGGGGAAGGGGGGTTGGTGGGAAAGACGTCTGGCCAGTTTGGCGAGGACATTTTCCACACCAACACACCAGGTTAAATGAGCACACGCACACTCCGTTTCTCCCTCGACTGCAATGGAAACATGAATGTTGTATGGGCTTGAGGGGGAGGGGAGGGGAGGGGAGGGGAGGGAGGCCTTCCTGATGTGTTGTGTTCCCAGGGCAGATCTGGGCAGGGCGAGTGGGAAAGGCGTGTTAAAAAGCTTTCGACCTGTTTGGCGAAGACGGCGATGTCCTCGTTGAAGGAGTCTGAGGAGCAGACATCTCCGCCGGCCACCCCGGGTTCTCGGGGAGTGCAGGTCGCCAGCTCGCACTTCTCGAAGACCAAAGCTAACAGGGGGAACAACGGGTGCCTGCCGGGCAGTGACACACAAAGAAAGGGCGGGGGGGGGGGGAGTTAGAGAAGAAGAGGGGAGGGGAAAAGTCTGGTCAACAAGTATTTTTTTCTGTTAAAAGCAGTAACAACAAAACATATCCACATTCACGCAGCCTTGCGCGCTTCGGCCTTTCCAAGAAGGAGGAGGAGGAGGAGAACGGGGTGGGGGTGGGGGTGGGGAGAAGCCCTGGAAAGCGAGGCCAAGAGGAGAGAGAACAACAACGGCACACACATACACATCTCACAAAAACGCAAATCGAGCCACACTCTTGCCTCACAAACATAAGCAGTACACAGTACACAGTCAGGCTCAGCTGTGAAGTTCCTGTAGCTTTTAAAATAACTAGGAAAGCGGGAGAACCTTAGCCCCTGCCCCCAAGCCGCCACCTAAAAAGGAAGGCTTTACAAACTGTGTAAATTGCTTAATATTTTGCTGAAAGTTAACAGTAGCCTGTGTGTGTGCGCGCGCGCGCGCGAGTATGTGCTGGGGGTAAGAGAAGAGAGGGAAGGGGATGGCATGCCAGTAAAGTTTCTCAAGGCTGAAGAAGCGTAACCAGATAAAATATTAACTGCCCAGTCATAAAAGATGGATAAAGTATATAATTTTCAATAATAATTTGCCCCCATTGTCCGAGTAGGCACGGGGGTGGGGTGGGGTGGGGTAGGGGCGGCGATAGGATGGTGTATGTGTTAGAGCAGTTAATGTGCCTTTCTCTGTTTTCCTTTTTCACCGTTGCTCAGAGGGTTATGACACAAGGGCTACCAGACCGTGCTTTAGAGAAATGTAATAATCACCCAAGCAAAAGTCTACTGAAGGGAACTACATTCTTCCAACTACAGTGCGCGCGTTTCTTTTACAATGGATGTCAACAACTCCCCCCTCTTTTCCCGAATTTATATCTGCCCATTCCAGAGGGGGTCTTTTTGATAAGTAATCCCCTATCATCTTATCTTGAATATGAATAACACCGTATTTACAGATGAGGATGTGAAATAATAAGCCAGTAATACCCGTTGGTTTCAGTTTAACATACTTCTGTGTAAATGCGCCTGGGCAACTAGGCTTACTCCCCAATCCTAAGTAACTGGAAGTCAATAATTTCAAATGAATTTACTTTTAAGTAAGTATGCTTAAGATTCGTGGGCCTGAAGTCCAGGGCAGCGTGGTAACGCTGCTTTAACTACAATGGAACTCTAGTTCACCTCTTGTGTCACAATTTATGTCCATCCAATATATATATATATATATATATATATATCCTCCGTGGATTTCTCTACTGCGTTTCCCCATGTAGGTAGTCATAGCATTCCTACTAAATCAACTTAAACTCGTATCACTTAAAAAACAGGAAAGAAGTACAGATATATAATGACAAATTACATGTGTCCTCCAGACCAGAAATCCGTGAGGACCCGAGGAAGGGCAGGCTGTTTAAAAACACGGCCCAACATCTCCTTTCCTCCCCTCCGTAGGCGGCAGCTCTGCCCCTCTGAACTGTGGGCTGCGGTCGCCTCTGCTCCGCGCTCTGCGCTCCCCCGCTGACGCGCACATACCCCGAGAGGAGCGGGCCGCGGCGGCGCCTGGCTTGCCCTGCCGTGTACCTACCCGTAGATTGCATCCTTGTCCCGCTTCAGGGCGTCGTTGACAGCCGATCCCATGCTGGCGGGCATGACATTGGGGTGCGGGGCGTGTGCTCCATAGTGCTGGCTCGCATGGAGTGGCGGCCCATGGTTCAAGTGGTGGACTGGGGGAATCGGCCTGGGGGCGTGAGGGTCTCCGTACATGGAAGCAGGTACCCCTACTCCGTCCATCCCGCCGTAATGAGGCAGCTCATCGTACTGTCAAAAAGAAAATGGGCCAGAAAAAGAAAAAAAGGAAAACCAGGGGAGAGAGGGGGAGAGAGAGAGTGAAAGAGAAAGAGCAAAAAGAGGGAGAGAGAAATAAAATAAAAAAGACACAACAACAACAAAAGTCAGAAGAGAGTAAAGCACCCAGACAAGTCAGACAAAACAGAGCAAAAATACGAACGAAGGCCAGCACAAAAGAGAGAGAAGCTGTACAAACTGAAATCAGAATAAAAAGTGCCGTCTATGGAGCTGGGGGAAGGGCGAGGAGAATGTGCATGTCTGTGTGAGGGCTGGTCGTGGGGAGAGATCTATCGAGGGCAAAATAAAGACGGAAACTGGAAGTTTGAAAAGGGAGACGCTAAAAACGTTCTCAGAATCAGAAGAGACGGGGTCACAAATAAACAAACGGCCCACAAGGAGACAGATTAATACTGCTGAGTGGGAAGCAGGGCTATGAAGGGCGCGAGAGAGGCGGCGGGGGGGGGGGGCAGCAAATAATCGGAAAGTTACCAGAAACATTATTTAGTAGCAATTCCCCCTTGTCCTTGTCAAAATCAGAGACAAACCAAGCAGCAAATGTAGCCGTGTTTCCCAAGCAGCGGCGGCGGCAGTAGCTACGGCGGCGGCGGCGGCGGCAGCAGCAAGCAAACCTTCCCCCCCTGTGAACCCCGCGCCACTGAGCAGCTAGAGAGAGCAGGGAAATCGCGCTGTTGGGGGAAAAGCTAGAGAGGAAAGAAGCGTGGAACAATTGCAGACAGAGACACACACACACACGCACGCACGCACATACACACAGAGGGAGAGAGACCCACACACGCACGCACACACACACACCACTGGTGAATAATTTTTGCTGCTATTTGTTTTGTTGTTTTTAAAATAGTGGCCGCCATGAGCAGCAGCAACAGAGGAGAGCAAATCCGACAGGCCCCTCTTAAGAGAGGATTTAGACGTAAGGTAAGTGTTGGAGATTTAAACCTACCCTTTGCGCCATCAGTCTGCGCTCCAATAAACTCCTGGATGTGTCCTATATTTAATATCCCAGTCCAGCAACAACAACAAAAACAAAGTGATTGAGTGAAGAAGAAAAAGAAGAGGAAGAATCCCTTTCCCCCTGGTCTTTCCGACCCACTTATAGACTTCTCCAATTCGCGTAAATATTCATAAAGATAATCGCAATAATAAAAAGTAGGCAAAAATAACCACGTCGAGTTTGTGATATTTCTTCTTTTTTTCCGCGTTCTCTTCTGTTTCCCCTTTCTGTGTCTCTTTCCTCTTTTTTTCTTCCTTTACGTAAATAATAGTAATAACAATAACAATTAAGAAAAAAAACCGTCAAGCCCCCAAACTGAAGGTTACGATCGGCCCGTCAGCAACCCACATGTAACCAAACTGTCGTGTCTCATGGCTTTTTGCCACTCCAGCTGTCAATCAAAGCCATGGAATGTCAAGGTAGTGAATGAATGATGGCTGATGATGAAGAAGAAGAAAAGAGGGATCTTTTTAACCTCGGTTTCTTCTCTCAGTAACTCCGCGCTTGGGGTTTGCCTTGTAGGAAAGCTATAGGTTCTTTTCTTTCTTTTTTTTAACTACCGGGAGGGGGAGGGGGGATAGGATGCGAAGAAAAATGGAATAGTTTACAAAACGTGGACTTCCTCCGTTCTTTTTTTTTTTTTCCCCTGGTAGGTATTTTGTCTCCCTCTTCACCTCTCCCTCTGAGATGAGTGAGTGTCAGTAAGTGTTGGCAGGTTGGCTGCTGGCTGGCTTATAGAAGAGGCTCAGTTTTGCAGCGCTGATCGGCGGGAGAATGAAATGACGGAACCCGGAAGTAGTGGTGGCCATAGCCAGTCCTACAACAGAGACACATACAAGGGAGAGGGGAGAGGGAGAGGAGGAGAGAGCGAGCGAGCGAGCGCTTAAAGCCTGTGATATGCAGAGTATGCAATCAGGGCTGCTTCCACGCCACCGGGGGGGGGGGGAGCCACACAGCAAATTCATACCCATAGCAAATCAACGTGCCTTTTCAGATAGGAAAGGGAGAGTGTGGGATAAAGAGGGAGGCACAGGAGGAGGAAGAAAGAGAGGGAGAAAGAGAGCCTGGCTGGCTGGCTGCGTGCGTGTGGGGAAACTGCAAAAAGCCAGAAAAGAAAAGTGCCATAGAAGCCTCGATCTGGTTTGCTTTTTTATTAGATTATTTTACCCTTCAACATCCTTTTCTGCCTAACCGCATTCTTTAGCCAGCGCTTCGCATTGTTTTTATCTTCTGAGGTTACTTTTAGCACTGCAGGGTTTCAATGGCCAGTATGCATGTCGAAGGAACTCAGGCAGTTGCAAATGTTTAAAAAGGGGAGCATGCAAAGTTGATCTGCCAACGGAAACTAGCCTGCCTTAACAAAGTCCGCCATCCGTGCCAAAATCTTGCATTCAAAGAACTGTGTGTGTGTGTTTCCTTTTCTGTGTAAATGCACTACCTTTTTGTTGTTATCGTTCAAATGAATGTTCCAGGAGGAGACCAATCCCATTTGGCATCGTTCTTCATTAAGTGTTCGGTTCTATCCACGTTGTATGATGTTTGAGGAGAGGGCGGGGGGGGGGTGGCGTATGAAAAAAAAAAGGAAATCCCTTTAGGTTGTGCTTCGATGCTGCCCGGAGACTGGACGACAAAGTCACTTATCACTTTTTTTCTATCATAAAACTGGATGTAGGTTTTGAATGAAGTGTTAAAAAAAAAAATTGGGCCAGTTGCGCCTACTGGTGCCGTCTTATTCTGATCTTGCACGCTTTTATTGTGTTTTGTGGAACCTGTAGGTGAGTATTTTTCAGGTAATGCCTTTTTACGGCTGGGTTAATCACAGCAAAGTTATTCAGCAGATCAAGCGAGATAGTGCCCCCTTGTACCGTTTCCAAGGATCAAATGAACTTTTGACAACACACTTTCTTACCCCTGTCTCTCACTCACTGATTCTCTCTCTCGCGCGCGCTCACAAACGCTACCTACCACCTTAATTTTGGAATGTGTGTGTGGATATAGCTTCCTCCAATCACTTTGCTGGAACTAAAACATGCCTTACCTCGGAGCAGTCAATTACCAAAGCTACCCGAGATCATCAATCATGGGGAATGCTTGAAGTTTAGGGGAGGAGCGATGGTCAAACTATTGATTGCTGCAGTTTTGTACTCCCCCCTTTCCCTCCCCCCTCTTTCTCTCTCTCTCGTTCATGGTCCCTACACACAAAATCTAAACCAGACGATCCTGTTAATAGTGGGATTTATCAATGATTATGTATCTACTTGTGAATGTGGCCTCGTACATACTTGGCTTTTTATTTATTCATTCATTCATTCATTCATTCATTTAAATAACACTGTTTAAACTGGACTCTGGAGAGAGGGAGAGTTGGAGGGAGATACTGTTCTTACTGGCAGGGTCACAGTGAAGGAAAGTTGGGGATGAAAGGCAGAATCACCAAAGCGGGGCGGGGGGGGGGTGCTCTAGAAATTTGGCCAGTTTTTAATGGGCATAGGGAACGTGCTCCAGAGGTCAATAAAGCCCTCCAAAATGATGAATGATTGAGTACCTGTGATGATAGTGATTACCGGAGCAATTAAACAGTTTGATTAAATGAGCCATCATAACAATGATGTCTGCGGGAAATCAGCCCTCACATATAAAGAAAGATAGCGTGGAGAGAGGCTGACAAACGCCACTGGGCATTCCTTCGCTTTCCGAGAGCGCTCAGCCTGGCGAGGAGCAGAGTGCGCGCAGCTCACAAACAGCCAGGCGAGGTAAAGAAAAGTATCGCCGAGACTTTAAGCCTGGCTTGCGCGCTCTGTTTAAACACCATCTGAAGCTGAAGAGCCAGACCCAGTGTGCTGCTTTTTCTTGTCTCTCTTCTCTCTCTCTCTCCCCCCCCCCTTTCTTCCCCCTTCCTTTCCCTCTAGAGGACCTCTTCCAAGATTAAAGCCATTCTTAAGAGCAACCGCTATCCTCTGGCTGACTTGCCCGGGACTATACAGAAAGGTGAGTAAAACCGCCCTCAGTATGTAGATCTCTTTCAAGTAGTGCTTAAGTCGGTTCCTTTGGCAAAGGACGTCTTTGGGATTGGGGGGAGGGCGGTTTTGTTGTGCAGTATTTTCTACTCTGTGGTATAAATCGGTAACGCAGTTCAAGATATTCATGGTAATGAATACTTGGTTAATCCTTTGGGTGCCCGGAGACCTACAGAGCAGTAGGTTATGCAAATCCTTTCCTACTTTTGCAGCTGGACTCTTCCAACAGATTGCTTTAAAAGAGATCTACTCTTCGATGAATGGTGCTTACTGAGGCTTTCCACCCCCCTTCTTCCGAAAATGTCACTTTCCTAAATTCCTTGGGAAACGCTTTGTTCTAATACAGCCACCACAATCCCGCCTTCTAAGACACATTTTAAACTTGTTTTCTAGTAAGAGCAGAAAGAATCTACCCTGCAGGGGATATATATGTCTCAGTTCAGATACCTTTAGGAGGGAAGTGTGCGCGGGGGTGGGGGGTGGCGAATAGTTAAAAAAAAATCCAGTTCCACGAAAGACTTTCATGTACTTGATAAGGTTTGGGTGTATTTGAAGAAAGTTTTGGCATTTGCTTGTTGCCCTAATCACAGGATTCCTATTAACTATACGTCTATAATATTAATTCATACGACACTTTTCAGTTGACTATTGTCTCAAATAGAACTCAACGTTTGACTAAAACAAAACAAAAACACAAATCGCCCTCCTCTAAAAAATCTAAAAACTCAACGAGGGAATTTTATTTGCAGTCTCAATGCTGCTGCTTTTATTTCTGCTTCTCCTCTCCTCCCTCTTTAGATTAAATGCTCTTATTCTTTTATTGAAATAGCAGCAAGGTTTTGAAGTTACCTTGGAGAAGTTACCTGGGCGAAAATTAATAATAATAACAACAACAACACAAATTCAGTTTCATATATTCTTGGCTTGGTGACAAGCTAAAAAACCACTTCCCTCAAGATTAAACAGATTTTCTCAGGATAGCTAGTTGAGAATAGTAACAGTCAGTTTATAGTCTGCGATTAAACCTTTGGTTATCTTTTAGAAAACAAGGCGCCAGCGGAATTCTGAATGCAAGTGAGTAATGGGAGGCAGTGGTTACATTTGGAGTTGTTCTTTGCTAGACTGATAGAATATTATTGTTTTTTAAATGATGCATTCACTGTGCAATCCTAAAGATATTTGCTCAGAAGTAAGGCCCTCTGATTTCAATGGGACATAGTCCCATCATGTAAATGTTTTTCGGATGGTAGCCACAGCGGGCTTAAATGGCATGATTTCCAACATCGCTGGTCCTATCAAAGCCTTGTCCTATTGCAAAGTGCAAAGAGGAGAGAAACATCTGTGGATTTCCTTTTTCTAGAGCCGACCAAAGTCCAAAAAGAAATTAGGTGTCCGGTGTGGAAATGCATCTCAGTCAACAGCCAGTTTCCCTCTGCTTTCCTCCCCCACTTTTTTTTGGCCCAGGCTGGAAATGGTTTTAACAAGCGGTAAAATTTCATCTTGTGGTGTCAAATTGGGGTCAGTTGGGGGTTAGGGTTCTCAGTGTCCGCGAAGGAGCTGTCCAGCTGTGTGGGGATTCATTAAGAGCTAAAGATCCGTTTCAAGAAAAACAATACAGAGACAATCAGTAGGCTAAAGATCCTCTCCAAATCACATTTTACAAGTGCGCCAGAACAAATATGGACGCTGAGACCCAATTCAGTTCAAACTTGCAGATCGCCTCCTTCCTTCTTGGAATGGGAGAAAAAATCCTCTCAAACTTCAAGAGCCTGTTCTCAACAAAACCTGGCTTTCCGATGGGTGGCATCTTTACCATCTGGGTCTCTCTTACATTTTTTTTATACCCTTTTCTTTTTATAGAGCGGAATTGCACAACAGGTAATACCTTAGATTCTTAAAGTAATATACATGTTTATTTCAGGTTTATACTCTGTGACCTATACTGAGAATGAGAATATTTGGGGAAGGTGGGTGAGATACTAAAACAAAATGTTGCAATTGACCATTACCCGGAAATCCTTCTTCTACCTTGGTATTTATATATTCTAATAGATACTCTCTGGTGCCATTCACTTGGGGTCTCTAACAGTGTAGAAAGTACATGAACCTAATCTGGTTTTATTAAATTCGCGTGGTTTAAATCCTCTTAGGCTTTCTACATCTGTTAGAACGATCCACGCCTGGCTGGAGGGACAAGTAACTTCAGTCATAATCTTGTTTGTAACTTTATTCAATGTATGTTTACTGAAATGAAGGGGTTTTAAAAATAATGTAAATTCAACTGAGAAAATATCTGCATTTTCTATATAGGAAAATATAGATTATTTTGAATATTTTAATTTGAATTCTGTTTCAGGAACACATTACAAGGAATGGCCAGATTTACTGATGAAAGGTTGGGGGACTATTCAAAATAGTTTAGGCATCTTCTCACTGTGATCTTCTATTTATGGTAGAAGTATTCACTAATCAAGAAGCTGATATTGCTTCTTATTTTATAATGGGACCAATGGTTTTGTTTTGTTTTTTTACTCTCCAAATCCTAAAATGCTCTTTCATTCTGCTCTGCAGACCGCTTAAAACAAAGTTGTTGACTGTGAATGCCATTGACAAAACTCCAGTCTGCTTGCTTTCAGATTTTTTTTGTCTTTGGTTGAAGTCATGCATTTTAGTTGAACTGGACTATGAACTGGGCTTGGTAATTTTCTACATTTTTCTGTAAAGTATGTGAGAAGCAGTTTTTTATTATATTTTCTTTGTCCTACTTACCTCCTCCACCCTTATATGTTCACGTGTGCTCACACACATTATCGAAGACAAATCCATTTTGGCAAATGCATCATCAGAAGCATGGTACCAATTATCCATTGAATTTATGAAGGTATTAATTTATTATTAATTTATCCGCCACTTCATTCTTCCCAATGTCAAGGGAAGGGAAGGGAAGACTATCCCTTCCTCTTCCTCTTTTTTTATCTTTTCTTTCGTGGCTCCCCCCCGCCCCCCCAACCTGTTACTTTTCAAAAAAGCCTTTCCCTCCAAGAAAGTCAATGCTAGCCGATCAGGGTGAACTTTCCTTGACCTCTCTTGTATACGATTGCGATCTTTGAAAGTTAGATTAGGAGGACGTTCGTTTAAGTTACCTGTTAGCTTCTCGCAGCCTGCCTCTCTATTCTTTTCCTCCTTCTTTTTCTTCCCCAAATCAACATGCATTCTAGTTTCTTTATTCACTTACAAGCCTTTATTATACTCTCCAAACACCTCTAGGAATTAAAATGGTACTTGTGGAGTGGGTGTCCCCCCCCCGCTTTATTTCTTTATCTCTCCTGTTTATTCTGTAAAGTTCCCACTGAATTGAAGAAGCGATTCAATAAACAGCCCTCTAGCGCTATCTGGCGGGACTCCAACACTTTCAGAATACGCCGTTTCCACCCAGCCCCTAAAGATTACTTTTCTCCCGCTTCTTTGTATAGTTAAATGGGATCTGGCCGCAGAACCAAAAGTCGTTTTAGAAGGTGGTGCTATGGTTGGTTCCAGATCAAGAGTTCACTGACCGCAGAAAGTCAGGAGATCAAGAACACACTTCCGCTGGCTTCTTTTCTCTCCCCCTTCCCCCTCCCGCTTTAATGGTGTTCGTTCTCTCTCTCTCTCTCTCTCTCTCTCTCTCTCTCTCCCCCCCCCCCCCCCCGTGGTTTACTTTCTAACAATCCTAAACTCGCTGTAGGAATGCTTCGAGGCACAAAACTCACAACCCCGATCCTAAACTGCGGGTCCTAAATACATCTACTCCCTGGGAGCCCCGCGTGTTTCAACCCATTCCTAGAGGGTTTCCAGCATAGCTCTGCTTGCTTGAACGCAGTCTCATCCTAAGGCGGAATGCATCGCGGTGGGAGATGCCCAGCCCTTTGTTTGGAAGAATCTGAGAAGGAAGACGCGGAGGCGAGACTTCTGTTTTAGCATCCCGTGACCTGTGTTTATGCAGAGGGCAGAAGAGAAAACACCTACTCATAAAACACAGGAGGCATCTGGTACTAGCTTCGGTAGTCGTTTGAAACCCCTACGCCCGGTTTTGTTTTTTGCTAGAATAAATAAACTTGATTTTTAAAAACAAAAACAAAAAGGATAGAAAAACGGACTCGGTTTTAGGCGAATTTTAGAGTTCACTGAACCTAACGGCATCTTACTTCTCTCCAGCACTTTGCCCAACAACCTAATTAATTTCGGAGCCTGTTGTCCCACGGACCTTCCTGGGTCCAAACCAGCTTTAACCGCGTTTGCGCTGTACACAACTTTAATTGTCTTCTCGGGCCCTGATAGACAGACAGAGACCCGGAGTATGAGAAGTCTGCTCGGAAATCCTGCCCTGCCCCGTCGTTCCAAGGACCGTGGCGAGGACTGGCGGGAAGGTCCAGTTCTGGGGCTGCTGGCCTGAAACGGGCCACCCATCTCAACTTCGGGAAAGAAAAGTAAGGACTGTGCGTTCCTCAGCGCATAAGTGAGAGCCGTCAAAAGAACACCCCGTGACTTCTGGGGGAAAAATGCTTTTTGCGCCGGGCACCATCTCGAGCGATTCTGGTGTTCCTTTCTCCAGCAGTCGGGTCACTTGGATGCACCTCTCTTTTGTAATCCCCCCCGCCGCCGCCCCTAAAGAGAATGCAATATAGGGATTGGTGATTTTGTTCTCCCTTCAGAAGGGCCTTATGATGAGGCGCTGTGGGCCGGTTAAGTCTTCCCTATGGTTAGCTCTGGTGTAATTAATTGAAAACAGTTATTAGGTCGTCATTGGCAATAGCGTAAATAATTACCGTAGATTTTTACTTGAAATAGACCGGTCACAGAGAGAGGGAGGGGGGAATCGATTGGAGGTATAAAAATGATGTATCAAAACATCAATGTCGATTATTTGAAATATTGTAGTCGAATCTTTTTATTGCTTCATCGGTTTAAGTGTCTGAAAGTGCAGTGTTCCAACATATATTTATGTTGTCAATACTGTCAAAACTGTCAGGTTTATTACAGTGGATTTGTAATACATTTCGAAGTTGCTCATTTACATAAAATCCCCCCTCCAGTCCCCCCCCCCCAACTCCCACACGCCTTTCCTCATCTCTAGGAAAGAGAGAGAGAGAGAACCTGTCAGTTTAATCAAAGGATTCAGGGCTCCTTTACTGAAACAGAAGTGGGGATCCAGCACAATGGCGCCCAGCCCCCTTTCCTTCCTGGGTCTTCTCTCCTAACTTGCGAAGGGAGTCCGTCGTGCCGCCCTTGCCTTTCCGATCTGATTAACGCCCAGCCCGTTTCACAATCTATTTCCACTGGAATATTTTCATCCCAGCCGCTTTTTGCATTTAAGCCGATTTCGACCCGCTGAAGCCAGCAAGGCTGCGATCGTCTTAAATACATTTTTAAAAAGCGGCTTCTGCTTAAGCGGGGGCTGCAGGTGGGCGACATTTCGAGAGTTTGGGTCTTCACCGAGTTTTGTCTTGTTTCCGGATAAATGTCCGAGTCGATATTTGAAATGATCAGATTCTTTCTGAGAAGGCATGAATGGGGCGAATGTAAGCTGGGCGGGTCAGCCTAAGGAAGCATACCTGTGTGAAATCGGGACGACGACACCGGAGGGAAGGGGACAGCAGTGCCTCCCTCCAGGAGCCGCGAGGAAACCAAAGGGACAAACAGGCGCGACTGGGCTGGTGTCTGGTGTGTTTCATTGTCCTCCCTAGTTTGCAAGACCCCGACTACGACTAGCCAAACTAACGGGTGAGCCCTACCCACGCAACGTCCCACGCTTACTTGGAAGCGAGTCCTCTTGACTTCGGTGGGGTTTTCTTCCAAGGAGACGTGCCTGGCTGGCATCTGGCCCCATACAGGCAAGTCGGGAGCATCATCATGAACTCCTTGGGTTTCCGGGGGGCCCATCAAGATGCAGATCAAAACTGTGTTTCTTGATTTTTTTATTGCCTCGTCTAACTGGTCTCTGATTTTCTTGTAGCGACGGGTAATAATAAAACAAGGCTTCCTGACACGAAAACGTGTAAAGATCGGAGCCGCGCCGCCAAAAGTGTTAATCCCAAAGCGCTTTATTTAAAGCTGAGGATGTTTTGGTGTTTCCTCTTTCCTTTCAGGGATCTGCAAAGAGAGAGGGCCGGATTGGGGCACTGGCGATGGGACCAGGCGTTTGGGGACCCCCGCCTTTCTTCACTGACCAATATTCAGGTTATTCCAGAAAGAAGAAAAAGCCAAGTCTAAGATTCACCCCTTCCCTCCCGCCAAATGTAGTGTGATCAGTATTGGAAAAGGATCTCCCGCCCTCCCCGCGTGTAAATTAAGAAGTAAGGCGGCGGCGGGGGGGGGGGGGCTGTGGTCCCCTGGGGTACTTTGTTGACTTTGGTTTGTGGCCCCCTGTCAGGAGATAGTTTCCGCACTGCGCGGCGGCTTCCAGAAACTCCTTCTGCCCGAGACAATTACTACCTACTACGCGCCGCGGTCCGTCCGGCGGGAGAAGAGAGCCGCTGCTGCCGCCGCCACCGGCCGGCGTCTTCTCACATTCTCCTTCTCTCCCCCCCCCCCCCCCCGAGTAGCTGTTGCTGGCGGCAAAGAGGAGAAACGATCCGATGCATCAGTTCCTGAAAAGTGGCCTGGGACGCATCCAGCAGAGTGTGGTAGTTACAACCCCCCTCCTCTTTTTAAAGCTTTATAACACGTGTGTGTGTGTGTGGGGGGGGGAGATGGAGAATTACCCCCCCCCCGTCTTATGTTAAAAAAAAAAAAATCATGAGTTATGAAAATGGATGGATGGAGGATGAATAAAGATAAGAGAGATGGAGAGAAACAGTCTAGAATCTGTTGGTTGTCTAAATTCTGCTGCTTTGGGTGGCAACACCCGGTTGAAAGCTCTGCCCGTCCTTCACTTTCAAACTGAGAGCCACTTGTAAAGCATTTAACAACAATTATGCCTTAATCAGCTGGAATGTTGGCCACAAATGATGCTATTAAACATCAAAGGCATGCCTGAGACTTTACCTTTTAGCCATAAGAGGATTAATTTCTCTAATTAGAGAGGATAAATATGTGCATAAATAAATATATCTCTTCCCATTCTTCCTTCTTAATCTTACGGATTCTTATCGAGGGTGGGGGTGGAGGCGGATTCTTAAACTTCGCCTGTATCTTCCATTCTTAAAAGGACCTGATGTGGAATCGGGGGATGGGGGGGTTGCCCAGAAGTCCCCACTTCCAAAGGTGCCAATCCAAAGGGTCACTTCATCGAATCCCTAAGGAACGCCATTCAACAGATGCAAACATGCGATTGCTGTCTTCCAAAAATGGGAGGGGGGTAATTTGGAAGGGGGGCAGATTTGTCTGGTTTTGTTGTGCTTAGGGTTCCTATTTATCTCCCCCCCATCTCGTCCGAAACTCAAGGCTGAGTTTAATGCCCACCCCAATAAAAGGCGCGTGACCTTGATTCTAACCTGTATGAATATCTCATTTACCTAATGACTTTGTGTCACGTAGGCAGGAGGCCAGTTTCCTTTTTAACCTTTCCCATTGCTGCAGTAAGCATTCTGTGATAATCAATGGCGCTTTGAATAATCAATGCCCATTTTATGATCCCTGACAAACTCAATAAATGTGCACCTTGTTTCAGGAAGGAGCCTTGCCTTCTCCGCGAGGCTTGCTCAGCAACAGTTGAAAGGAGTGGCGCGGGGTTGCTGGTGCGGACTCTTCCCCCAACTCCGCTTGCGGACTAGATCCTTAATTCGAGAGGGAATCTTTTGTAGCCCGACGGGATACAGATGGAATAGGGCACAAGCAGATGCATATTCTATTGGCCAAAGCGAGAGGAAAGGAGGAGTGGGGAGGCAAAACAATGCCACACACTCTTGGGCTTTTTCCTCCCTTGCAGTAAGCAAAGTTCGGGAGGACAAACATCTTTTTTTCGCCAACTGCACCCCTGACTTAGGCGGAAGAGTTCTCCGGGCCAGATCTGTGTATCCTACAAAGGCTTGCCATTCGACGGGGATTCCTCAATCTTGAAAACCCACGGTTGCCTGTCTTTCTTTCTTTCTTTCTTTCTTTCTTTCTTTCTAGGAACAGGCACAACGAAATCACCAACTTATTTGGGCAATGCCCCCCCATTTGTTCAGCGATTAAAGTACAAAGTCCCCACCTCTTCCCCTCCCGCAAGGCAAAGGTGGTTTACTGCCTCGTCGCTCCACCTTCCTAATGACTTTTGATGGCAGGATTGTGTCCTCAGATAAACACGCAGGATGGGATGGGTTGGGGAAACCCTTGAACTAACCTTTCCTTTTCACGAAAAGCGAGGTGGAAGTTCTTCTTTCCTGCGATTGAGTTTTTATCTGGCCTGTGAGGTTGTCTCCTGTTCAAGAGGAACGAAGAAACGTGGTCCTATAACTATAGCAAACAGAAAGGAGGGGAAGCCGGGGTGGGGAGAAGTTCCCCCAACCACATTTACTACTGCAAACAAAACAAGCCAACAGCTCTGACGACGACTGTCTGGGAGCTCTCACGTTTGCTGCTATCTGCTGGTGTTAGTCAGAACTGAGAATAGTTGCAACCCTGTTACCTCTGTGGGATAATTAATACAGATTCGGGACGACTTCTTTTTTTTTTTTACTACCTATAATAAACATATGTTTCATTTTCCTCTGCAGTTAAGTTATTCACTGCTCTCCCCCTATAATGTGATGAAAGTTCGACCTGATATTTGTCTTGGCACAGATTCATTAGGGAAGACTACTGCAGGGACGCCAACTTTGCAGGGCGCGGGGGAGGGATTGCAACTTCTGATGGCCTTAGAAAAATCTTCTTAGATCCCTGGATAAAAACATGGGGCTGACATGCAAGCTCTTTCTAAGGGCTGGAATGTTATTGTGTTGCCACATCCTAGACAACTGTCTAGGAAAGGGTGGGGGACAAGTGTGTGTGTGCATGCATGCACATGTGTGCACATGGGTGTGTATTCTGTCCAAAACACATTTTCTTGGAAGTATATTGATATTCATTGATTTCAGTGGGACTTACTTCTGTATATGTGTGGCTTGGAATGCAGCCCATCCCGAGAACATGGAAGTACTTCCAATGGATTTAAATGAGGAATTCCTACCATGTCATGTGTGTATGATCAAGATGTCCATCACTTCATCTGCAATCCTGCACACAGTAAGCCTCCTTAAATCCTACTGATTTCAGGGAGATTTAGGCAGCCAAATGGTATGCAGGACTGCAGCCTAATGTATTCCATGGCCTGCTATTATCAGAGCTACAGGAGAAGCAAGATGAATTCCTCTTGAGAAACGCCAGAAGAAACCTCACCAGATGTGCACAGAGACAGAGCTGGCATACTGAATGGGACTCTCCCAAGTTCTTTAGACCAGGGACATGCTTGGCTGGTTCTTATCTGGCAAGTGACTTGAGAGGAGATATTATATGTAAACCAGCTCTTCTTTTCACTCAACATTTACTTCTAGGTAAACTCTTCCACCTGAATGTCAAGGAGATATCAAAACAAACATACAGACCTTTAGAAGTTTGGCTAAATGGGATGGGAATATTATCAACATTAACATAGACCGGGAACATATGTAAGATACATAGCAAACTCTGAAAGCAAGGAACTCCTGCTAAGCTAGGTTTGGATGATGATGAAGACGATTAAACATTTATACAGAACATTTCAACATGCAGTGTTCTTTAAGCCCATATTGCATTCTCAAATCCTGTCAAGTCGATCATTACAATTCTCATTTTACAGAAAGGGAGATTTAAGTCTGAGGGTTGGTGACTTGTCCAAAGGCATTTGGTGAATCATTGGCAGTGATGGGTCTCTGATGTCCGAGTCCAATAATGTATCTCTCCATCCGCTCCACTCATGTTGGATTCTGAAGATACTCATCTGTTTACACTGCCACTTAATTCCTTGCCTGCACTCCTGGCATGTCCCCTTAGTGCATTCCTGTACATTTCTTAGGCTGTAATCCTAGACACACTTACCTGGGAACAAGTCCCACTGAACTCGATGGTGCTTAATTCTGAGTAGACCTGTATAGGATTGCACTATTAGTCTACTTTTACTCCTGGAATTTAAAACTAGCATTTTAGGGAGAAGGCTTCTATCTGCAGCAAAGATTTTTAGGGTGGGTGAGTGGGGCAGGCAGGCTAGCATTCAAAAATGCTCTCTACGCCTACTCACCTGCAGCCTAAAGTGGTATAACCTAGGAAAAACTTTGCCACTTGATTCTGCTGGCAGTCAGTTACTCATCTTTAAACATTGCCACCTACCTAATGGGGCAGTTGTGAGGACAAGCAAAATGTTGTGAGGGTTGGACTCTGAACTCTGTAGCAAAGACCCTATTGATTTTGATGGAGCAGGACTTCAGCCAAAGACTCTGACATGCTATAAATGGTGAAGTGCTATATAAATGATAATAAGCTCAGTCATCATCATATATGAAATAATAGTAATGCATTTGATATCAGACAACATATGAAAACTTTTCTCATGATATTCTGTCAATTCATACACAATAATTTGTGTGCTATTATTGTTGATCTGACTTAAGTGATTGGAGCAGAGAAATATACCTAGGCAACGTGAAAACGAAACTTCAAAAGTGTTTGTCCTATACTTTCACCTTGAGGCTACATTACAGTCAGAAGACGACATATCTAGGCATGTGTCATACTGGATAATACTGTTTCTTCAGTGGTTGAGGATGCTTGGCTCTAACCTTTGCTTCACAGCAGCTGAGCTGTGCAATTTAGCAGCCTGATCTTGGCTAAAGTGTAAAATTTACTCAGCTGCACATAAATAGAATTATATAAAAACTTAATATTCAATTCAAATTTTATTTCTGTCACTAGTTTTGAAAGCCTCAAAAGTGGGTACCCGATATGGACTTTTGGAATTGCTCATCCAAAGTTAAGTATGCTTTTAGTCCCACTGATTCCAAATGGAGATTTAACAACATACCTAAATGGGATTTTAAAATCCTTAACTTTGGCTAGATTGTGCCCTATTTTTCTTTTATTTTTAATTCAGTAAATACATTATTTCATTTTCGGTTCACAAATATCTGGGATCAGATAAGTACCTTTTTCTTCTACTGATTTCAACAAAAGAGATGAAATCATGTTCATGTTTAATGCATTGAAATCAATGGGACTTGTATTTGGCTAATTACCAGAATTATTTGTTATTATTATCATAGCATCTGGATACCATAGCAAATGCTGGTCACCACAATATTGTAAATCAGTCATGGTCTTTTGAAAGGGCAAAGTACCTTTTGCTTTTATTCACAGAGAGTGAGAGCAAGAGCAGAACAAATACAGCATTCTTTTCCTGATATTGGGCAGATTGCAAATTTTGGAAAGACAACTAACTTCTCCACATCTAGAAACATAGCCACTGATGGGATATCACATATGGGATATCACATTTATCTAGCACATGTAACTGTGTTCTGAGAATTTTAAAGGAGTTCAGCATAGGGAATATTATAAGCACTGTACATAAAGCAAGAAAACACAGATAATTTTGACAAAGCAAAAGTCCCAAACAATACTTACACACTTAGAAAGTAATAATAAAATTTTAAAACCCTAATTTTGAATTTAGACCAGGGGAGGGGAACCTGTGACCTTCCAGATGTTGTTGGACTACAACTCCTGTCATCCCTGACCATTGGCCATACTGGATAGGGAGTTGGAGTCCAACATCTGGTGTGTAGGGTGTGCATGGACAACAAGATTTGGTTTGTACCCCAATGTGGTGATTTGGAAAACAGCCCAATTTGGCTTGGACTGATTTGGAAGCTGCCAACTTCAATCTGAATCTCAGTTCAGAAATCCAAACCTTCATGCCTCCCATTGACTATCACTGGAAATCAGTAAGTGGTTATAACTTTTTTCTTTTTGTTAGAATTGGTTGAAATTTTCAGACATAGTAGTTTGTTATGAGAGGATAATGTCTGTCAAATCTCAGAAAAAATAGGTGCAGGAGGTTCATTCATCTGAAACTTGGCAGGTTTGATCCCCTCAAAGGAGGTAACTATCCAATTCTGCAATAAATAAAAAAAAGTTATTGGCAGTTCCCTTAAAAAAACAAAACAAACAAACCCATAATTTAAAGCTGCATAGCACAAAACCTCCTGCATCTATTTGTCTGAGATTTTACAGCAGTAATTCCCTCATAAGGATTACTATGACTGAAACTTGCAACCAATTCTGAGAAAAAAAGGAAGAAAAAGTGTTAGGGGTGGGGTCTGAGTGCACATCCACCCCTCCCCTTTACCTGATATGTGAGCAGGCAAATGCCTACACAGGGCTACTGTCTTGTGTCTCTGTGTCCCTCCAAATCCTGAACTTTCAGGACTGGTCAGATTCAAAGTCAATTTCCTTTGGAAGAGTCCCAATCTGATAATTTTCTGAATGGGATCCAAATCAGCCCAATTCAGTTTTGGCTGAATCCAAAACACACCCCTACTGGTGGGCCACAGGTTCTCCACCCCTCGATTTAGACCTTCGAGCACATGTTCAAATCAAGGAGACCTTGCTCATAATGGCAAGGAGATGCTCAAACCAAGCAGTTATTCCAAATATGAACACCTATCCAAAACATATTGGGTTGGATTCAGACTTGGTCATATTTAGAGCAGACCCATTGAAATCAATGATGACAGATCCAACCCACTGTAATGTTTGTAGGCCTTATTGTTGTTGTTATTTGCCATGATAGTTTATAATTATATTAATTACAATCAAGATATAAATAAGACAGAAGGAAGAATGGGATGACTAGGCCAAAATGTTATTTGGCTTAATGGTGTGAGCCATGACAGAACCTAAGGCAGTATCTACACTGGCAGCAGAAGGCGGTAGAATCCAGAGTTGATAAAGAGGCAGCACCACTTCAGAGTGCAGGTGGGGGGGGGGATACAATTCTTGCATGCTTTCTTGTATTTTTTTTAAGCTCGCTCTAAGGAAGAGGAGAAGGGAAGCCAGCACGTTACGGGAAAAAAAGTTCTAGCATAGAAGGTTCTAGTACAGTATCTTACTGTACTTGCTGCAGGACTTCGATTTAAATGTAGGGCATAATTTTAAAAATGTGCCCCACGCCACTTGCAGTCTGAGGTGATATTGCCTATTCTATCACCTTAGGACTCTGCCACCTCATTCTGCTACATACAAAGATTTAAGAGCTGTTGTAGACATTATGCAGAATGAGGTGGTGGGTTGACATAGTAGAATTCTGAACTGTACCACTTTATAGTGCAGGTGTGTGTGTGTGTGTGAGAGAGAGAGAGAGAGAGAGAGAGAGAGAGAGAAAGAGAGAGAGAGAGAGAGAGAGAAAGAGAAAGAAATAAATATATTTTTGAATACTCCCTCATGTAAAAGCTCGTTGTATGTAGTAAAGTAGCTCATCAGGGAGAGGGCTATTTTTCTCTCTGATATGCTGTTACAGTTTGGAATTCTGCCACCCCAGTCTACTCTATTATTATGTATAATGTCTGGTCCTATTTAGGTGTCCAGTCCTCATAAAAAGGTAAAGGTAAAGGTGTCCCCAACCAGTCGTGTCCGACTCTAGGGTGTGGTGCTCATCTCCATTTCTAAGCCGAAGAGCCAGCGCTGTCCGAAGACACTTCCGTAGTCATGTGGCTGGCATGACTGAACACCGAGGCGCACGGAACGCTGTTACCTTTCCTGCCGAAGCGGTACCTATTCATCTACTTGCAATTTCTTGCTTTCGAACTGCTAGGTTGGCAGGAGCTGGGACTGAAGACGGGAGCTCACTCCGTCACACAGCACTCGGGTCTTTGAACTGCTGTCCTGCCGACCTTCCAGTCTGCATTTCAGCGTCTTAACCACTAAGCCACCGCGATGTGAAGGGGAGAGCACAGTTGTGCTTGCTGGCCCTGCCCCATCTGTCACATCTCCATTGGATTAGCCCTCTTGCCTCCTACCAGGTATTGGTCGAGGGGGATTCACACAACCCTACAACACATTGAATGGATGAGGGAGGGGGGCTTTGGGACCACCACATGCTCACCATGGCCATGTTCTTCACCAATGATGGCTGCAGCAGAAATGCTTCCCCACTGCCTGCATGTTTGGCCACTGTGGGAAAGGGATATGTGTGCATAGAGCTCCTCCATGCAAGTGGGGATTTGGTTCAGTCAGGGTCCCACTATGCATGTATAAGCTCTGCTTATGTACATCACTACACACATAGAACCCTTTCCTATGCTGGTGCTGGCTGAATAGGCAGACGGTAGGAAAACATTTTACCCCAGGGAGTGTCATGTGAACCTCTTATGCAGAAGGACTGATGTGGGGAGCCTGTTGTACACTGATAGGTCCCCCCCACCCGATTTAGAACTGTGTAGGGTTCTAGATTGCATGAGGAGCCTACACATATAGAAGGCTCCTTTTTCAGATCTTCTCCAATAAATGGAGGGTGATGGAGATGTGACAGAGTGGGGCCACTGAGTGCAGCCCCACTTCCAATCACGTGAATAGGGCTTACAGAATGGCTTTAAATGTTTAACCACAGGACAGTGAAATGCCACCCATTTTACCACGGTAGGATAATTAAATTTTTTTTGTCCTCTGAGATTTTTAAAACCATAAGAGTCCCCCAAGCTCACAGTTAAATGGGACTTCGAGCATCTCTGTTTCATTGGTTTGTTTGAAACAATAGGAGGAATAAATTAAAGCATCCTTACTTCAGATTAACTGTATCATCCATTTATACTATTGACCTTTGATCCACTCATGCTGAACTGGAAAGAATGCTAATTAAGGCAGCAATCCTAAACACCCTTAAGTGGAAGTAAGTTCAGTTGAAATCCACAGGACTAATTGCTTTAATGTAATAGTGTTTAAGATCAGAATGATAGCTTGCTAGAATGAGGCAATCACCTGAGTCCTCATGCATGTGTTAGTTGGGAAACTAACAAATGGAGCAAAGAGGACTTCTGGTGATGGTGCGTATTTTTTGTTTAATTTGCAAATAAACAAAGAGACAAATGCAGGGACTTAGCACAAGTAAGCATGAATGTAAAAAAGGAAGTGCAAATTAGAATTCAATATTTATGAGTCACAAATCATTGCCAGTCTGAAATAATTCAAAACAGCTTTATGAATGAGGTTAAGGCAAGATAATATCAAAGGAACACATCACAAAATCAATAGCAATTTGATTGGGTGTGCTCTTGTGAATTGTAGTTACAGTTTCTGTGACACAAGAGAAAAATATTGTATATGTGGTAAATAGAGAATCATCAATAATTTGTATTTTTCTTTCCAATTCAGTCTGTGGTTGGAAACCTGCCATCCAATCAGATATTGTTTTTATTTTATTTTAAAATATACCTTTGCAGTTATAGTGACTATCTTAAGTCTCATAATGACTTTGCTTGCTGTGCTAAACAAAAACCAATAAACAAATAAACCTGTTTTCAATAATATCCCAGAGGCTTAATCCAGTCCACTGTATGGACGGATCTCCGTAAGGCAAAATACAGTCCTATATTTGTCCTCACCCATCCAGCAAATGTCCATGGACGCTGTATCAGGCTGTTATAGGGAATGGAGGCCTAGTTTTCTCCCACATCTACGTGCAACCCTCTTCTCTTCCCTCACTCGAGGGAGGAAAACAGGGCTCTGTTTTGCCCCATGGGGAGGGGATCTCGCCGCATGCAGTGGCTGCACCCACAGCATTAGGCTCCATTACTGCAAAGTACAATACAGTACTTCTTTTCATGCAACTTCAGTAGATGGCTCATGTACTGATCAAGGTACTGTCAGAAAATTACGTTTCCTGAAAACGATCCATGTGATATCTTCTGGAGTATGACAATCCAGTCAGTTGCAAGTGTTCAGTACAGATTGTCGGAGTACAGGAAGATGTCTTGAAAGATAGCCAAGGTAGCCATTTAAATCAAAGCTATTTCATATTGGCCAGATTTAAGCATGAATAAAGAACGGACACTTATGTATTATTTGGAAATGTTGTTAGTAATTTTAAACGGAATAGTTTAAAATACTGCTGAGCCCACAGAGTCAGGAGGAAATGCAGCTTAATATAGGGTTGTACTTATTTATGACTAACTGGATGTAGGCTGCAATCTTATGTCTCGCTTACCTGAGAGGAAACCCCATTTAGCTCAATGGGCCATATGTCTGTCTAGACCTGAATAGGATTGCACTGTTTGTTTTGCAAAATTTAATGTTTTACTGAGTAAAAACACCAAGCTGTAATGCATTCCCTTGCTTTTTCTCAGTTGTTTGGTATTTAGTATAGTTTCCATGCTGGAGTAATTCTGATGAAATTTTCCTACTGGGTCAAATAAAATAATCTCAAACACAGATACTGACATCAGAAACAAAGTAAACTGGAATGGTACTTGGTTCTTTAAGCAAGAGAATCATGTAACTTCTTGTAGCACTGTACTTAATAGCATCCACCCATGTGGGTGAGGCTGACAATTAACCCATGTCAAAATATTGCAGAAGGGGAAACCTGGATGTCAAATAACTTTGGAAAAGGATAACCTTGTGTCCTGACCAATCCCCAAGATGGGCCTGTCAGAAGCTGAAATGTCTCTTGTGCTTCTACAATACCAAAGATACTTCTGTGTGTTTACATTTCAAAGGGATTTCTATGGAAAACATGTCTTGTTTGTAAATTCTGGGCTGTGACCAAACAAAAGGCCATTAAAAAAAAAGAAGATCCCACAAAGGGAAAGCATTTTTACTCCTATATTCACAGTCAGGGAAGAAATTAATTTCCACAACAGATGTTTAGATGAAACATAAGAACATAGGAAGAGCCATGCTGGATCAGACCAAGGTCCATCTAGTCCAGCATTCTGTTCACACGGTGGCAAACCAGCTGCCCACAGAAAACCCAGAAGCTGGAGATGACTACAACAGCACCCTCCAGCCCATGTTCCCCAGCAATTTGGTGTACATAGGCATACTGCCTCTGCTGGTATATAACCATCAGGGCTAGTAGCCATTGATGGCCTTATCCTCCATGAATTCCAGGAATGAAACAATGGACCTGTTCAGACATCATGCTAAACCATGATGGTTAGGAAATTTCCACAACCACAGTGGCTTAGTGTGTCATGTGGTGGAAGAAAACCATGTTTCTCATGGATAGTAAGCCACCCTGACTAACCAACCCCATGCAAAATGATTAAGGGCCCCCAGAGTGGCTTACGATGTCATCTGGTGCGCTCTCTGGTGGTTAAAATAGCCTCTGGAGGACTTTCAGGCTGTACCCATAGAGTCCACTGGCTAGAGCATCCACCACTAAGGGTGATGCTCTAGTTGCTGTGGAGTTTCTCTATGGTCATGTGGTCATTTGGGCTGCCGGGAGCCCATTTGCACTGCCAAGGACAATGGGATAATCAGTAAACATGTCAAGAATATAGCCAGGTAACTGTAGAGGGGGGTGGTTAGCAGAACCATGCGGTGCTGCATTGTTCTGTAATCATCTGGGGGGCCTATGTGTTTGCATTGTGGTTTCACTAACACCTCCCCTCCATAGTTACCCTAACCATCCTCTCCCCCTGCGCATCTGAACAGGCCCAATAAGTAATATCTTGGGCACATGAATGGTGGGTTTATATTTCTAGTTCTAACCTAACAAGGTGCAAGGTTTGCTTTTCAACTCAGGTTTATCACTGAAGAGAATGTGGTGTGAAAGAATAAAGTTGAGAATCTTTACAGCATGTTGACAAAACAGAAGCAAAGCAGTTACCACTGGAGAAATATCAGATTACATTTACCTGTAGAAAATGTATGTCTCTGAAATATAGACGCACCCCAACCAATTGTTGCATGGACCAAGCAGAATGGACCAAGCAAAGACCACTATATTTGTTTGGGTGGGGACTGGGGAGGAGCCATAGTGTAGCCTATGGATTTTATAATCAGAGAAAGAAAGGGGTTTTCTTGAAGATAGACCAGAGCTAGCTTTGTCCCTTCCCTAAGGGTGATCTCATTTCAGCTGCAATAGCACAGGTCACTATATCTACCATTGCATTTTAAATTGATCTCTAAGATCAAGGCCATTGCTAGTTGACATGTGTGTGTATTACACACACACACACACACAGAGCAATTGTTCACATGTGTCCTCTCCAGATATGTGTACAACCTTGCACACAATCTGAGTTATACATGTAAAAAGGATCTTTTAACACTGGTAGTAGTGTGTCTTAGAGGACTGGTCCCTGTGACTCACATGCACACACAGGCTCTGTTCCTCAGTAGGCTCTTTTATTGGTTACACAAGAATTAAAAATGTACACAATGATTACGTTGGGAATTAGGTTGTTGGTAATAGGCGCTATAGGAATTCCAATAGGGATTTAATTAGCTCATATATAACAGACAAACATATGCACACTAGACATATGAAGCAGAAGATCAAATAGAAACTGCACAACTCCATACACAGGATACAAAGGTGAGGAAATTAGCTTATAAGGCACTCAGTGGGCTGGTTCACAGGATCAAATCTGCCCACCATGGCTTATTTAAGCCACAGAGTGGCCTGCATCACCAGTGAGCATCTCACATAACCAACCCCTGTGCTGAGGGTTGTTGTGTCATCTGAACAAGGTGGGGGTGGCTTATGTGAGGGTTAAACAATCCTCACATAAGCCATGGGCTGTTTTAGGGTTATGCAGGGTTGTTTAACTTTCACATAAGACACTCCTGCCAAGTTCTGATGACATAATCACCTCCAGGGAGATGGTGCCCGCACATACTGCGGCCCACCGACACTGAAATAAACCTTAAAAGTATTATGCAACAGCTTGGGGGTAAATGCAACTCCTTGACTGGGTGTATTCACATTTAATGCTGATTAAGGTGCCTCCATTCTCACTGTGGGGCACTCCTTTTAGTGTTCCTGATTGGGTATATCACTGAGTCTTGCACTGTGTACATGACCAGAGCCTCATGGCCTTGCTGGAATTGCTTGCTGGAACTCCTCAATTAGAAATAGGCGAGAAGACTTGTGCTTCCGCATGAAGTCAGGCTGGGCTTCTTAAAACAACATCAGCCAATATCAGATCCTACTGCGGTGAAGTGTCTCTCAGGCTCTCTTATGCCTAGCTGCCTGCAAAGACAATAAGGAAATACTAAATGTGTACTGCGTTCTTATTTTCATTATAATTCCTTGAGTGAAGCATTGGCTAACTCACTTCTATCCCAATTTTACACAGTTCTCCAGATTAAACCATTTTACTGGGTTGGGAAGCAAGAGGCAAAGGAAAGAGGCACATTGGCACCTCTGGTCACATTTGGTAGATTGCATGGTCTTCTGATCAAGGATGTTATTACTTCTCTTCACTAGGCAGTGATGGCAACCTTAGAAAAGGTTGCAGAAATGTGAAAGAAATAGAGCTTTCCCCTATTCTGTTAAGGTTTTTATCATACACCCCATTGCCATGGCATTCCAATGATCCTCCAAAGAATTTTTCTTCCTCCTCAAGAGTGAAACGCTGAAAAGCTATAGCATTAACAGTGAAAATAGGTCAGTGATATTGCCTCTGTTGCCAGAAAAAGGCGGCTGAGGCACTTTGTAAGAATTTATAGAAAAGCAAGATTAGTTGTTTAGTGTATTAATTTTAGTATCTTCATTTAGCACAACATCGAATGATATGGTATCGATGACTGCAGTTTTTCTCTCTCTCCAAAGCACACTATTTTTTTCACAAAAAAGTAACAACTGAAAACACCAAAGCTAATCAATGGTATTTTGTTGCCAAATTTTTCTATTGTACAATTTTCTTGTGAATTGAAATAGAAAATCCTATGGGTCTGATATCTGTATGTCATTGTATAATCATCTTAGCATTATTCTTATGAAATTAACAATTAACACTGCAGTCCTATACATGTCTACTCAGAATTAAGTCCCACTGTTTTCAATGTGGCTTAGTCCCAGGAAAGTATGCATAAGATTGCAGCTTTAATTTCTTAATATGTTAGAAGAAATTTCAGATGTAACATTCAGGAAACAAGTAGTAAAAGAAAGAAAAATAAATGTGAGTAAACAATTTTTAAGGGCCACATTCCATTGGATTATGTACGTGAATTCCAGGATCAATTATGGCCTATGAGTTTTGAAATCTTACACAAGATGGTTAAATTTCTGGACGTTTAGTACTGATATCCTTCTTGAGTGCCCACTATTAAGATTGGTTAGGTTGGTATGCACAAGGACCTTTTCTGTGCTGGCTCCAAAAGAGTGAAAACCTATTCCTATTGACTAAGGTGTTTAGGTAAGCTTTAGCTTTAGGCAAACTTCCTTTTCAATGCTGCCTTTAATGGAGATAGTAATCAGCATGTGCGCTTGTTACAGAGCAGCTTCTCCAAGTAGTCTGTATGCAGGGCTGGCCCTAGGATACATAGCGCTCTGGATGAGGAGTGCCTTTGGTCTGCCCCCCCCCAGTCAGTTTTGCAGGGCCACCCACCCAGACGATTTATGGGGCCTGATGCAGGTGTGATGTCTATCGAGAATGACATTGCCCAAAACCTTGATCTCTCAGCCACCGCTCTACAGTTTGCACAAGGCAAAGCTCAAAAAGCACATTCTGTGCAGTGGCGGTGCACTGTGCAACACAGTAGAACTAACACAGGTTTTGCTTTTGCTACACATTCTTCATTTTATAATATCCATTATTTTTATCTTTAAAAACAATAAAGAAAAGTTACAAATAAAAAAGTTGTCCAGCTGACCTCTTACAGCTTATGGCTTTATTTTGTTGTTATTTCTACAGTGCTTATAGTGTTTACAGTGTTTGAAGTGCTAAAAGTGCTCGGTATCATTGCCTCCAAGCAAAGCTGTGTTCCACTGATTTCTACATAGTGCAAGTGACATCACAGTGGAAATTGAGAAAGAACCATACTTTACAGCTAACTGAAGGAACAACATTTTAGTTAGTATCCAAACCATCTGTAGAACCTTGGAAAAAAGGTTACAGACACTTGCTTTTTGCCATCCTAGCTCACTGCAGACAGTACATTCAAAAAGCACTGCCACTGAGCTCAGCTTGGCACCCGTCTCAGCTCAAGTTGGTGCCCTCTTCAGCTGGGCACCCCAGGCGACCACCCAGCTTGCCCAGTCTTAAGGCCAGCCCTGTCTGTATGATTGCAAATGTGGCTGTTACATCTCTGCATGTTCTCTTGGGTTTTTGTACATCCTTTTCTGAGGGTCTAGCCCTAAAAAGGGTCAAAAATACAATAAATACATACATTTGGGGGATAAGAAAATAATGTTGTCAAGCTTTTCTGTAGAGATCCTGAGGTCTGGAAACACGCTGGGTTGGATCCTAAGAGTTCAGCTCATGGAAAGAGCAGTAGCAGCGCTTGCTCGTGGAACTGTGGAGAGGGAGAATTTTTTGTTACACTTCCTCCTTTTCCCTGCAGGCTCCTGTGCTGCTGCGAATTTGCTCTGGACTGTTGGGGGGCCTTCTAGAACAGCATGGGAGGTGGCACGGGGTCTGCGGGGTGGGGGAAAGGAAATCAGTGAGAATTGCCTCCCATCTCTGTTAGTGGATGTCTGCATTGGATAAAATGCTGTTTTATTGACAGAAGCGCTAATTCCATTCATGGTAGGACACATTAAGATCCAGCCTATTACATTTTAAAACTGGACTCCAGTTCTTAATTTAACCCCCCCCCCATTACTGCAAATCTTCATTCTCCTCCTATTCTTTGAATTAAAAATCTGACTAGGACCCCTTTTGGTCCCATTGGTATAATTAGACAGATGCATTTTGCATTAATATAAACCCAGCCTTCTGATGGTATGGAGGAGTCTATGCAGAATGAGCTATTGGTGGGGAAAAAATGGAAAAACAAGAAGAATTTCATCCCTTGTATTAAATGCAGATGGTCAAGTATGATGCAAAGAGAAAAAAGATCATATTTGAAAGGCTAAGGCTATCAATTTACTTTAATAATTATGGAAAATAACGACTAATAAACTAATAAACTAATAATAATAATAAACTAATAATAAGCCTGGGCACGGTAATGGACTGGATGAGGGCTAATAAACTGAAACTCAATCCAGACAAGACAGAGGTACTGTTAGTGGGTGGTTCGTCTGCCCGGCTAGGTGATATTCAACCTGTTCTGGAGGGGGTTGCACTCCCCCTAAAGGATCAGGTTCGTAGTTTGGGGGTGCTCTTGGATCCAGAACTGTCACTTGAGGCACAGGTGAACTCAGTGGCACGGAGCACTTTTTATCAGCTTAGGCTGGTATACCAACTACGCCCTTATCTGGACAGAGATAGCCTAGCTACAGTTATCCATGCTCTGATAACTTCTCGTCTGGATTACTGCAATGCGTTATACGTGGGGCTGCCTTTGAAAACGGTCCGGAAACTTCAGCTGGTCCAAAATAGGGCAGCAAGATTGTTAACAGGGACTGGCCTGCGAGCTCATATTACGCCAGTACTTTTCCAGCTGCACTGGCTGCCAGTCCATTTCCAGGCCCGATTCAAAGTGCTGGTGTTAACATTTAAAGCCCTTAACGGCTTGGGGCCAGGTTACCTGAAGGATCGCCTCCTCCCATATGTGCCTGCCCGGACCTTAAGATCATCATCAGCGGCCCTTCTCCGTGAGCCCCTGCCAAAGGAAGTGAGGTGGGTGGCTACTAGGAGGAGGGCTTTTTCTGTTGTGGCACCCCGGCTCTGGAATGAGCTCCCTAGTGAGGTTCGCCTGGCACCTACATTGTACTCCTTTCGGCGCCAGGTGAAGACCTTTTTATTTTCCCAGGCATTTTAGCATTTTAGCTTTCTAAATTTTTATCTTTGCTGTTTTAAATCTGTATTTTAAACTCCTGCACTGCTGCTAGGTTTTATTGTGGTTGTATTGTTATATTGTGGTTTTAATGTTCTATATATTTTAAATTGTTTTATTGTGTGTTGTTTGGTTTTAATTTTTGTGAACCGCCCAGAGAGCTTCGGCTATTGGGCGGTATAGAAATGAAATAAATAAATAAATAAATAAATAATAAAAATGTACAGGTCCTTAATGGCAAAAATGCTAATGTGTTTGTACCCGCATGAAAGGAAAAGATGCTCCATCACATCAACGTTACAAGTATGTGGTTAAACACCTGAATGAATCTGGCTTAACATTTTGTAATTTTGAAAAAAAACACACCATGTATAACTCCTTAAAAACATTTAGGTGGCAGTCTTATACTCAATTATCTGGGAGTTAGTCCTATTGGTCTCACTGGCGCTTTCTCCTGAGAAGACATGCCTAGGATTGCACTATTAGGATACAATCCTTTACCAACTTACCTGGAGTAAGCCCCATTAAACTTAATGACGCTTAGTTCTGAGTAGACTTTATAGGATTGTGCTGTTAATAACTTAAAAAAAAAAATTAAGCCTGACTCCAAAGGCTGCAGTTAAACCTTCTGTTGTACTGTTCAGTAGCCTCCAGCACATTGCACTAAAAGGAGAGTCTGTAAGTAGCTCCCAGAAAGTTAACAGTGCACCTTAAGGCTGTGTCACATATTTTGGCCTCAATCCAGAGAAAGTTAAATGAGACTCATAAATGAATAAGACTTCAGTTTGTCGTAATAATTTACTTGTTTATCCCATTGATTTCAGCACAGACTAAGTGCAACATTTTTTTCTTTGAACTGAGGCCTATGGTTTTTACAAATAGACATAAAATGTTTCACTTGTGTGCACACATATCATGTTGCACTCAGCAAAGAAGCCTTTGCAAATTTGTATAATATATGGGTACATGCACCAGGGATTGAGGACTGGCTGTGTAGCTCTGTGCCATGTATATATATACACAATAGCTAACATTCATTTGCTACTACATATTTTATAAGGTATCCCTCACATTTCCTACAAAACTACCTTGGAAGGAAGCAGGTTACTAATAAATATTAAACCTTGAGTGTTAATATTAATCATTTTCTTGTCAGAGTTGCCAACTTTTTTCCTGGCAGGACAGACTTCTCTGCTTTTAACAGCTGTGTGGGACAAGTAGACACTCAGGACAAGTAGAAATGCAGGAGATGAATTTCTTTTCTCTCCGCTGTATGCCAATGTTGGGAAGAGCTTCTTCTGCTGAATTTCTACTTGTCCCCAGCTATTAAAAGCAGAGGAACCCTGACAGAAAAAAGTTGGCAACCCTATTTTCTTGCTGAGGAGTAAAAGGCAGCAGATGGTATTTCACATTTTACATCTTAATAGACTGACTATTGTATAGCCCCCAACAGTCACTGGTTATGTGACTGCTCAAGGAACATAATGAGCACACTGATGAGGAATATATAGTGTGTACATTTGTGGTGGATTATTGAAGGAAAAATAAGGTATTTATTTTATGAATTATCTACCAGCAATAGTTTGTGGGTCTTGGGGCCTGCCTGATTCTTTTCTCCTTTCATGATGCTTATAAAAAATATAATTCCAATAGTGCAAAGTGAGGACATATGACAGAAGAATCAGATCAAACATCTCCAAGCATGTCTGCAAGGCTTACAAGGGTTTAAGACCCTAGTCTTGCAGCAACCTAGAGCAAGTACTATGAAAGGGAGCGCATGTAAGGGGCCTCTAGAATGTTTGTGTGCCTTAATGCTGCTTTGAATCACACATGTTTCGACCACCACAAATTCTGATGATGTCACTTGTTTTCCTCATTTATCATTTGTTTAGCAGAGATATAGCCCTATAATACACCTTTCCCTTTACCAGCCACAGGAAACATGCCACTCTTGAATCTTTCCTGTTAGAGAAGGTGCCAAGGGAACCGTACAAAATTTTTGGCTTCAGCCTCAACTGCTGGTCAGCTTCATCTTGAAAGAAGAGCATTTTTTCCCTTTGAAACACAGTTTCCTCTTTCAGTTAAAATGTCAAATTCACAGTTGTCAACAGAATGAATTCTTGTGCGACTATCGGTATCTGTACAAGTGGGACCTGCAACAAGATGTTGCAGATTGGAGTGTGCCTGTTCAATGTTACAGCCAGCCAGTCACACCCACTTTCAGCACGCTCCATTCCATAACCGCCCCCACTCCCCAGTTCTTCATTCTCCTAGAATAGACAATCAGCATTCTAGCTACTGATCATTCTCAGTCCTTATTAGACTGATCTTGTCGTTGTCCCCCTCTCCCCCGGTTAGTTTTTTCTAAATTTTTTTTTGCATTTCTGCAAACCTTGAGGTTTCCCAAAGCATGCTGTTACCTCCCTCTTATTTCTCATTAGCTCTGTATTGGTTACATACGGGTCATAATTCAGCACCTGTGCTTGCTATTAGTATACAAGTGGGGCCAACAACAAAAAGCCATTATGTGGAATGCTTATGTTCAGGGTTCCAGCCAGCTAGCTAGCCAGCCATGCCCTCTGCCAGGATACTCCATTACATGCCCTTCCCCAGCTTCCCTGTTTTTTCCCAACAGTCAGTCAGCTTTCTATGCCCATTGAACATATTTAGTCCTTGTTGAGCTATTTTTGCCCGCATTTTTGAATTGCCCCCCAAAAGATTTGTTGCACTTCTGTAAGTTCTCCCAAGCCTGCTGATACTTCTCTCTTGTGCATGGATGGTGTCATTTTGGCTACAGAAGGATGCATACTCATAGAATGTGCTCACTACTATCATATATATATAGTATGATTCTTAAACTTGTCAAAATAAAATATTTGCACTGGATGAAATTGCTTTAAACCCAGGTTCCCTAGATTAGTTTCATGATTATGTATGTGACCCAGATGTCATCTTTTAAGTGAGTGTATTTGCCTCTGTTTTGTTTTTGCTTTTATTTATTTATTGTTGCATTTATATCCCGCCTTTTTTCCTCTTGCAAGGAACCTAAGGCGGCTTACATTTTCTAGCTAAAGCAGATCTAGACATAGTCTTCAATACATCCAACTGGAAATAAACTATTTTACTTCACTGTTCGGTGTTTAAAGAGCTTAAATGCCCACATTTATTGCCTGCAAAGATACCATATACCTTTAAAAATGGCTTTCCAGTACAAAAAAGAATCAAGTATTATGTGCTCTTATTTCTTTACATAAATTATTATGTACTGCAAGTGACATCTGCTGGAGAAAACAGAGCTTAAAGCTTACAGTCTGAACTCTTTGCTACTACGATCTAGAGACAACCCCCCCCCCCTATAACAAGTACAGCAAAGAGAATTAAAAAAACAAAACCCTTGGACTGATTCCTTTAAGAATGAAACTACACCAAGACATCTTTAGAAGGCAAAGGCAGGATTGTGAAATTATTCTTTTCATATTAAAAGAGGTTCCACAGGTTGGAGGAGAGAGTGTAGTTGTCATTCCAGAATTATTCTGGGTTTACAATACAAAGCCTTTACAAATGCACTCATATTAGCTGTCTGAATGCTCTTCAGATTCATTCTTGCTCACATACAATTATTAAGGCATCTTTTCAAGTTCTCTATGAGAGGAAAAGTGGTTAGATTGCCAAAGAATATTTTAAAAGGTCAAGCTGAATTTTGCTTGAAAGTGCAGAATTTTTCATTTTCAGTGCACACCACCTGTGGTAGCTTAGTAATAAAGGGATACTATGAGGATGTTTGGGTATGAAATAACTGCATTTCCTTAAAGCAGTTAAACTAGCCCACATTTCATTACATTTTGTGCAGACTATGTAGAATTCTCCATTATACAAACCCCTCTGTTTGAACTGCCTTTTTAACCAAATTCACTCTTTGCTCTTCACGTTAGCACTGCATATTGATATAATGCTGTACATGGAGTACTTCCAGAAGGGTGGGGCATAAGCAAGCAAGCCAACAAACAAAGCAAAGCCTTATCTCTGATAACTAGGGAAAGGGAGAAATTTGTTCGGTTTTCATTTTAATGTGAAATTATGTAACTGCACACTTTTGGACTAATATGAGAACTGAAACTCCTTCGACATTTGCACTTTTCTGAATTTTGCCATGGAATTCTCCAATAACAAAATGCATGCAAAAATGCATGGGCGCGCGCGCGCATGCACACACACATACACACACACACATTATTGTGAAATTTCAAAGAAAGAAAAGAAAAGAAAAAATGCATTTCTTATGTATTCATTGATATGGATACATACACATCTATGTATGTATACAAAAATGCATATATTAGGGGAAAGCTCACATAAAAATGTGTATATTGGTAAGAATAATGTTCAAAATACATAACATTAGGAAAATTGCTTTCAAGGAATGTGGATATTAGGCAAATTTGTGTACAAACATGCATTCATTCAGAAAAAATGCACACAAAAATGTGTTTGAGTGTTCATGCAAACCTAAAACCCCCCATCAAAGTTCAGGATGGACTGAATCTAAGATTGGAAATATTCTCAAAGTTTGGGCCAAATGGAACTTAAGGTTGTGAAAATGAGAAACTGAGAGAAACCAAAATTGAGAGATTTATCCATCCCTAGTGATAACTTATATTTGATGAATATGGGAAGGATCCAACATTGTCCAGCTGTTAGTGCTAGTTCACACTGCGCTAGTGGAACCCAGTGCTTGCACAATGTCAGTAGTGCTGGCTAGCACAAGGAAACCCATCATGTTAGCAGGAACAATTGATGTTGTGCAAGCATTGGTTTCCACTGGCACAATGTAAATCGTGCTAGCAGCAGGACACTCTTGGATCCTTCCCTATAACTCAGACCACTTTGGATGCAAACTCAAAATTATTTAGCTCAAGATTAGTTTCTCCTTAGTGCCCTGTACAGCACAATCCTATGCAGGGGCAATAGCTCAGAGGTAGAGCACATACACTTTAGATTTTAGATTTTTATTATTTTGAGGCCTTTTAAATCATTAGCGTATTATTTATTGTTATTGTTTTTAACCTGATTTTTAACACCTGTTTTATTGTATGAGCTGCCCTGGGAAGTTTTTGTTATAAGGTGGCATATAAACATCATAAATAAATAAATAAATTTGCAGGCAAAAGATCCTGAGTTCAGTCCTTGACATCTCCAGGTAATGCTGGGAAAAACTCCTGCCTGGAACCCTGGAGAGCCACTCCCAGTCAGTGTCGACGGCACTGAGCTAGATGGACCGATGGTCTGACCCAGTATAAGGCAGACTTCTGCGTTCATAGTCCCTGAGTGTCTACTCTGTCTTCTCAGAAGTCCTTTTGAGTTGAGGTGACTTCCATGCCATACCACAAACTGCTTTTGAAACTATGGGAAGTTGCCAAGTGGCATATGATATGGGAGGTGTTCTTTGGGGTCATGGAACTAGTTCCATCATCCTTGGGATCCTTCCTTCCTCCCTTCCTTCCTATATTACATTTTTATCCCACTCTTTCTCCAAAGAGCTCAGAGCAGTTCCCCCCTTTTATTCTCACAACTGTTGTGTGTACTAGCAAATTGCTGGTCATGTCCTATAAAGTCCTATACAGGTTATCTAAAAGACCATATTCTCCCCTAAGATCCTACTTGTGCCCTGAAATATTCAGGGGAGGACCTTCTTGCCATCCCTCCATCATCACAGGCATGTCTGGTGGGAATGCGGGAGAGGCTGCCCCAAGGCTCTGGAACTCCTTTCCCAGGGAGGCGAGAGAGGCACCCTCCTTGATAGGCTTTCACAGGCATGTAAAAACTTTTTTGTTCCAGCAGGCCTTTGGGGATAGCTAGTCTGGACCTGTGAGAATATGACGGATGGATACTGTATTTCTTGTTGTCTTTTAACATTTTGATATTTTATACAATTTTAATACTATTGATGATTTAAGTATATTTTTTAACTTTTGTATACTTCTAGTTATACTTCTACTTATAGGTTTTCATTGTACACATTTTAATCTTATAAAGCCACCTTGAGTCCCAGTATTGGGAAAAAGGTGGGAAATAATAATAATAATAATAATAATAATAATAAGTAAGTCTGAGTGATTTGAATGGCCCAAGATTATCCAGCGGGCTTCATTTATATATCTCATGTGTATGTCACGGTGGAATCCCAGGCACATTTTGTGAATGTCCAAAAACTCAGAGACACACCATTGTAATGTCAGCATTCACTGGTGTGTATGTGTGTCCGCCCCAAAAGTGGGTTCATATCTATCCATTTTTGGATATTCATGAAATTCATATCGGATTGTGAGTGTTCACATGTGAATGTCAATATTCCTCAAATTGTGGACATTCACTGTAATGCAGCCTTTCCCAACCTGGTATCCCCCAGATATATTAAGCTGGCAGTGATGGGAGTTGTAGTCCAACATGTCTGAAGGCTGGGGATGACTGCTGTGGAGTTCAACAAAATGATTTGTCAATGTGGTTTTGTGATGCTGCACTGTGTATGATCATGATACAGATGCAGATTCATCCTAGTGTTAGCATCCACAGCCAGTGTGATGTTCTGGATTTCTCTTTGCCTCACAACTTTTACGTTGGCAGAGCTTTCTGTTCAGATATGTGAGGATATTCATATGCATCCATCTGTCAAGTGTCCTCAAATCTAAGGTGGCTGCTATGAATCAGCTACTCAACTGGAAGGGCACAATACATTTTCTGTCTCTCAAAGTTTTCATCACAAGTTTTTACATAACAGACTGTGCATCAGTCTAAAAGATTTCTTTCTGAACAAGACACACTCTTCTGGAAGCTCCTGGGCCAGTTCAGTTTCAGACTCCCTTGACTAAGCACCTGCCGGAATTATTTACACCAAATATTGGAAAACAAAACTGATCTCAAGACTGAGGGAATGGTATGCAAAACCATAGGACTAATAACTTCTATTCTAATTCCAAAAAAGTAATGTTTAAGTCTAGTTGATAGCAATAGGACATGTCTTACTGTTTTTGGATTGGGGCCATGCCGTGGAAGTAATCCAAATGAAAACAACAGAATGGCTGAGTTCCAAAGAGCTACTTTATTATTTATTTATTATATTTTTAATACACCCAAAAACCAATGTTCTCTGGGCAAATACATCCAGTGCTCTTGGGCATGTCCAGTGGAGTGAGCTGTTTTTAAATGTTCCCCTTTTCAGCATCAGACCCCCATGCCATATGGCAAACTGCTTTGGAAAATGCCCTAAGCTTTGAAAGTGGATTGCCCTGTGGCTCAGGGTCCGCTGTTCAAGAAACACAGGTCCAAAGATCCCTTGGGGATTTGGGACTAGTTGCACATTTCTTTGGATTCCAGCCAGTGGGATTAGAGCATGATTCATATAGGTTGCAAAATATTGATGATGGGCAGTCATCTCAACAAAATGCTCTACAACCTCCCCTAAGAACCAGTAGAGTGTGAGTGAATCATAATACCATCTCAGATGGGGAGGGGAAAATCCAGTGGGTTGGACCCAGATATGCCCTTCCATGAATGGAAGTGTTCTTTCCATTTTCTGAAGGGACTCCAATCCAGCAGAAGCTCCTGCTAGACAAAAGAGGGTATGGTGATTTCCCCTTCCCTCTACAGCCTCCATCTGTCCCAGAGGTTCCCTCAACCCTCTAGAGCAGCTTTTCAGAGGGAGCTGCAGCGGGGGAGAGAGGGGAAGGAATCAGTGAAAACTGCCTCCTTGCTTTCTCCAGCAAAGTGTCCTATGAGCAGAACTCATGGGAAGTCTAGGGCTGGATCTACACTTACCGCCTTTTCCCGCTTCCAATGAGGTTTCACCACTCGCCTTTCACACTACACAGTAAGCTTCACAACTTCGAATCTTCGAAGATCATGCCTGAATTAGAGAAAAAAAAAAATCACGGAGAAGCCCCGATTCTGCAAGGATAACACCTTAATTTTTAAAAAAAACATCCAGAGCGGGGAATAGGAGGGGGTAAAACTTAGTCTCATTTGAAGGGATAGAACAACCCCCTGCTCAGTGCAGGAAGCCTGATTCCCAGGAGGTTGTCCATCCAACTACTGACCAGGGCCGACTCTGCTTAGCATCCGAGACCAGACAAGAGTGCCGTGCGCAGGAAAACAGCACAGTGCTCGAGTGTGAACCAAGCTCGTGCAATCGACGAAGCACTGCAATGGGGAAAATGGGTGAGTGTGAATAATCACGTTTTAATGCGAGAGAGTTTAACCCGGGACACCGAATTCATTGCAATGGCGGGCGCAGTGTACATCGGCCCCTAGATCCAATTCCATATATTTAATTTAATCCTTTTTGGAATAAGCTTTGGTCCACAGAAGAATATATAATATTCTTATATTACAGAGGAATGTTTAATATTAATGGTGGTACTTTTAAAATCTACAGTTGGCAAATGCCCTTTCCCAATGTTTTGAAACTATCGTAGGGGTGTTGTTAGTTTTATTCCTGACACTATAACATTTTGTCAAGATAAGGTTTTCAGATAACTTTTTTACAGGTCTTACTGCACCTGTGTAAAATGCACATTTGAAAAAGTTCATCAGTTTTAGACAGTTTATACATACAAAAAAACTACTCCACAATAAACATTTTTTAAACTATATGTCTCTGACAGACTAGGAAATCAGTTCTATTCTCCAATCTTTCCTTGGATATTGTTTATATCATAGTTTATATTATATGTTTATTTCATTATTAATGGAAGCTTGAACTTATTTACAGACTGAGAAACTGGTCTGAGAACCCTACCATAGCTTTCATAACTGACAATCTTGCTTTTTCCCCAAGGTGGACATCTGTAGTTAATGCTCAGAACTGATTAAGATGATGTCTGAATAAGTGACCATGGATTATGGGGTGCTGTATTGGATTACGTTTGGATTACGGGGTACTGTATTGCAGTGGTTCCATTCCTACCTGTGGTGTTGGTTCCAGAAAGTGGCATTGGGGGATTGTGTCTAGGCCCTCTGGCAATTGTGCTGTGGGTGCCACAGGGCGCTATCACCAATGCTTTTTAACATCTATATGAAGCCATTGGTTATGGGCATAAGGGGATTTGGGGCAAGGTGTCATCAATATGCAGAGGACCTCCAGCTCTATTTCTCTGTTATACCAGAGTCAGGTTTGGCTGTGCGTGACCTGGACTGGTGCTTGGATGCAGTGATGGGCTGGATGAGGACCAACCAACTGAAGCTGAACCCTGGTAAGATGGAGGGTCTATGGGTGGGTGGTTTATGGGTCCAGGAGTTGGGTAATTTACCTGTCCTGGATGGGGTTGCACTCCCCCTTCAGGAACATGTATATAGTCTGAGGGTGTTCCTGGATTCATATCTGTGACCTGAAGCCAAAGTGCCCTCAGTGGCAAAGAGCGCCTATTACTAATTTAGGTTGGTATGACAGCTACAGCCATTCCTGGACAGGGATAGACTGGCCATGGTGATCCACGCATTGGAAGCCTCAGGGCTGGACTACTGAAATGCACTTTACGTGGGGCTGCCCTTGAGATTGGTTCCGAAGTTGCAGCTACTGCAGAAAGTGGTGGCTAGATTGCTCCGTGGAGCATCTTGCTGTGCACCTTTGACTCCTGTGCTGAAAGCTCTGCACCGCCTGCTGATTAGCCACCATGTCATGTTCAAGGTGTTATTGCTGGTTTACAGAGCCCCAGCTAAAGACCAGGTTATTGGAGAGACCGCCTTCTTCCATGTAGGCTGCCCTGTGCTTTCCTTTACGTTCTGAGAGGGATGGCTTGCTGACCATACTGTGGCCTACTGAAGCTTAGTTGGCCACGGTGTGGAGGAGGGCCTTTTCAACTGTGGCATCCACCATGTGGACTAATCTTCCCATTGAGATCAGGCGGGCTCCTAGTGTGGTGTGCTTCTACTGGCAACTGAACACACACTTGTTTCCCAGGCATTTCCCTGACCACTGCTATTATCAGCTACCCTAGGCCCTAGTTATTCCAATTGAGATTTTGTTGTGTTTTTATAATCCCTTTATTGTTTAATGATTGGTTTTATTGTATTTTATCATGATTTTATAGTGTAAACCACTTTGGGATTTATTTTTTTTAAATGAAAAGCAGTACAGTTTTAAAAAAAATAAATAAAAATAAATATATCTTCAAATGTTTAGGGTAGTGTGACTTCTCAGTAGGGATGGGTGAGAATTTTGTTTTGACGTGCATATTAGGTGAAAGTACGCAGAAAATTGCATGTATTTTGTGTGGATTTCTTTTGAATCTGTTTGCAAATTGATGTGGAAATGGGATGGGATGACTTTACCTATGGACATCCAACGAACTGACTGAAAACAAACTTGGCAGATTTTCCCCTTCCTACTTCTCAGTGACAGGTCAAGAGAAAAAAAATAAATTTCCATGACTGATGTGAATCAAGGCAGAAGATTGGCCCTGATCCAAAGAAAGTTAGTAATATATAAATCTCATTGAAATTAATGAGCCAACATTGTGACTAACTTGCCCCATTGTTTTCAATTGGACAAGCCCACCTAATGCTGCAATCCTATGCACAATTTCTTGGGGTACGTTCTACTGAACTCATTGGGATTTACTTTTACATAAACAAATATAGGATTGGGCTACATCACTCTTTTTTGGACTTTGATTTTTGAGACAGAAAACCTTTAAAAGCAGGTAAGGGAAGAGATGTCATCACAGGGAGACAGGATGTATATGCCTTGGGTCTCCATGCATTTAGTGAGCCTAATTTCTGCAAACCACACACAGCACCCATACTGTATCCTTCATGCTTCCTCAAAGCAAACACAGGGCACCATGAACTGAACACAGGCCAGGCAAGCCAAAATGAGGAAATGTGCATTATCTTGCATGTCTGGTTTTGCATTACAGCAGGATGAACAGTTTATTTTTTTTTTAACCAAAAGTCCTTACTGATTTGATACTTCTGACCTGTTCTAATGCACTTGGAATGAGGGGAATGTTAGTGCTTGTAGGCCTTTGCTGTTCACTTGTAATATTTCAGATTTAGCCTGCTCAGGGAAAGTGGAGATAAGGACCTTCCCAAGGCATTTAATTGGCTGTATACTCAGACTTTTTTTTGTTAGAGAAGAGACTAAAGTCCACTTGAATGTAAGCCACTTTGAGATTGGGATGTGCATACAAGCAAAACTCAAGTTCATTGAAGTTCTCCAGATTCAACCTCAAAGCTTGTTCTGCTTTGTGTCTGTATCAGCTTGCAATCTGTTTTTTTCTTATTTTTCATGAAAACATGCATCTTTTCATGTGCGTTTTCCCAAATGTACGCATCAGTTTTGGGCATCTTTGAAACGTACGCATTGTTCTCCCATTCATTAAAGCATGCTTGTGCACATTTTTTTTCAAATGAATGCATGATACGGAACATATTTTTTGGTTCGTGAATCACATTGCAAGCTTGGAAATGTATGGACTGTGACTGCAGATTGCTTTCAAGTCCATGTTTGGTCCGAAAGGTGTGAAGTGGGTAAATGCTGATCAAAAATGTGCTGAAACACATTTCTCATACATCCCTGCTTTGAGAGCTATAAACAGAAAAGATGGCTATAATTTTAATAAATTAATTAATAATCTGAAACAATAGCACGGAGCATTTCAGATGCCTTTGGGGACCTTCTGCAAGAACATGCCAGGATGATAGTCTCAATCCAGTTTTGAAAGCTGGATTCATTGACTGCCAAGCATGACCTAGATCACCTGAAAACATTCTTATGAAATCAAGCTATTGCTAAAACTGGATGAGTCTACAAATGACAGTTGATGACTGATCAAGAACTTTATCTGAGGAGTGGAAATAGGGAATTCTTTGGTGGGCTTCGTCAAGGTGGAGATGGCCAGGCTGACATGACTTGCTTAAACAACCCAAGGCAGCACTGGTTTGAAGGGGGAAAAACTCTATACCTAAGATCTCACTGAGGTGGTAAACCTGGAAATGGTAGCATCCAGCATCTATAGTTCAAACTTCTAAAACCTAGGGTCAAATGTAAAGGTGTAGCAGAACAAAGTGTGTACAGAGATTAATTATGATGGTGACTGCATTGTTTTCAAGATTATAAAGTGAACCCCAGAGACTGAATTATCAGGAACAAACTTTACTTAGCAGGGAGCTAACTATAACCAAACTATATACATAACTGAAAGTAGTCAGATACCCCCATAGCAGCCTTTCTTTAGCAACCTTTCTCAGCTGGTGTCACCCACAATGGATTTCCCCCATACAACCATTTTGAAATCACTTTAGTTCCTACTTACATTACAGTGATAGCTCTCGGTGCCAGACTCAGGCATTCTGAAGTTGATCCAGCCTTTTACTGAACAGTGTTAAACTCTGCCTGTTTAGCTCAGTACTTATTATTAAATTGAAGGGAAGGGATTTTTTTTTAACCAATCCTGCTATTCCCCAGATGAGTCTAGAGCACTTATGTCAGCAATAGCATTCAGATCCTTTGGATAGGAGTAGCAATAGTGCAAGCATGGATATACAATCTGTACAAGAAAGGTATGTAAACATTGCATTTATAATCAGAGATGAAAATGTGCATAGAGATACTTAATTAGCAAGGTCATTTCAGGTTCTGGGCTGATTGGGAAATGGGAAATGAATATGGTTGTATTTATTTTTAGAAGGATGAAAAGATCCTTCTCCCAAATGCTGTATATATATTAGAAAGCAATAAGCCAAGTCAGGACTTTAATTAAACCATTAAAAATGTTAGCCAGTTTTCCCTAACAACCAAATGCACTGACTGCAGCAACTCAACATCATAATGCATACTATGTATATGCAGGCAGGTAGCTCATGCAGATATTTAGGACTGAAGTGCTGAGTACTGATCCCCAAAGTGATACTCTCTGACTACTTATTCGTAATGAGTGTAAGAACTGTTAAGCATTTCACTGTACTGTGTACAATAAGAAACCAAATTCCCAGGCAGCAAACTTTCATCTCGCCTTTAAAATATGGGGGAAAGTTTGAGTTCATAGATACAGGTATTTAGAATATAATTATATTGGGTAAAACATTCAACCTGAGCAATATCTCAATACTATCCTATCCACAATTAAAATATTATGCCCGTAACTTCAGTGACAAGATGGGTTTTCAAAGGCCTCTCCTGGGAATTGAAACAGTAATTACCCGTTCATCAGGCTCAAGAGGTATGAGCGCTAGTTTTTATACAGAGCTCATTAAAATAGATTTGGAAGATAAATGCAAATATCCAAAGAGGTGGGAAGAATCCCTAGGTAGAGAGATTTCATTCAAACAGTGGTCTATAATTTGGCACACAACTACTTCCTCCATATGTGATATAAAAGAAAAGAAAAACAGTATTAAGTGTTATTATTTAGACTATTATTTCACCTCCTGTGCTTTGAGGTAAGGTACACAAGATCCTCTGAATATGGTTGAAGAAAATGCTGAAAAGGAACATTATACTTTGTGCTATATTTGAAACAAGCTTTAAGCAAAATTAACATGTGCAGTGAAGTCTGGATTTTTATTACGTTACATTAGTATTAACAAAAGCCTCTAGAACTATGCATTATGATTCAAACTTTATGAAAATGTGAAAATATTGCATATGCTTTAAAAATGTAACGATACGTTTATGGTGGAATGACATCACATAAAGAACATTCCCGCCATACGTTGAATTTCTTTTTCTTCCTCTGTAACATCTTGCTTTACGGTAACATCTTGCTTACCCCTTACCCCATGATATTGTCATGATTATGTGTCTTTTCTAGGGATGTATGAATCAGTCTATATCTGGCCTATGGCCATTCTGCATGATTTTAGTCATGAGTGCGTTCCGTCCAATTTCTGCATCATCCTGCTATTTTTTAAAAACACACACACTAAAATTTGCATTTATTTTTGTATGCACCTTTCCCTAATATACACATGTTTGTGCACAACTTTACCTATTATATGTATTTTTAATGCAATTCTTGAATCAAGAACTGCATTGCAAAATTTGGAGAAGTGCAAATTAGGTAAATTCATGTAAAAATGTGGGCCAAATGACATTCTCCAGCCTCCCTTGTATTTTCCCCTTCTGCAGTCCGCATCATTGCCTGATTATGACAGGAACAGGAAAATACACATTGAAAGACATAGGGATAGAGAATGGGGAAGGAGGAATTCCACCAGTAAATACAGGAGCTTGAACATTGGGTCTTGGATTCCTGAAAAATTTGTGGTTCCCTTGTACTCAAACCTTGGTAATTTACTACTGTCACCCATTGTCTTGGGAACTTGCTAGGCCTGGACAATGTTAGGCACTGGTGTGCACCACTGGCTGGAGACGTTTGCATAGGCTTCAGATGGCATAGTGCATAACAGAAACATTGAATGTTATTGTACATGTGTGGCACATTCAGCATTGTGGGGAATCTTGGGAATCTGGATAAAATTCTGTCCTGTACTATGTTTCTGTGCTGGTTTCAGAGGAGCAAATGAACTTCATATTCTACATCCGAAGTTTGTACCATACTCTTGATCTCTTAGGGCCAGTTGACATCTGCAAGATGGCCACTATTTTTCTCCACATGATCCTTCCAATCTGTCCTTTGGTGTCAGAAAAACATAATGTGAGACCCAACACTACCCAGCCAAACTCCACTGCAATGTTCATGTGTGCTGTAAATCCAAAAGGTTACACCTCACTTGTGGCAATTGCAGCAGAATAGTGCAGTTTCCTGATGACATAGTGGATCATGATGTAGTTATGCAGAATTGTCAGCATTCATAACATTTTACAAAGAAGGCAAGTCCCTGCCTCAAGGAGCTTACAGTCTAAACTGCAATAGTGAGGCTAAGTAAAAACAACAATACAGGGCCAGCCCTGCCATTAGGCGGAGTGAGGTAGCTGCCTCAGATGACAGGTGCTGGGGGTGGGGTGGGGAGTGGTGTTGAGGTGTTGGAGGGCAGAGCTGTGTGTTTCACATAGCTTGGCCTGTTCCCCCTATGCTAGTCTGCTGCCCTCAGATGCAATGGAGAGTGCTGTACCATCACCAGTGTCGAAGTAAGATTCAACTGCCAGTCCAGTCAAATTCTGCAAATGAAATACAGCATGGGGGCCATCTTGTTCTTCTCCTTAGGCAGAAAAATGTCTTGAGCTGGCCCTAAGAAGGAGACGAGTAAAGGAAATAGGAACATGGGAAGTTTCCTTATACCGAGCCAGACCATTGGTCCATCTAGCTCTGTATTGTTGACACTGCGGCTCTCCAGGGTTTCAGGCAGGATTCTTTCCTAGCCCTACTTGGAGATGTCAAGAACTGAACCTGGGACCTTCTGCAATTAATTACCAGGGGCTGCTTACATAATCACAATTAGTGTTAGGATTTGAAGTGGGTTATCACATGGACTGAGTGATGAAAGAGGTGAATAATTTTGGCAGCAGAAATATGGGTAGAATAGAGAGTCCATATAATCCCATACCCAGCGAAAGTTGGAAAAAGATTACTTGAAGATAAGAAGCAGACAGTTTGCCTATGTGAATCAGCTATTCAAATGCATTTGGGAGGTCTACTATCTACTTAAGCTGGACCACAGTAAATAACTCTAAAAATTATGTTAGCACTGACAATCTATGTGCATGTTTGTTTATTTTTTTAATCTGCAAATATGTCTGTGTAGAGTTTAGGACTGAGATACTATTTGGTTGCTAGAGTCTTCTTTCACAACATTTGGGTGAGAGACCTTTAGAAAAATGAGCAGCATTTGGTGTGGATACTGGTCTCACTTCATGCAGCATGACCCATAGGTCTCTGTTATTATTTCAATATTAATTCTTGAAGATATATGTACATAGGTTTTTTATCTGATCAGTATCATTTCAGGCAGCTATTAGCAATCCAGTCTAGTAGCTGCCATAAACTTGAAGGTGCTGAAGAGGCGTTATACAGGATATACATTATTAACATGATTGCTTAATACTATTGTTTCCCCTCTGCCTCAAGGCATCTTTTCAGTCTATGTACACTTATGTATCTTATATAAAAATATTTCATTGGTTTAATTCATTAGCAATAGTTACATTAGCATAAATATATTAATCTGGCAATCAGATGCGGTTGCATTTCTTTCACAAGCTAGATAGGGAAGAGGAGTTTCTCCCTCTTATTGTCAGGTTGAGTTAATGTTCAACTAGGGATTACTTTGCTTGATGGAGGAGCAAAGAGATGTGGATGTTTAATTCTTCATTAATCTTTTCCTTGCCATAATGAATAAAGGTGTAAATATTAACACCTCTGATTTTCAAACATCAGTTTAAGCTACCATCCATAAATTCACTTTCCTAAAGGCCACATGCTTCAATGACTTAGCTATCTTGCCTGCATTGAATAATTTGACACAAGTCTACAATGTACCCATATTGGGCTATTAAGCACCCTGCATATAAGATTTTGTTATAGTAGCCATCTCAGTGTGTTGCCTTAATTTCCTTCATTTATTTAAATCCCTTTAAAAGACGCACTGAATTAAAAAAATGACACAGAGATAGGAACAATATTTTTTATTGCTCTGTGTTTCAATATATTTTGTAGTTTCTCTTTATAAATTATTTGTTGAAGCCTTTGTATTGTTTTCTGGTTGTAACTGACAGCTTTATAATACCTGGGGGCACATTTGAGGTTTCTTTTTCTTTTCAAACATTCTTCTCTATTCAGAGCAAGGACTGTTTTTCTTTGTTTCTTTGCTGTCTATGGAAAGCAGATCAGAGGCTGGCACTGAATGTGGTAGACTATGACATTCCACTGTAACTAGCAGTTTACCTAAGCTATGTAACGACCATGTCCTGAGGATGTCCTCCTTCCAATTTCTTTGCTAAACCCACTGTTTTCTTAAATCATCACAAAAACCCTGGCAATATTTGCATCCCACTTTTTTAATTGCTGAGGCACTGATGTCAAACCACCAAGCTGTGTATTTTTAGTAGATCTCTCCCCATGACTAGCTGCATGTGTAGAAATAAGCAGTAAGAGAGTATCACTTCTGGCAGAACTAGAGTGAATTAGAAATTCTATTTTTCAAGACATTTTAAAAACACTCACTTTTTAAAACCTCCTCTAAACCTACCTCTTGCTATATTTTGCAGTTGTAGGGACTTAGTGCATGGTGCCTACATATGTGTATGTAATATTCTCTATCTTTTGTCTTTAATATTCCCTGGTTTTTAATTATTAAAGATAAGTATTTGAATTATAAATATTCTAGTTATACAGGAATAGGCAAAGCAGGCACATACCCTCAGGCAAAATTCTTCCATTATCCATAATCCTTCTGCCTCCTGCCTCCATTTCTCTACCTCCTATCTTCATGTCATCTCAAAAAACACAGAGGCATTCTTTTAAACTAACCTTCTCCTCCCCACTTAAACCACAGAAATCCCTTCTCAATATGTATAGGGGCCTTTTCCTTGAAGTGGGATGTCATACTTGTCCTAAATATAATAAAGTGCTATCTTCAAGGCATTTCTGCATCCAAAACACTCCCTAGAAACCTGCCTAGTCCTCCCATCTAACCAGTACGGATGTCACAAATCATAGCACAGAAGCTGCTTTATAGTGAATCATTAACATTGTCAGGAATGAGTTGGCAAGGAAAAAAAAAAGATTTCCATTACAGAACTGAAGTAGCATATACAAATGACAGGATTGTCATTTCTTTTGCATTGTTTTATAAAGCACACAACTGATTAGGAAGAGTTTATTCCAATATACATATACATACACATACACACATACATCAGGTATGCATACGTGACAATTATATTTTCATCATGTAGCATTTGCAAGTGTGTGTGTGTGTGTGTGTGTGTATATATATATATTCCACAGTAACGGTCCTAGCTAGGCTGGAATTTGGAATATACAAGTAACAGTTTCTTCTTGAGGTAGAATTGTGTAGATTTAGTGCATACATCTGGGAAGACAAAAGTATATGTAATGCAAAATGTATGTGTTGGAGATCTCTAATCTACAGTTAGGTTAGTAATTTAATAAAATAATTTCTGTAAAGAATAAAGATTCTGTAAAGAATAAACTACTGCTGTATTAATAACATATCAGGGTGCCTACTGTCAATTTTTTTCTCCTGAGCACAGCTTGAATGGGAGATAATATGCATTTATAACATGCAATACAATTAGTTCTCTTTTGAACAACAAATATTGTAAAGTAAGTCATTTTGATCAACACATGTGATGCTTTTTACATTAAAAAAACTAATATATTTGTATTGTAAATTAGGTTTTTCTGTTTCTTAGAAGACAATTGCATGGAATTATACATGTCTTTGTTGTTCATGGAGATTAAAATGTGTCAAGCTATCAATAGTGAAAAAAATCTGAGAGGATGTATGGGATGCACCTACACATACACACACAGAGTTGACTGGTTTTCAAATAATAAGTTAATTTGCTTTGACAACACAAGGAGTTATCTTTAAATACTAAAAATGCAAAGATAAAGTGTGCTAACATGTATTTTACCTGCAGTTATACACATGATTTTAACACAATTAGTCTTCACCCTGTGTGGCCAGATGGACATATAGAACCAGATTCTAAATTCATGTACACCAGTTTAGTGAATTAAATCGAATAACTCCATTTATACCAGGGGAAATAGCTTGGATTCATGCCTAAGGCACTGAAATGGGAACCTGACCCAGATGCTTAAAACTACCCATGACTCTACAATAAATATTGTTCAAACATCAATACCACCAAGCTCTTATTTTCAGTGGGGTTTACATGTGGAGTCCCTGGTGGTGGGTTTCATCTAGCCACATTTAACTGGAGTTAGCATGAGTGATCTTTATTATTTATTTTACTTATTACTGTATTTATACAGCTGCCCTATCATAGACGTTCCCAGGGCAGTTCACAAACAAATACAGCATTAAAATAGAGCATAATCTTGATTTTTTTAAATCAGAGAGTGTGAGTGCTGAATGAACGCTTCAATTCAGACACGCACCCTATGAATCATGACATTTGTCAAACCGGAAATTCACCGTAATTATTAATTTCATCTTATTTGTAACACACAGAGGGAGAGGGGTGATGGAGAATAAAACCTATTTTCTTGTCAGGAACATTAACCCTTTTCACATATAACAACAGACTTGGCCGGCATAAGCAAGCAGGTCTTCTGCCTTTCTTGGCAAAAATGATCTGGAGAAGGTGAGGCAAACTGCTGCAGTTCCACAAACTGGTGGTGCTTCCACATCACTTGCAGATGGCTCCAAACCACCTTGGAAGGGCCTGGGATGTGGTCTGAAAGCACATGATGTAACCACTTTACTGAAGCTTCAGCAAGTTTGGGTCTGGTCAGTGCCTGGATGGAAAACTGTATGGTAACTTGAGTCCCATTATGGAAGAAAGGCAGAATATAAATGAAATCAGTGATTGAAAGCTGGTTAAAAGTTCACCTTTTAAAAGTTTCAACATATATGGAATAAATACTTTTTTTTGAAAGGTAACTATTCTCCCCTGCCCCCCTTGCAATTTCAGATCTTCCATCTATGAAGCACATTTCCATTTAGATCAAAGATTCACCAATGGATCTTTAACTAGGTTGGGTATATACAAGCACTACAAAACATTACGATATGGCTATTCTGTGGGTTCCTCTCCCATACAACACAACTGTGCTTCCAACAAAGGTATTATTTAAAAATTACTGCACAGTTCTATGCATGTCTACTCAAAAGTAAGTCCCACTGAATTCAATGGGAATTACTCCCAGGTAAGTGTGCATAGGATTAGAGCTAAAGAGATTTTAACAAAATACTCTTGCCCAAATGGGTTTCTTATACTACTATATTTATAACTGTAGTTAAGAGGAAGTGAGTAGAAAAACAAATCTGCCTGAGGTGAAATATTTGTACAGCTATCTTAAAAAAAATAATACGTGTGTGTGTGTAGTTGCATCCTACTCTAACCTAATGGATCAAGGTCAGAGCATCAATATGTTTTTAAAAAGCAGATAAACTCCAAAAAGATTATTGTTTATCAGTAACCCCCCCCCCCCGTATTTTATCTGGTGAAGATAAATCTAACTATGAGTAAGAAAGAGCGTTTAACACAAAGCTTTTGAGTTTGTTTTCCAGGGCAAGGTGCTGTCATCATGTTACAGGGATGAAGGGAAGCTGAATATTAAAATTCACCACATGACTCATCTTTCAAAGCCCTATTCCAAGAGGTGATAAATACCTTCAACTGCTTTTTGAAGATAACATGAGTTGAGGTTCCCTTGCCCTTCATATGACTGCCTATTTTTCAAATCTTACTTTATTCCGTTCATTGTCATCTGTGGTAGCAATGGTAACTGGCTAGGGGTTACAAACTTCCCCAAAAGATGAGTAACAATTAAAAAACGCATTAGAAACACATAGAAACAACACATCTTTAATTGGATATAACATGCTGCTTATTTCAATTAGACTGTTCACATGAATAAAGGATAAAGTAATCTGTGGAATGAGGAAGTTATTGGTTGATTGTTTTATTGGGTTTTTGATGTATTTTATCTGTATTGTGTTGTACGCCACTCTGACTATGACTGTAGATGAGCAGGATAGTTGATGCTATTGATTATATATATTTATTTTAAAAAACACACATTTCCATTCTGCCTTTCTATAAAATCCTGAAAGCAGTGCCCAATCAAACAATAAAAACATATAAAAAATCAACCAAACAAGCATTCAAGGAACAAATAGCAACAGTCAAAAACTTCTGGAAGTGAAATCAGAAAGAGTCAATAAAAAAACTCAAAATGTCTGCATAAATACAAGCATCTTTACCAGCCACTTAAAACTAAAAAGAGGAGCAGCTTGTTGACTTCCCCTTGAAAGAGTGTACCACATGCCACATGACCATGGGAAAGACCCTGCTTCTAGCATCTCAAGATTTTTCTTCCCAAAAGGACAACAGCAGGAGATTTGTCCCTCCCACTGATCTCAGAGCTTGGCAGGTTCTTCTAGGAGAATACACTTTTGCAGATAAAATTAGAAAGCTGTACTGTGGCCACAAAGAGAAGAATAAATGTCAGTGAACATTCAGAGAGAGTTGTGGGACTTTTTTCCACCTATAGGATTGCACCCGTATTGTATCTACCTGCTCCTGATTCCCAACTCTTTGCAGAAGGATACTAGAGTTAAAGGTATCAAATGCGGCCAAAGCAGGCGATCAAAGCAGTTTTAGTCCTGACTAATAACTGGACTGAAATGGACCTAGAAAATCTGTTCCATCCAGGAGAATCTGGAGCTGCCTGGCCAGTTCTCACTCCAGTGATTCTGCTACCTCAGCTAGAAAAGGGAGATTACAAATTTCCTGTAGTTATTTCATTCAGATGATCCAGCGAAGGCTGCACCAAAGCAGTGGTCTAACCACTATTTCCTATAGTACTGATGGAAATATGCCATGACTTAAGGAAGCAAAGCATTGAAAATCTTCTGAATCCCGAAGATGGTGCCACTATGAGAGAGAGAATAGTGAAGTCATCTTTACTGTATTTAACTACAGGCTATTGCAATGAGACAGTCCTCTCTGCACAGATGCTAATGACCTTGGTGCTGCCACTATAGTGAAAGCACCGTTTTAATCATGCCAAGTGGAGCAGCGGAAATATCTGGCTTTATCCGATATATGGCAGAACAAATCTCCTGCCCAAATACACATCTTTTATAGCCATTTGTTTTAGCAATTGCGTCCAGCACTTGCCAAAAGGAAAAGACTGCACTACTGCTGGACGTGCCACGAAATGGGGTGTAGTAGCACTGGCTGCTTCAGGACAGGATACCGTATCAGTGGATATGCGGGAGATACATTTCTCCATGCCATTTCAAAGCCCAGGGCACTTACATAACTCTTTCCTGAGGCTGTATGCCATGGGTCCACCTTTCGCCCTTAGTACGCTTGTGTTGTGCTGGAATGATAGCAGGAATATTTTTGACTGACAGAAGGATTCTGGAGAATTGGCAATCTGGCAGTTGGGATTTAAGCCTATATTTGAACACAACGGAAGCAAATCCTTTTCTGTTCAGAAAGTTTTCATCATATAGTTTTGCCAGTGTTAGAGGTAGTTTAAAACATTTATGCTTTTTTCTTGGAATGGGAAATAACTTGTGACAACAAGCAATACGTTGTTGTTGTTATTTTAAAAGTACACATTTCTGGAGTTGCTCTGAGTTTGGGGAAAGGCTTGTTGTGCGACACATGCAGTGGTGCTTCTGTTGGAACAAGGACTCTTGGAAGGCATGTTTCACATGCAGCCCTTTGGATTAGGGCCATGGGTATTATGTGTGAAAGCATCTGGGATGATAAAACATGCACTCCAACAGCAGAATGAGTAGAGACGCGCTGACGTGATGGGCTGGCTCAGACATGCATGTTCATCACAGTGATTTGTATATATGAATGAGCCACTTCAGCTTAAACAATACCAACCAAACGTCATACCATCCCATTTCTCACTTTCCAGGCCACACATTGAGCTGCAAGGCATCGCTTGACGTGCACTCAAGGGATGAGCATGCATGTGTGACTCAGGCCGCACTCAGTAAGGTGGCAGACTCCATTCAGCACATTGCAGCTGTTTGACTGGTATATTTGAAAATGTAAAGGTTGCCAAGAGGAACGTTTATCCACCCAGAAGGCTTCTCATGATTGGTAGAAAAAATAGTAACGTCATAAGAATACATTAGGAAACATTAGGAGAACACAATAATTATAACTTGTTATAGAAAACAAGAAACTTGCACCATGGGGAGGCTGGGCTAGATGGGCATCTGAGAAGTTCCTTGGCTTCCCATTTTTTCCTAATGGATCATTACTCTGCTGACGCATAGACTGCTTACATGGATAGGCGGGAAAGGCAGGCAAACATAGTTACGTTGCACTTATGACACTCTTCAGTGTACAAATGCTGCACCTGTAGTGGGACTGGATTGTGACCATAAGGGCTTGGATCCAGGCTAAGTTCATTGCATGTAGGTCTTACTGAAATTAATGCAAAAATATTCAGTGGGACTTAGTGTGACTAACTTGATCTGGATCCATCTATGGTCTTCAGCTGGTACAGAATGCAGCCACCTGGATGCTCTCTGGGGTCAGGCATTAGAAACACATAACCTATCTTGTACCACTTGTACTGGCCACTGTTGCCAGTTTGTTTCTGAGCCCAAGATAAAGTGCTGGTATTGACAGTGAAAGCCCTAAATGGTTTGGGACTAGATTATCTGGGGGACCACCTACATTCATGTGAACCTGCTCAGGCAGATCAGCCTCAAAGGCCCTGTTCATTGGGCTGCCATCAAGATCTACTAGATTGGCAGACAGTCAAGACAGGGCCTTTTCAGTGGTGTCCCTGTGCCTTTGGAACTCCCTCCCAAGGGATATACTTATGGCTTCTTCTTTATAATTTTTAAACAGGCTTTGAAAACTTTTTCTATTTCAGTCAACTTTTAATTAAACTACTGTGCTAGGTTTTTACTGTTTCACATTACTCCATTATTGGTTTCAGGTTAATTTTTTGTTTTGTTTTTAAAATTTAAGTGCTGTGCTGGGCTTTATTTTTAACCCATGTGGAGTCATTTTTGTAATTATAGGTAGGTTGTTTTAATGAAATTGTTTTTTTAATTATTCTTATTATTTTAAATAATATTTATATTGGCCAAGTTATTGTAAGCTGCTTTTTGAAGTCTTGCCTTAAAAAGTGGGATATAAATGTGGAAACAAACAAACAAACACATAATAATGATGCATTTTCTATGACAGGATCAGTTGAAATAACCTGGGGAGATATTATATAGTTATTATATTTATTCCTAACTTTATTGCAAGTCACCTTGGGTCATTTTGCAAAAAAGTGACAATTTTGTAAAAAAAAGTTTATATTTTGTTCAAATATACACAAAAATCCATCAATCAACCAATCATCAATCAATCATGTTTCCCATAAGGTAACATAGGGTAGTGTTTGTTACTTACTGATTTTAGCATTCCAGAAGAAATTAGCATAGGTCAGGGGGAAAGAAAGGAAATTATCAGGATCTCCTACTGAAGCTTAAAAAATGTATCAGGCTTACAAAGTGAAGTTAGGGACATGGGTCATAGGCATTTGGGGAGGCATTAAAAGGTCAATTCCAGTGTTTAAGTGCAAGCTGCAAGCAGAAGACAGCCTGATCCCTCTGTCTGCTGTGAATCCACAGAATATGGTAATGCCTTTGCCACAAGTCATCTTTGTTTGAGAAAAGGTTACGATTCTCCTGTGTTTCCTTTCATGATATGGCTTGACTGGCCTGATTGCCCATGAAGGTTTTCTTTGTCAAGACAATAAACAAGGAAGGAGGAAGTAAACCCAATGTTAATGTACAACACAGTGTAATAGCAGCAGTAGCAATTAGGCCGAATTTAGAAACAGTATATGAATAAATGGGATTCTCCTATGGCACAGATTGTCAAAAATGGATAATTTCATAAAATTATTGTCTTTGATTTCTTATAATCTCTATGCTTTTGAACTAACAAAGAAGGAGATGCTGTAATGGGCATTGGTGGTTACAAGTAAAGGAGATGGTATTAATAATATGAATGGAAAACCTATAAACATATGGGGCTGAATACAGAGAAAGCTGGTTTGCACTTCCTACTGATGCTCATTTAATTCAATTGGATGTAAGCATAACTAAGTTTCTCTGGACCATTAAGTACAGAGAACCCTGGGAATACAGCGGGAGTCACTGACATGCTTAATGATGTACTTAAGTCCTGTTTACTTCCATGGGAATCAGATGTTCTCTATTGTTCCAGTCACCCTCAGCCAGACCACTGCATGCATTCTAATATGCTTCATGGAGCTCCTATGCATCCAAAGCTGTATCCTGAATGTGTATGATTCAGGATTACCTTGTGGACAAGGAGAGATCCATATGTACCTTGGGTCCAGTGGAGGCTGGTGGCTCCTAATTCAGTGAGGCACAGAATCCACTCTGGGTTTCAGTCAGAGCCAATCAGAACTTTGAAGGAGCTATCCAAAGTGCTGAACCCATTTGGGGGATAGGGGTCAACACTTTGGATAGCTTCTTTAGAGTTCTGACTGGTTCTGACCGAAACCTGGAGTGGCTTCACTGCTGCACTGAAATAGGTGCCACCAGCTTCCGCTGTTCAGGTCTCTGTGCTCATGTGCTCTCTGTGTATAAATCAAGATTATGGGCTCTCATCTACTGATGAAAAATATGTACTGCTCCTACTAGATAAGTGTTGAACAGGTATACTAAGGAAGGACCTCCCAGCAATCCAACTAAAAAGAAGAAAAAGACACCAAAGGTATCCGAGTAAATGATTCAGCATATCTTTGAAACAAAGACTCTATCTCCAAGACTCTAGTCTGATTTGTTTACATGGTCAAAAGTTTAATCAGAGAAGGAGGTAAGCTGAAAATGAAGAACCCATAATCAAGGCATATTTTCTTGCCTTTGTTTCATATTGAGGTATAAAGTGTATCTTTACCTCACAGTGTGCCTAGTTTACCGGTCCCAACAATGAAACTGTCGGGTTGGAAAAAGACAGATTAACATTTGGATTTTTGTTGTTATTGACCCTCATAACCAGACAGACCCTGCTTCTAATCCACTGTGTTCCACCCAAGGAACCTATAGCTTACCAGATACTGCCAGACTCTATGTAAACCAGATAAAATAATTATCTGGTTGAGTTGAGAACCATCTATTATTTTACTGATCCAAAAAGTAAAACTGCATTTCTGACAGGTAACTAGTATTGGAGTCTGACAAGTGCCAGTTTGGCAATCCTGGCCAGGCTAAAAGGCATGTATACTTCAGGAGACGAATGTGCAGGGACTGCAACAACCTGCATGCATGAGCTAGTCTTATGCCAGGTATACTGGTACTGCTGGTGTACTTGACACAATAGACCTGTTGCTGATCACAGTAAGCCAAGGCCTCCCCATGCTTCACTTACAAGAATCCAGTAGTTTACTTCTCCATATTGTGCAGCGCCGTGCCTGAGTAGCTTGCGCTGTGGATGGTATGGAGGCGTCTGAGGTTAGCTCGTGCATTGGCCATGGACTGATGCATGTAGGTGACAGAATGGATGGTGTCTGCTTACAAGGAATGGTTGAGCAAAGGAGCAGGGCAGCCAACATGGCCTAGGAGAGAGCTACAATATGTTACACATATGGAAAGAGGTGGATCATGCCCAGTGTGTTAGGGAACAGAATTTAAATATAATATATTTAGGTAATAGGTAAAGAACAAATTTCAACATGTTTTCTGTGTTGATATTTAGCTTTTGATTTATGTCAGTAGATTCCAGAGCTTTTATCAATTAAAAATTAATAGTGAAAGTAAGAATAAATCAGTTATGGTTTAAAGGCCTGTAAAAATTAAATTGGTTTAAAACATTGACACTGCATGCCATCTAAAAGAGTGTACCTTGGAGCTCCGGCACAGTGCATCATGCTGCCTACTTCCTTCTGTCCCTTACTGTTTTCTGAAAACAAAACTCCACAAACTTAATATATGAAATGCAATAAAAAGAGGGAAGGTTTACTATTTCTCCCCAAATAAGATGGTTGACTTTATGTATTACATACATGGTATATTACGTTTCAGATGCAGCATCTGGTTTTCCCTAAAGTCCAGCTTTTCACCCAATTTTCCAGCTGGATTGACTGAGGCAAAGGGAGGTCAAGCCACTTGCCAGGGTCAGGCAGTGAGCTAGTGCTTTACTAGGGATTAGAATTTAGGAACCTCTAACTAATGGAACAAATAGCCTTCATGCACCAAATCCCGCAGGGATGGGCAAGTCACAAAAAGGAGAGGATTAACCAAAAAGGGACTTGTCTGCTTGGGTAAGCAAAAGATGCCCGATACAGAAGAAATACAAACACTTTCAAGTTGCTGGAGCATAATCCCAGGGACCATTTATGCTTGTGCACCGAATGTTTGGGGAGGATTTTAATGACTGAGAAGTGTGTTGTTAATATTTGAAGCTCCTGATGCAGAGAGGGCCCACGCATCTATATTTCAAAAGAAGCAGAACAAAGCAAAATCTTTAGTGATATCACATTATTTATGGAAGCTCAGTTGATCACGCCGCAAAGAAAACTCTTCTTATTTTCACGGAGGGGTGCCGTGCTCCGTGCAAAGGGTGAACAAATATTACAAGCCTGCCTGCCTTTCACCAGCAGCACATTTGAAACCAATGTCACCATTCTAGTTACAGAGCAAAAATGGAAACTGTCTGTTTTGATTTAAATCTGTCCCTAAGCAATTTCCATGAGTTAACGCAGCAGAAGTGCAAGTACACGAACAAATAAACAAAGAAAGCCAAGTGACTCCTAAACAACCAAATGTTTCCAGTGGGACATTCAACCCCCTCACCCCACAGTTGCATTAATTTTAACAGTCCATAATGGGGGTCTGGACAGACTAATCTCACTACCAAATTGGGGAGTGGGGCATGAAATTATGTACCAATTGCTTACCTGAGTTCAAAACTGCTTATGATTCATATGCTTATTGCTGCTGTTCACATTGAAATGACAAAGAACATTATAAGATGGCAGGAGGGCCGTTATGTCCTCTGGCTGTCCAAGAGTGTCTCCTTGCACTTTCTTATGATGTCAGAATGATTCAGTTTCATTTTGCAGTTCTCACTTGCATTAAATAGACAAGAGATATGGACAAACAGCCACAGGGAATTTTTAAGGATGGCAGAATAGGTAAAAAAAAAATCATTTGGGGTATATGCAAGGAAAATTCACCTCAGAACGTTGTCTTTGTGAGCCTTCTCGCATGAAGAAAACAAATTGTTGGAGCTACCCCAGACATAGGAAAAGGGTTTTGACACTGGATGAAGAGGCAACCTTGTTTGGGTGTTGGTTAAAGTAGAAAAAAGGAAAAGATCAGGGGCAACTCAGCTGACCATCTTGCATTCTCTAGAAAGGAGTGAGCATTGCTTCTGTTGGATGGACCAAGACACAAAACCAATTTGTTGCAAAGCTCACAAGTCCACCACTTGTGCCTCATTAGAACTCTTAATTTAAGAGGAAGAAAGAGACCAGGACAAAGGAGGAAGAGTGATCCAAATGTAATGAATGCAGATGTCACAAAGGCACTGAAACTTGTGACTACAGGCAGCCTTCCTACAGGTCTCTCCTCTGTAGTTCATATGGGACAGAGGCACCGGACAGGGTTTATCACATGTACAAGGTTACAGATGGGCCAGTACAGGTTATTATCTGTCTCCTATCCTGATTGTACCTTTCCTGTTTGGGTTTGCAAACCAGTTCAAGAGAAGGTGGGCAGATAGGTAAATGTACAAGCATGGCACAATACATATGGTTAGCATTTGTCAGTGTATATACATTTATAATTTAAAATAAAAAATTTCCTAGAACAGCTCTGTGACGTAGATTAGGCAAAGATCTGTCAGCTTTCTTAAGTCCACCCAGTAGCAACATGTCTAAGCAAGCAACCAGAAATACAGATAGAAACCCTGTAAAATACATATTTATTTATGACATTGATATCCTGCCATTATATCCTGTCAAGGAGCTGAGGGAGTGTACATGGTTTTGTCCCACACACACTTTTAGCCTCACAACAATCCTGTGTGGTAGGTTAAGCTGAGACATAGTGATTGGCCAAAGTCACCCAGTGAGCTTCATGGCTGAGTGGAAATTTGAAATTGGGTCCTCTCCCCCCCAACCCAAGCCTGACACTCTTAATTGTGGAACTTCCCCCTGAGGGAGATGAGATTAGCTCATTCCTTACTTTGCTTTCCATATTTTGCTTTAGATGGGCAGTAGAGACTGTTTTCTTTCATTGCTTTTAATGTTTATTTAATTATAATAAGTGCAAAAGATGAGTGGGGATTCACACAGCAATATTAAAGCACTCCTTTGAGTGCACATTTCTCTGCTCCACCAACAACTCCCACCGCACAGAAAAGGCAAAATTTGATTCTCTCTCTCTCTCTCTCTCTCTCTGTCTTACACACACACACACACACACACACACACACGTTCTCGCTCTCCCCCCTTCCTGCTGCTAAATTAAGTAATGGAGGTTCAGTGGGCAAATATACCCCAAGTGAGTTAGTTTTTTCCCAGGAAAGTAACAAATTAATTTGTGTAATCTCAGACAAGAGGTCTCCTTTGAGATCTTGTTCTGTGTATACACGTTTTTGCACATGCACACTATCAAACTGCATCTTGGGGCCAGTAGTTTGGAATCATATAACTCACCATGATGTCATGCATCACCACATTATGTATTCCTTCCTGTTTTGTTGTTTTCATGTGTCTTTTCTATGAAATGTTTATTCACAATTGCTGATCAGTTCAGTATGGAGGCGAGACAAATAGCGCAGCCCACTCCAAAACTCCGGATGACCACACTCAATGGTTTCATGGAGATGTTGAACAGCATGAGGGATAAAACTGATCCCTGTGGAACCCCATACTGGTGTTTCCATGGGGCTGAGCAATGTTCCCCAAGCATCACCTTCTGGAGCTGTCCCTCTAAATAAGAGCAAAACCAGTGCAATGCAGTACTTCCCACTCCCAGCTCAGACAGTCATCCCAGAAGGATACCCTGGTCGATGGTATTAAAAGCCACAGAGAGAACAAGGAGGATTAACAAGGTCACACTCCCCCTGTCTTTCTCCTGACATAGGTCATCATACAGGGCGACCAATGCCAATTTCCATGCCAAAACTCAGCCTGCAACCTGACTGAAATGGATCCAGATAATCGGTCTAATCCAAAAGTGTCTGGACCTAGTTTGCAACTACTCACTCAAGGGCCCTGCCCAATAATGGAACATTTGCCACCAGCCTAAAATTATTAAGATTTTCCAGGTCTAGGGTGGATTTCTTCAGGTGTGGTCTCACTACCGCCTCTTTCGGGTGGCCTGGGACACTCCTTCTCACAGAGAGGCACAAATCACTTCCCTGGTCCAACCAACTGTTCCCTCCCTGGTAGTTTTTATTAGGCAAGAGGGGCAAGGATCCAATATGGAAGTGGTTGCATGAACCTGTCAAAGTCCTTTAGCTGTAGCAACTGAAACTCATCTAGGAAAAGTGGACAAGACTCCTCCTCACCAGATTCCTCACCAGATTCATCTGCTGTAACACTGGAGACTAAGTCCCGGTGGATGGAAGATATTTTATTCTGGAAGTGCCTAGCAAATATATCACAGCAGGTGTCAGATGAGTCTACAGTGTCCGTAGGGTCATCATGTAATATGATGACAGCTTGTACCCTGACAACTCTGAAAAGCTCAGCTGGGTGGCAAATAGAAGATTCAATAGAGGCAGCAATTTTTTTTTTTTTTTGCAGCTCTCATTGCCCCTGAATATAGCTTTTCAAAGGCATACACTAGTGTTTGATTGAATCCACTAGGAGTTCTTCTCCATCTGTACTCAAGTTGTCTCCCATTTTGTTTCATTTCTCTCAGCTCTGGGGTATACCACCTCCTAACTACCTGCCCACAGTAATAGCCCACCTCTGGTCAGTGAACATGATCATGTAGAGAAAAATAAATGGAACTTCAATATGTGAAAGTCCCAAGTAGCTAGGGATGGACGAAAGTCCCTTACTTGGTCCTGCAGCTTGCTTCGCGGTGGGGGGGAGGCGCTCCGTCCCTCCCCCTGAAATTCTGGGTGCGGGGGAGGTGCCCCATCCCTCCCCGCTGAAATTCTGGCCAGGGGGGAGGCGCCCCGTCCCTCCGGCCGAAATTCTGGACGGGGGGGAGGTGCCCCGTCCCTCTGGCCGCGAATCCTCCTGGCCGGCCGGGAAGCAAATGGCGGCGGCCGTAGCCACCGTCGTTTGCATCCTTGCAGTCAGCCGTGATAGGCTACGTAAATGTTTACGTAGCCTATCACGGCTGACTTTGGGGGAAAAAAAAGCGCATATGCAAATGGCGGCACCCATGGGCACCGCCATTTGCGTTCCTTATTTGGGCACGTGTAGTCTACGTAGACATTTATGTATACTATGGTGAAAATAAGGGCAACGCAAATAGCATTGCCCTTTCTTTCGCCGTAGTCTACGTAAATGTTTACGTAGACTACACGTGCCCAAATAAGGAACGCAAATGGCGGTGCCCATGAGCGCCGCCATTTGCATACGCGCTTCCCCCCCCAAAGTCAGCTGTGATAGGCTACGTAAACATTTACGTAGCTTATCACAGTGTTTTTTGAAAATCTAGCTGTGATAGGCTACGTAAATCTTTACGTAGCCTATCATGTTTGTTGTTGTTGTTGTTGTTTTACTTGGAAATGGTGGCGGCGGCACCGCCACCGCACCGCCGCCGGGAGCCGCCGCCACCAGGGACATTCGCGCAAGGTAAGTCCCATCTCGGGGGGGTGGCGGGGAGGTGGCAGACCGTTTCTCCACCAATTTCGGGGGGCTGAATGCGTTGGCATTCGGCCTCCCGGAGATTCGTGGAGAAATTCTCCGACATCCCTACAAGTAGCCCATGCTAGTCTCCAAATAGCTAGTCCCAATTTTGTATGGGTAGGTGGCAGATTTTCATAGTAGCTGAAGGCCTGATACCATGGACCAGGAAGAAAAATGCACAAAAAGGGATGTATGAAACATTCGTTTCAGTTCATTTTTGATCAGGTTTTACTGAATTTGCACTTTCTGGACTGAACATGGACTCGGACACAATCTGTGATCGAAGTCTGTACATTTCCGGGTTTGCAATGTGATTCATAGACCAAAGAAAATTCATTCAACAGCACGGGTACATTTGAAAAATGTGCAGGAAAAAAATGTGTACTTTTGAAAAATGTGCACACATATGCTTTAATCAATGGGAGAAGAATGTGTACATTTGGGAAAAATACGCATAGATTTTCATGCTAAAAGAAAAGAAAAAGCTTGCAATCTGATACAAACTTGATTTGGAACATGTTTCGAGATGGAATTCGAAGAACTTCAGTGAGCTTGAGTTTTGCCGATTCACACATCCCTATGCACAAAGTGTTTTCCTACCTAAAAATAAAGCTCTTTTTCTGAAAAGTTTTTTGAAGCACTTCTTCAAGGAAACCTCATTTTGATTCAATTTTTTCTACAGACATAGCCCATATAAATAACAGCCCAGTGCTGCCAAGAAGACAACACATTAGTAGACTACTGCTAGCTAATCGGTAGACCAGTGCTAACTAATTTAAATTAATACATGAGGTTAAATTTAATCTCAAAGATGCTTATTCCCCAGTGGCTCTAAGGAACATGCCTTAAGTGGAATTCCTAAAGGGAATTGAACTATATTCTTCAAATTTCTTACTCTGGAGTGATCCCATCAAAGTCAGTGGGACTACTTTAGCTACTTTAAAGCTACTTTAGCTTTAACTGGTTTGAGAACTGAAACATAATTCCCTTTAGGATCAAACTGCCAATCAGACAGTCTGTAACAAGTGCTATATTTGCTGCATAGATTCTACAATAATTGACATATGCAAATTTCTTAAGTAAGTTATAGAGATGCTGACTCTAAAGGGTGAGTACAGTAGTTTTCAGGAATGCCTCAGAGGTTATGGCCATAATAAGGAAAGAATTGGAAGGATACATTAATGCAATTCTTTTTAGATATATTTATGCATCTATCTCCCTCCTGTTTTATAAGGAAACATGCTGTTGTGTTACTATAACTCAGTTACTTGGTACTATACCAGCCTTCTAACGAATGCAGCTTCTAATGTAGCTTCTAATTCAGCTACAGTTATTTGATATTAAGGAAAACATTATGATGTTTTTATCACACATTTCTTCTTACATTTCTTGTTTGTAATAAATCTGATGGAGCTTCTTTCATCACAAGTATCAGCAATAGCTTTAAATATGTGGAACATATGGAGACCTACAGAATGTCATGGTGAGGCTGGAGTGAGGTTGAGGGCTAGAGGACGAGTCTCCTTCTTTCCCTGTACCCTTGATAGACATGGGGAAAGGAGCAGTATTAAGGGGGTTTCCTTCCAATCCAGCTATGTTGTAATGCTTCATGGGTGCCCACTTGTTCCAATATATCTGAATGTAACCAGTCATTATTTCGACCCCTCTTAACCTCTGAATAGTTTGCACTGCTGGGACAGTCCCAGCGGCCAGACACTAGCACACACAAGCTGACTATGGACTGTTTTGAAGCATTTGGTAAGAGGTTGATCAGTGTGTTGTTGCCACCACTAATTTTTAGCAAGTATTTAGGGTCTTTCCCCTCAGGGAAAACACTTGGTTTTCCATGGTGAAGCCCCACACATGCAGAACTATATGGTCATGTGTTGATGTGACAATTATAAAATGAAACATGAAAGCTCCATAAATATTTAGTGTATGAATGGTTACTTCCAGTTCTAGGAGCAAGATTTGAGTGAGAGGGAAAAAAGCAAATTATATTTACATAAGCCACAATTCAGAGCTAGGAATGCTGAAGAAATTCATTTGGCCCACATTTTGAAGTGGATCGATGCAATTCACACCTTCCAGACTAATACTTCTGATTTTGCACTTCACTTAATTTGGGCTTAAACTTTGCAATCATTTTTGGCTATAAAAATGTCCCAAAATGCATATAAAATTGCGCATTTTACACTAAAATGGGTTTAATTGGTATGAATTTTCATGCAGATTTCCCCTCCCCCAAATAAATGCAGATTGATGCAGAGGCAGGATGGAACGGACTTATGAATCAACACATGAAAAACTGGCACGGACCAAAAACAAACTGATTCATGCATCTCTACTCAGAGCTTGAAAGCGGAATTTGCCAGTAGGTTTTGCACATTCTTGAGCACAGAGGATGAGTGTCCCCTCTTCTCCAGTTCTCTGACAAAGGCTAGTTGTGGATATCTGTGCTGGCCTGGGCTTGCTGAGGTATCAGGCTGCCTGATATTGCCATCTATGGACAATTGTTAAATATAAACAGCTTTCCATAATAAACATGCATGATAACACATGGTATATGGGTACTTCACTGTAATTAGTAATTTCTTAGAGTACATACAATTGTTGAAAAAAAATGCAATATGCAACAGTTTGTTGACATGAAAGTTCATTGGGATATATGTATGTTTCCCTCCCATTGCTTTTTCTCCCCCCACCTCAGTTCCAAGACCTGAAACTGTAAATTAAACCACTTATTCACTCTGATAGGCAGGCAGCAGAACACAGATATAGCAATCTGTCACTCTAGAATCTGGTATGTATTGGGAGTCATGAAATAGATCTCAGCAGGCTGAGCACTGTGCACCCACCCATTTTACAATACTGTGATTACAGCAGGTAGGTGGTTCAGATAACCGCACATTTCAGATATACAGGAGTCCAGTGTAATGTGTAGTATGATTTACTCAGGTTTGTTGAGATGCATGCTGTAATAGCATGGTTGGTATAATGTCCCACTGGTTTGTCTTTCAAGATTTTTGAACTGCAGACCTTTACGAAAGTGATATCTTAGCAGAATTGTTTGGGAGAGGACACTTTAAAAAATAAGTAGGATCAGACTGCCTAGTGCATAATATATTTTTCCATGCTCTGCTCCTAAAATAAAAAGTGTTGGAATCTTAAAATCACACCATCTAATGTGGAAGCTCCCTTGTTCACAGTAGGGATGGATGAATTCGTCCATTTTGGTTTCTCTCATTTTTCCAGTCTAAAGTTCAGGTTATCTCAAGCTTTGAAAATTTCTTAAGTCTTAAGTTCAGTTCATCCCAAGCATAGGTGTTCTTTTTAAAGTTTGTATGAAAATTCATAAGCATTTTTGTGCACATTTCACCTAATAGATAAATGTTGTATGTATTTTTGCCTAATATACACATTTTTTGCAAGCACTTTTCCAAATAGAATCCATTTTTTAACACTATTTGAACACTATAAGCACTTTTGCTTGCACTTTTTGATTGGAGCACTCCATTGCTTGCACTTTTTGATTGGAGCACTCCATTGCAAAATTCGGAGAAGTGCGGGTTTTGAAGGATAACTGAGTTTTGGTTTGCACAGTGATTCAACAGTGCACAGTTAGGTAAGTTCTCACTAACATGAGAACGTAACTAATTTCTACCCATCCCTACTTCATAGACATTTGTTTCATTTAGTCAGAAGGATAGGAAAGGCAGCCTGAACATGGTCAAGGCACTTGAGAAGTATGACTCTCCACTGGCTGATAATCCCATTTTTCCATAGAGACTATTGTGGTGTAGAAAATACAGACTTTATACATTCCTCTTAGTGCTGTCAGTATGCAGAATACATTTCTACATTACTGGAATTGCTGGCATGATGTGTACAGGAATCTTGTGTTTCAATGAGCAATTCCCCAGCCACCTATGGCAAAACACATTTATTGATTTGATTTGTACCCCATCTTTCTATTAAGAAAATGGCACTCAAGGCAGCTTACAATTATAGGAACTATATTTTAAAAATAAAAATAAAAACTGATTAAAACAATAATAAAACAAATAAATTTAAAACAAGTAAAACACGAATATAACAGCACCCAGCACAACAGATGAATACATTTTTGCCTGCCAGCAGAAGGACAACAGAGAGGGATCCAACCTAGCTTCCTTTCCCAGGGAGTTCCACAGCCTGGGAGCAGCCAACGAGAAGTCCCTCACATGGAAGCACATAGCCTGTGAATCATGGTGCATGCTTATAATAATGTGACAACATTTAAACATTAAAGGCACAGTCCTATGCATGCTTAGACAGAAAAACAACTCCCACCATTCATCAGCTAGCATGGCTGGCTGGGGAATGCTGGGAATTGTAGGACTTAAGTCTGTCGAAATATGGCTGCTATCCTATGCCCACTTACCTATGAGTAAATCCCATTGAATTAAATGACTTACTTCTGAGCAGACACATATAGAATGGTACTGTAAGAGTGTAACCCTATGCACACTAACTTGAAAATGAACCCCAATAAACTCAGTGGTAGGCATGGGGAGAATTCCGCCACGGATCTCGGTGAGGCCGAATGCCAGTGCATTCGGCCCCCTGAAATCCATGGTGGAACGAAGCCCCCCCACCCTGCGAAATGGGCCCAGAACAGAGCACCTACCTGCTGCTGTCTGTGCTACATTGCAAATGGTGGCCGCGTCTGCAGCTGCCATTCGCTTCTTCCATATAGCCGTGATAGGCTACGTAAATAGTTATGTAACCTATCACGGCTAATGCAGGGACGCCATTTGTGTCGCTGCAGAAGCTGTGATAGGCTATGTAAATATTTATGTAACCTATCACAAAAAAAAACAGCGAACACAAATGGCGGCGGCTACAGTGGCTGCCATTTGTTTTCCCTTTTTTTCCACCATGATAGGCTACGTAAATATTTACATAGCCTATCACGGCGGGAAAAAAAGAGAATGCAAATGGCGGCCGCTGTAGCCACTGCCATTTGAGTTCGCTGTTGTTGTTTTTTTGTGATAGGTTACGTAAATATTTATGTAACCTATCACGGGCTGGTGTAGGGACGCAAATGGCATCCCCTACACAGGACGCCATGTGCGTCTGCACCAGCCCGGCAGCGGAGCCAGCCGGGCAGGATTCTAGGGGTGGGTCAGAGTCTACTACGTGGTCAGAGTCTACTACCAGACACCCAATCAAGGAGAAGACAAGGATGAAACTTTTGAAAAAGCAAATTGCCAATGTTTCAAGGAAGCATGACATAGTAGCAATGGGGGACTTCAATTTCCCTGATATTTGTTGGGAGACAAATTCTGCAAAACATGGCCCCTCCAAGAGATTCCTGACTTGTGTTGCTGATAATTTCCTCCTACAGAAAGTAAAGGAAGGAACTAGAGGATCGGCTATCCTTGACTTGATCCTAACCAACAGAGATGACTTAGTGGATAAAGTAGTAGCTATGGGAACTCTGGGGGAAAGTCACCATGTTATACTTGAGTTCTTGGTTCTAAAGGAAGCAAAAGCGGAGTGCAGCCAAACGTGTACCCTGGATTTTAGGAAAGTCAATTTTAATAATCTCAGAACGATGATAGGTAAGTCCCCATGGCAAGTGACTCTAATGAGAAAAGGAGTCCAAGATGGGTGGGAGTTTTTAAAAAAGGAAGTTCTCAAGGCACAATTACAAACAATTCCAACAAGAAAAAAAGGTGGAAGACAGCAGAAGAAGCCAATGTGGCTTCACAAAAAGCTTAGAGATGACCTGAAAACAAAAAAGCAGATACATAGGAAGTGGAAGGAAGGCCAAACTACAAAGGAAGAGTACAGGCAGGTAGCACAAAATTTCAGGGATGGCGTCAGGAAGGCTAAAGCTGAGAACGAGCTGAGGGTAACAAGGGATGCTAAATGCAACAAAAAGGCTTTCTTCAGCTACGTGCATAGTAAAAGACAAAGGAAAGAAATGGTGGTTCAGCTATTCAATGAGGATGGCAACATGACAAAGAAAAGGCAGAAGAGCTCAGTTCTTACTTTGGCTCAGTCTTCTCCCAAAATAGGGTCCCCCCCAGGCAAAGGTGAAGTACAGGCTGAAGGGGCAGGATTGCAGCTTGAGATCGATAGGCATATGGTCAAGGAACACCTAATGCCTTTGAATGAGTTCAAATCTCCAGGGCCAGATGAACTGCATCGTAGAGTAACAAAGGAACTGGCAGAAGAACTCTCAGTACCACTGTCTATTGTCTTCAAGAAATCATGGAGGATGGGTGAAGTGCCAGATGACTGGAGGAGCGCTAATGTTGTTCCTATCTTCAAAATGGGCAAAAAGGAGGAACCTGTGAACTACAGACCAGTCAGTCTGACATCAATCCCTGGGAAAATTCTGGAGCAGATGATAAAGCAATCCATCTGTAAGCACCTTGAACACAATGCAGTGATTACTCGAAGCCAACACGGATTTGTCAAGAACAAATCCTGCCAGACCAATCTCATTTTTTGATCAGGTAACCTCCCTTGTGGAATGTGGGAATGCTGTGGACATAATATATCTTGACTTCAGCAAAGCTTTCGACAAAGTGACCCATAATATCCTGATTAGCAAACTAGCTCAAAGTGGGCTAGATGAAACAACTTTCAGGTGGATCCACAGTTGGCTACATAACTGGACTCAAAGAGTGCTTCTTAATGGGATCTTCTCAAACTGTGGAGAGGTAATGAGCAGGGTAACCACAGGGCTCAGTCCTGGGCCCAGTGTTCTTCAACATTTTTCTTAATGACTTGGAGGAGGAGGTGCAGGGAATGCTGATCAAATTTGCAGATGACACAAAATTGGGAGGGATAGCTAATACCCTGGAAGACAGAAACAAAATTCAAAGTGACCTTGATAGACTGGAGCGCTGGGCAGAAAACAACAGAATTACATTTAATAGGGATAAATGCCAAGTTCTGCACCTAGGAAAAAGAAACCAAATGCACAGTTACAAGATGGGGGATACATGGCTCAACAACACTACAAGCGAGAAGGATCTTGGAATTGTTGTCGATCACAAGCTGAATATGAGCCAACAATGTGATGTGGCTGCAGAAAAGGCAAATGCTATTTTGGGCTGCACTAATAGAAGTATAGCTTCCAAATCCCGGGAAGTACTAGTTCCCCTCTACTCAGCACTGGTTAGGCCTCATCTGGAGTACTGTGTCCAGTTCTGGGCACCACACTTTAAGAAGGATGCAGACCAATTGGAGAGAGTTCAGAGGAGGGCAACGAATATGATCAAGGGACTGGAAGCAAAGCCCTATGAGGAGAGACTGAAGGAACTGAGCATGTTTAGCCTTGAGAAGAGAAAACTGAAGGGAGATATGATAGTGCTGTTCAAGTACGTGAAAGGTTGTCATAGAAAGGAAAGCCAGGATCTCTTCTCAATCATCCCAGAGTACAGGACATGGAATCATGGGCTCAAGTTACAGGAAGCCAAATTCCGGCTGAACATTGAGAAAAACTTCCTGACTGTTAGAGCAATATGACCATGGAACCAATTACCTGGGGAGGTGGTGGGCTCTCCCATACTGGAGGCATTCAAGATGAAGCTGGACAGCCATCTGTCAGGGATGCTTTGACTTGGATTCCTGCATTGAGCAGGGTGTTGGACTCGATGGACTTATAAGCCCCTTCCAACCCTACTATTCTATGATTCTATGATTCTTTGTATTCATGCCTAGTTCCTAAAAGTAGGGATGTCGAAGAATTTCGCCACGGATCTCGGTGAGGCCGAATGCCAGTGCATTTGGCCCCCAAAATCCATGGCGGAACAGCCTGCCACCGCCCATCCCTCGTGGATCCCCCCCGGGACGAGAGTTACCTGGGGCGGATGTTCTGGACGGCGGTGGCTCCAGCGGCGGCTTCGACGGTGGCGGCAGCGGCTGGTCTTCCGACTGGCCATTGCCGCCGCCATTTGCAGTATTTCTCCCCCCCATTCGTGATAGGCCACGTAAAGACTTACGTAGCCTATCACGTCTGGGTTAAAAAAAACAAAAACGCATATGCAAATGGCGGAGGCTATGGCCGCCGCCATTTGCATTCCCTATTTTTGGTTGTCTTAGTCTACGTAGATATTTACGTAGACTAAGACGGCGAAACTAAGGGGGAACGCAAATAGCGTAGCGGACGCTATTTGCTTTCCCCCTTATTTTCGCCATCTTAGTCTACGTAAATATTTACGTAGACTAAGACGGTAAAAATAAAGGGGAACGCAAATAGCCTCCCCTGTAAATAGAAAATAGTTCCCCCGTAAGTCTTTACGTAGCCTATCACGGCTGAATACAGGGACGCAAATGTTTGCGTCCCTGCTAGCGTCCCCGCTAGCCATTTGCGTCCGTGCTAGCTAGCGGCCGGATGTCTGGCTGCTGGCGGAGCTGGCTGGTGGCTCCGCGGAATCCCCACAGAGTGGAGCCGGCTAGCCAGGATTCCAGGGGGAGGGACGGAGCGCCTCCCCACCCCAGCGGAACCCAGCGGAGCGAGGTAAGCGGGGTTTCGTACATCCCTACCTAAAAGCTGCCTCAGTCTTATCTAGGGATGTTAGAGAATTCTGCCATGGATCCCAGGGGGGGGCCGAATTCCAGTGAATTCGGCCCCCCGGAATCCATGGCGGAACGGAGCCCCCCGCCCCTACACCCCCCAAAAGCCCCATGAAACAGAGCCTACCTGGCTGCAGCTCTGGCTGTGGCTTCGGCTCCAGTGGTGGTGGCGGTGGTGGCAGCAGCTCCGGCTGCTGCGGCTGCAAATGGCGGCCATCATAGCAGCCGCCATTTGCATCCCTACGCCGGCCCCGTGATAGGCTACGTATATATTTACGTAGCCTATCATGGCTAAAGCAAGGACGCAAATGGCGTCCCCTACACCATTTGCGTTCCCACTTTAGCCGTGATAGGCTACATAAATATTTACGTAGCCTATCATGGGCTACCATAGGGACGCAAATGTCGTCCCCTACTCAGGACGCCATTTGCGTCCACACCAGCCCGGCAGCGGCTGGAGGCCCCACAGCGGGTTGGCCCAGCTGGCGGCTCTGAGGCCTGGCCGCAGAGCGGAGCCGGCCCGGCAGGATTCCGAGGGGAGGAACGGATCACCTCCCCCCCCGTCGAGGATTCCGGTGGGAGGAGTGGATCGCCTCCCCCCACCTGCGGAACCCAGCAGAGCCAGGTAAGCGGAGTTTCGTACACCTCTAGTTTTATCAGAACTCTTGTTCCTTTTTTAAAATCATAATTATTTTAACATGGTGTTTTTATTCTTTTCTTATATTAGTATTGTGTGTGTTTTTTTGGCTTTTTATTTTTTATTTTTTACAGTGCTGACAAAAGTGTACAAAAGTATACAAACAAATAATTGGACCAAATATTATCAGCAATTGAACAGAGAATATAAACAAATGTACGAACAAAACCAATGAATATAACGAGGTTCCCAGTAACACAAAAGTTTGCACATTCTCTTGATTCTTGATTGATACACCAGTATATTACAAATAAGGACCACTTTTCAATGACTATATGATTTTGTTGTCTTCCCTCCCTAACTCTTACTATGTTAGTTAATGGAGGGTGCAATCCTATGGCTGCTAGACAGTGGCTAGACGGCCATAAGATATCTGGTTTTCTGGGAACTGACCTCGGAGCCCATGCTCTGAGGCTGGTTCTCAGAGAACGGACCTCCCTGTCCTCCATGCTTGCAAGAGGAGCGTGGAGTGGCAGAAAAGGGGTGTTCCCAGGGTGTGTGTGTTCCGGGGTGGGGAGGGCAGAAATGCCTGTATGTGTCGTGCGGCAGCCTCCTCCCCCACTCAGACTTCCTGCAGCTAGACAGCCGCAATCAGCTGTCTAGCCGAAAATGCAGAGCAGCAGAAGCGCGGAGGAAATGATCCCCTCCGTGTTTCTCCTGTCCTGCATTGGATAGGCAGTCACCTCTGAGTTCGGAGGTGGCCGCCTATCTGAATAGGATTGCGCCCTTAACTATATTTATTATTTCCCATAATTTGATAATCCAGTTCTCCTATCTGTATTGTTCACTGCTCCGAAATCTTGTCTGATGTGGAATGGTATACAAATGTTGTAAAACAAACAAACAAACGATCAAACAAACAAACAAACAAACAAATAAGTTCCTGAGTGAAGTGTCTTACATGAGGCTAGGAATGTACGGATCCCCTTACCTGGGGTTCGTGGGGGCGTCTGCAGGCAGGGGGAGGTGATCCGGTCCTCCCCCTGGAATCCTCCCTGGCTGGCTCTGCTTCCTACGCCATTTGCGTCCCTGCTATTTGCCGTGATAGGCTACGTAAATATTTACGTAGCCAATCATGGACAATGGCAGGGACGCAAATGGCGTCCGCTACGCCAGACGCCATTTTATTCCGCAGCCTGGCATCAGATGGCTGCGGAACGAAGTCGGCAATTTGGACCAGCTGCCGCCAGGTAGGTTCCATCCCGGGGGGATTTCAGGGGGTGGCAGGGGAGGTACTCTGTTCCGCCATGGACTCCAGGGGGCAGGATTCCAAAGAATCCGGCCTCATTGGAGTCCGTGCGTGGCAGATTTCTCCACCATCCCTGCATGAGGAACTTAATTTTCGTGTGGCTTGATTAAATCATATTGTTGAATTTTGGTCTTGAGTGCATGACCAGATGCTAATCACCTAATGACAAGATTGGTCTCCTCACCCACTCCAGCTTGGAAATGCAAGCCCTTGAGGTTTTCTTTACCCAGGGTGCCTTGCTGTGCTTCTTAAAGTGTCAGGATACAAGCTCACAGAATACTGGGGTGAAGTATCTTTCAGGCCCCATTGCTAGGCAGCCTGCCAATAATACATAGAAGCTGTGTGCATGTCTCTCCACGCAATTCTATACGTCTCATCATAAATAACTTCCATTGGGTTGGATGGAACCCAAGTAAGTGGATATATGATTGCAGCCAGTTTGAGCTCAGGAGTTGCAAGCACAGCCAGAGAGAGATGGAGGAAGCAAGGAGGACAGTTCAAAGATGGAGGTTTGGATCAGGGAAGAGGGAAGGCAAAAGGCTGAGATGCAGAAGGTTAATGGAGGACAGGTGGGAAAGAAATAATAAAAGACAACCCCAGGCATGATGCAAGGAGCAGCAAAGAAGAGATAGAGGAGTACAATGTGATGAAAAGGAGCTGAGAGAGGGAGAGAGCAACAGTGATAGGTGGGTTGCTTAAGCCAGGGAAACACCAACATCCTGAGCCTCTCACTGGCCCCAATTCCTCTCTCTTGGGAAGATCTTCCAGCTTCCAGTTGAGACATTCTAGATCTCAGGGTACAGGCTCCACCTGTGGGATGTGGGGCCAGGGCACCATGAGAATCACCAGGGGCCTACCTTTCACAACCCCAACCATGCCACCCCAGCAGGGACAGTTGGGGGATTGTCCTATTGAATGCTTACCTTTGACTCGGGCTCATCATCTGTCATTGTCCTGAGAGACTCCTAGGGTTTTTTATCAGTTACATGGAGGAGTGACTTTTAACTACCTATGTATAACAAATAAAGGGGGCCACACCTTTAGAAAGCACACCATTATAGTGGTGTGATAATTTTCGGGTACTGAGATGATGTAACACTTAAGACTTTGATGTAACCCCCGTGAAAGGCACGCGAAACAGGACACCTACCTGCTGCCATTCGCGCTGACTTGCGAATGGTGGCTGAGGCCGTGGCCGCCATTCGCTTCATCACTATAGCCGTGATAGGCCATTTGCATCCCTGCGGAAGCCGTAATAGGCTGCGTAAGTATTTACGTAGCCTATCACGGCACAAAAAAGGGAACACAAATGGCGGCAGCTATGGCGGCTGCCATTTGTGTTCCCCTTTTTTTCTGTGATAGCCTACATAAATATTTACGTAGGCTATTACGGCAAAAGAGGGGTGTAAATGGTGTAGTGGTCGCCATTTGCGTTCCCTCCCCCCCCCCGCCGTAATAGACTACGTAAATATTTACGTAGCCTATCACGGCAAAATACAGGGACACAAATGGCGGCGGCTATGGCAGCCTCCATTTGCATCCCTGCAGGCTGCCCAGCGGCCAGATGTCCGGCTGCGGGCGGCCCTGGCTGACGGCTCTGCAGAATCTCTGCAGAGTGGAGCCGTCCGGAGAGAATTGGGGGGGGAGGGACGGCGTGCCTCCCCCCCACCGCGAATGTCACCCCTTGAAAAGGTAAGTGACTTTCGTACATCCCTAAAAATTGCTATTCAGGATTTTTTTGTGGGGGGTGGGGGGACAAAGTAAGGCAGCTCCACAGTTCAGAAAAAGTTTAGGTAGCCACAGTAACGATGCACAAGCTATGCTAAAACATTAAAATGTTGTCAGTGACATCAACACACAGATGGCAATCCCTAGCAACATTTTAACATTTTACTGTTCCTAAGTGTGACTTTCATGCACATTTGTATAGTTTTTCCTGGGAACTTAGTGGGCCTTGTCTTGCCACCTTTTATTCTTGTGCATCTACTGACTATAATTTTGGTGTTTTCATGTCACCTCTTTCCTCTCACCTCCGGCTGCCAAGGAAAATTAGTACTTAGCCAGAACATACCTATGTTCCTTCACAGTGGTGTTTAATGGACAGCAAAGGGCAGTGGCTTGAAAATGACTCTCAGGTCAAAATTGCAGCTGACAAGGAATCAAAGCTCTATACATGTACATAAATAGTGTGTGTGTGTGTGTGTGTAGTGGGGAGAATAAGTTCGTTAGTGCCAGAATCTTAGAGCATGCAGAAACTGTGAGACGGCATGGGTGTAAAGAGGATTCCTACAATCAGATGCCAATCAGATGTAAAAACCTTTTACATAGCAAAAAACATACAGCTTCCAGAATATCAACAACTCCAGGCGACTGAATCTCCGGTGCATTCCTAAGTGCTCATGGCCATCACGGTGTTCTTGTTTATGGCCTGTGGTTTTCTCAACCCTTCTCTGTAATTTCCATACTGAGGGCCTACTCTCAGGTCTGCATATATTTACATGTTTTACTTGTAAGCTTTTAAGCATCAAATTATACAAAATAGAGGTGAGACCTCTGCCAGTTGAATCTTCCTCTTATTGTTGCCACTGTACTGGGTTTCGGCGAGATAAATAAATAAATAAGGATGCAAATTGGTATGAAATAAATGACAGCTCATGTTCCACAGGTTCATGTTTTATGACATTACTGGCCCATAGCCACTTTAGCTATTTCATTGTCTGAAGGATGCCCTTGATTTGTTCTCATTGCCAATGTGATGACAAGTATATGCAGTCTGTGCACACACTGCTGTCAGATGAGTAGCTCTTGCTCTTCAGGCACGCTCAGGATACAATTCTGAAGGCATGGAGGTAGTCAGCAAACCTTCCATCAGCTTTCTTTGAGCAGGATTGCACCTCCAGGCCTTAGTTAAAGACCTACAAAATTATGGCAATACCATTTTCCAATGTGAAGAAGATAAATGTAAGAGAAAAGGAAACATGGCAAGAGAAATGTGGAAAACCTATCAGTGCTGAATTACTCAAGATGCTGAAGATAGATAATGATAATTATGGACACCTTGACTCAAGATCACAACCAAACTCAAGTAATATCATATAATGATACTACCTGAGAGGGTTTGACTTCATGCTGGCCGAAATGAAAGAGGCTGAAGATGATACTTCAGGTGATGGCCTTCTTAGTGTGGAGTAGCATGGCACATAACTGCAAACTGAATCAATGTTTCTCTTTAGTTTTATTACCCAGTAACAGTCCCAGCATTATTGAAGTATACATGCAGGTGGAAATTTCAGAAGAAATAAGCACTCAATTCCAGCCTAGGAGGGATGGGTGAATCTGTCAGTTTTGCTTTTTCCAGCATTTGTATTTTCTAAATAGCAAGTTCTTTTTGTTTGCTTGTTTCTTTATTACATTTCTATACCACCCAATAGCCGAAGCTCTCTAGGCAGTTCACAATGATTAAAACTACAAAATACATCATAAAATACAATATAAAATGTAAAAGTTTAACACTACACTATAAAAATACAAACCAAAATAAAAGATAGCAGCAAAGCAGGGATTTAAAACACAATGACAGATTTAAAACAACAGAGCTGAAAGACTAAAATGCCTTGGAAAATAAAAAAGGTCTTCACTTGGCACCGGAAAGAACACAAGGTAGGCACCAGGTGAGCCTCCCTGGGAAGCTCTTTCTGCCCTGAATATGAAGAAATTTCCATTTTTTTCTCACACTCTACATTGGCCAAGTTCAGTAAGTACAGCTACTCCCTGCATGGGGAGGACCATGGTGCACCTGCCTGCATTCTAGCTGTGAAAGATGAGGAACCTGTCAGAAAAAAGAAGTGGCAACCCTAATTAGGCATTAGCCCAGGGATTCAAACCCAGATTCTTAAGAGCAAACAGCCCTGGCCCTGGACAAGTCTGTCAGGTTTGGTTTCTCTCACATTCCGTTCATTTTATACTCAGGTTCTTTTTGTCCCAAATATGTAGAACTTTGCGAATTTTGGTCAATCCTTACCCAAACCAAACTGAAACGAACCTTTCACCCATTCCTAGCCCAGCCTCTTAGGTGGGACAAGCAAACGAAGGAGAAGAGAGCATCTGGATTTAGGTTGGGTGCTCCATGCCCTGAGTTTTCTTTGTGAAAATGGTGCTGCTGTGAGAGGCTTCTGAGGGTAAAGACAGACAAAACATTTACATACAGAGATGGGAACCCAGTTTTAAGTTCCCTCCATTGCATTTCATACAGAAATGCAATGTAATTTTGCTGCTCATGTTTGAGTGCTGACAAACCTAGTTTGTAGCAGAAACTGGCTGTGCCAGGGATGTTGGGATGGCACCTCATGATGTCAGCAGGAAGCTTCTCCTTAATACCTGGGGCAGTTCTGGGCTAAAAATGAATTCGGTTTCTGATTTGGTTTTGTTCGTGTGTTTATAAAATTAATAAGGTGATAAATGCATAGAGAAATGGGCATGGGAATTTTTCAGTAGCCCACCTGAAGCATGGGGAGAGGGGCAAGACACACAGCTGAACTAGTATTTGATTTGCTGGTGTGTGCAACTGCCAATCAAATTCTGACGGTGGTAGGTAGTGGGGTTCACCTTGCCACTGAGGGATGCACTGTGAGTTGTCTTTTTATATATTACATTAATCTTTCTTTCTTTCCTTCCAATATTTATATACTGCTTCATATCTAGAACAGATTTCGGAGTGGTGAACACAAAAGATAAAATGGTAAGAGCACAAAAATAATTAAAAACCACATTAAAATTACACTTGTTTAAAAATACTATGCCAATAAAAAACGTAACTGGTCAATTAAGGAATGCTTCTTGAAAGAATGCTATTTTCAGGAGGCGCCAGAAACAAGGCAGTGTTGGTGCCTGCCTGACCTCCAGGGGCATGGAATTCCAAAGAAAGGGGGCTGCCACGCTGAAGGCTCTTCTCCTGTTGGGCTCCATGCAGTCCATAGGTCCATGTGGAATCACCAGGAACAAGCCTTCCGATGACCTCAGTGACTGGGCAGGTTGGTAAGGGAGAAGGCGCTGTCTCGGGTATCCTGGTCCCAAGTTGTTTAGGGCTTTGTTCATGAGTAATAAAACCTTAAACCTGGCCCGGTAGTGAATACAAAGCCAGTACAGTTTGTTTGTTTGTTTATTACATTTCTATACAGCCCAATAGCCAAATCTCTCTGGGTGGTTTACAGAGATTAAAATATTTAAAAATACAATATACAGATGTTAAAAGCCAATTCCATAAAAACAGAACAATATACAAGAACATATCACTAAAACAACTTCAACAAGCAATCTCAAAACAGACAACCATAACCATACGCCATTCCAGGATCAGTTTTAAACAGTTTCTTCAGCAAAGGAGTTATCTGCTGGAAAGGGGCAGCTTCAGACAGTAGCCAAGTTGCTGAATTCTGCACTAGCTCCAGCTTCCGGACCAGCCTCAAGGGCAGCCCCACATAGAGCGCATTGCAGTAATCCAGTCTTGAGGTTACTAACACATGAAATCCACTTTGTAGCTCAATTCATTTGTTCCCATTCCTGAATGGGAAAAGTGCACTGTTCGAATGGGAAATGTGAATTTTTGTGCATATATTTTTTAAAATGTACACTTTACCCATATTGATTAAAATGTGAACCTGTGTATTTTTTTAAAATGTGCATTTTAAAGTGTGCATTTTTCAAAATATGCATTTTCCAAATGCAATCGCAATTTTGAGAATTTCTGAACACTTCTTTTTTTAAAAAGGCATATTCTCATTTGCATTTGGATTGCAAGTGGGGCAAATGTGAAGGATTTGTGAACTGAAATGAAATTCTCAGACATCCCTAGCTAGCCACAGGCTACACTTTATTTGTGGGGCTCCTGGAGAAGGGACTCTGAGGAAGATCCTAAGATCTGGGAAGTTATATGTAGCGATGTCAGATAAATCCACTGCGGATTCAAATGAAGCTGGATTCCAAAGAATCCAGCCTCAGGAATCCACAGCGGATCGGGACCACTTACCTCCGCTCCAGGAGGACTGGAGGTGGAATGGCAGTCGGCTGCTTCTTGCCAGCCAGAGCCGTTTGCCTGCTCCCTGTCCTTGACGATTGCCATGTCTTAAAAAAAAAAAGGAGCTATCCGGGTTTCAGTCAGAACCAGCCAGAATAATACAAGAGCTATCCATGGTGCCTTGCATACCTCCTTTAGAGTTCTGGCTGGTTCTGACTGAAACCCGGAGCAGATTCACCACCCCACTGACATCGGAGCCACCAGCCTCCACTGCTCTTTTCTGTCTTATACTGCAGGCTTTTGATTCCAAGATTAAATCAGCAGCATTCTGCCAAGCAGCAGTCTTTGTTTTTTTTTGGGGGGGGGGAATAAACCTTTCCTTCTCCTTCCTATCTCCCCCAGTGCTGCTTCCCAATAAAACTTGCCTGGAATATCCTAATAATTAAAGGTTGCCACCACTAAACTGAGTATGCTCTCCTGAACCACCTAACCGTCTAATTAAATGGTACAGCAAAACACACCACAGCAATGAAAATACATTTCAATTATTTCCCATTACCTGGCTCGAGAAGGCAACACAAACAGGTTGATTTTTAAAACCTATTGTTAGTGGGAATTCAGTAGATTAATATGCATGAGGGATATGTAAAGCAGGGGGCTTGGCTCCAAGGGGCTGGCATTTTTCCTGGAACCATCTGGCATACAAACAGTTAATGCAATATTTCCCTTACTTCCATTTTGTGCTTGCTTTAGGACCTGGCAAACCACCAAATATTTTATTGATTTGCCATTGTCATTTATGACCTGAAGATACCCACTGCCAAGATTTGCCTTTGATTCCCCAAACTCTATGGCCCAGTTTGCAAGTTTCAAACTCTAGGAATCAATGACATTTTTTTTAACCACTGAGTCCTTGTCTGTGCACCTTGTCTGAGGCACAGATTCTAACAACATATTAACTAAGAACCAAACAACATCTTTTTAAGGGAGGTGTTCTCAAGGGTACCAAGTGTCTTTTTTAAAAGGTGTGTTCTATTTTAAAAATCCATGGGAAAATAGTTTTTATCTTTCTGTGTCTTCAGGAAAAAAACTCTACCTCAAGAAATTTCTTTAACAAAGAGAACATTATTTCAGACTCTAACATTTCTGTCTGCCTATTATCATTAGTCATAAGCTAAGCCCTGCACTAAATGTCTAGTGAGCACAGATAATGTTCATTTTGTCTGGAAGACAGGTTGCCGCCTGTCAAGGAGAGATGGAATAAATGACAGGTTTGGACTCTGTGCCTTGCAGGCATATTAGGCTAAGAAATCGCCAACATGATGAAAAATTATTTTGTCAAAAATTTGTAGGTCACCCATCATTGTCTAATGTATTCTGTGATTAATTGCTAGCATAGATCAGCATTATGTCTTTCCAGTGAATCGCTTAATTGTTGCCTGCTTCATGCTTTTAATGTAATGGTGAGGCATCTGGTCCTTTCACATGTGCTTTCAAATGCTAGTGTTTGCATCCAGGTTACGAGAACAGGAACATAAAGGACTACCTGAAATTAGAACTTCCAGAAACTGTTTCCTTTTTTGCTTCTTCCTCTTCGTCTTGTTCTTCTCCTCTCCCTCCCTCCCTCCCTCCCTCCCTCTCTCTCTCTCTCTCTCTTTTATGTCTGTGCACATGGTAGGCTGAGTGTTAGTGTTAATGTATGTAGATTTTATTTCTGATGAGTGATTATTTGACTGCTCATTTTACGAAGATTTATGGTGTGCTTTCTATCTCCTGACTGCAGCGCTACTCTTATCTTTAATAAAAGAGATGAGGACATTAATCAGCCTTTGTCAGGAGTCCTGACTAAGACATTAAATGTACTGTATGGGATAGGTAAACACGCTCCAGATCCTTCTCTACTCCAGTAGATCAGGCAAAAAAACACTCATTATATTTATCATAATTTCACATCTGCTGTTTTTGAAGCAATGTACCATGAGGCCATAAACTGTATTACAACTGTGCATAAATTCAACTGATTTGTGACTGGAGCAACTAATTCCTAAAGTACATTTTAGAAAAACAAGCAGTGAGCCCTGAAATTGCAATTCCATAAAGGCACTAAATTACTGACTGAGGAATCAAGAATTTGCTTGATGTGATTCTGCAGTGACCATTTTATAAAAAGTGACAGTGTGCCTGTGATTGAGTCAATAAAATAAGGACGAATGAGCCATACACTCAAACAAGATTAAAGAGGAAGACAATGACAGAGGACAGACACACGGGATATAAATAGAGGAAAGTGTAACGTTTTCCCCAAAATAGCTTTAGGGTGTGACTATTAATAATGTGAACATTAATTTGTCACCAATCATATAAATGTGTGTGGGGAGAGAGCCTCTAACCCAAACACCTTCGTTTTAGTTCAGAACAGGTGGAATGATAAGGAATGGGAAGGCATGTGATTTATGAGAAAAAGGCTGAAGTAACCCTGTTAAAATATAATGCACTGAGTTAAACTGCCTAGATCTTTGCATCTGAAAATCAGGATTTACCCAGGCAATTGCCTTCCTTTGCAACTGGATTAAATGGGAAGAAGCAGATGGTCAAATGGCTTGCAATAAATAGACAAAATTGGTCTTCTCTTAAAATGAAAGCAGACATAGCAGAAATTGGATTGTTTATCTCCCCATCAACGTTATGGCTGCCAGTCTGATCTTAAATACACTTACTTGGAACTCAAACACATTGATTTCAATGGGACTTGCTTCCAAATAATGATCCAGAGCTAAACACATTTACCTAGAAATAAGTCTCATTGACGATGAAATGATGATGATTACACTATCACTGTACACAGAGCTATATGAAGTGACCCAAGCAAAAAGAAAAGAAGTCCGAGCCCCAAGTAGCTTACAATCTGAACTTTAATGGTGTGGAAGACCATAAAGGAGGGGAGAGTCATACAATGGTAACAAACAACAGAGAGAAGGCAGATGTTGGAGAGGCAATGGAATTAACTGCCAAGTAGGTGCAATTAGAGATATACATTCTTAAATAGATAATGGTGAGCAAGTTTCGGGGCATGACTTCTTTTTTTAAATAAAAAGACAGGGTGTGGCCTTGATACCTGTTCTAAATCTGCAATATAGCTGAGACTTGAGAGCTCAGAAAGAGAACGCATGCAAATTATGAACTGCATGTTGACAATGAAGTGCTGTGAGGAATAAACGTGCCTTATGTGCCCTGCAAAGCATATTACCTAGTTCCATTTCACTCTGGCTTCAGGAGTTGTTAGGGGACAGAGAGTGCTTGTCCTCCACGCTATTTAACTTATACATGAAATCACTGGCAGAGGTTGTCCAGAGTTTTGGGATTCAGTGTCACCAGTATGCTGATGACACCCAACTCTCTCTCTCCTTTCCATCCAAGGAACCTGTTCTGGTTCTACATCAGTGTCTGGATGAGGGCAAACAAACTGAAACTTAATCCAGACAAGACAGAAATATTCTGGGTCAGTTGAAAGACAGATCAGGAAATAGGGTTACACTCCCCTTTAAGACTCAGATTTGCTGTTCAAACGTATTCCTGGATTCAGCCTTGAATCTGGGTGCTCAGATTGAGGTGGTGACCAGGTGTGCATTTGCATAGCTAAGGCTAGTGCTCTGCTTTTTCCTGGAGATGTTGGACCTGGCTGGTCACCAAGACACTTGCCTTAATTACATCCTGTTTTGATTACTGCAACCTGCTGTATTTGGAGCTGCCTTTGAAAAGTGTTCAGAAACAACTTCTTTTCCAGAATGCTCTGACCAGACAGTTGACCAGAGCCAGTTATAAAGAGCATGTGACTTTCTTGTTACCACAGTTTCACTGGCGAGCTGTGTATTTTCAGGTCAATTAAAAATGCTAGTCATGATCTATAAGGCCCTACATGACTTGGGATCAGGCTATAGAAAGACCACATTCTCCCATATGACTCTACCCAGGGTTTAAGTTCCTAGGGGGAGAGAGCTTTCTTTCTGTCCTGTGGCTGCCAGAGGTGCATTTAGTGGGAACACAAGAGAGAACCTTCTCAGCAGCTGCTCCCAGGTTCTGGAGCTCCCTGCTAAGGGAGGCAAAGTGATCAGCAACTTTATTGGTCTTCTGCTGGCAGTCAAAAACATTTTTATTCAGGCAGGCTTTTGGTTGTCAAGCTTTGTTTGCTGAACTCAGTTTTTAAACTGGTAGGGGCTGTTTAGTTCTTATTTCTTTTTGACTGATGCATTTTAATGTGTTTTAATTTTAACTGATGTGTTCTAATGTGGTTATATTTTCATTCTGTAATATTTTATCTGTATTTATTATTGTTAGCCACCTTGAACACTATCTTGAAAGGAAAGGTAGGATATAAATGAATGAATGAATGAATGCTGGGTTTCCCTAATTGTTTCACTGGAGAAGGAAGCACACATATAAGGCAATTCATGTGTAGCATTGCTTGCTCCATCTGACATGCTCTTCAGGACAGATGAGCTTCATGTGTGCACTGGAGCTTTCCCCTGAATAGGATTGCTAGATCAGAACATTTTAGGAGGGAAAAATGATCACCTGCCAGCAAAGGTTGAAATAGTTTTTACAGGAGATATTTTCCCTCCTGTGTCGAGCTTCCATTTCCTTCTTATGGGTAATTTTAAAAAGAGGAGGTTTTGTTGCATGTCCTTAAAACACTTCTGGGCATGTACTGTAGCTGTTAAATGAATCACTCCTAACACTGGGCTTCATAATGGCACATGAAGTGTCTAACTATGTCTAGCCAAACTCTTGTGGAGAGATTTCTTATTACTGTTAGCCTGCCATACAGGCTGAGACTCCAGGCATCATGCAGGTGGAGATAGGGGACTTTGTTAGATCTGCCATGCTTTTTCAGCACAGGGGTTTTCAGAGAGCAGACAGGGGGCTTACTGTTGCTGTAGTAAGTTCCTTCCTTCCTTCTGAACCATTGCAAGAACAGGTTTGTAGAAGAGACAACCAAAAGATCTGGTACATTATCTGTTTCTCTTCTATTCTCTTGCCCTGATCCTTTGATTTCCACCAGAACGCAAACAAAACAAACAAAAAACTTGCAGAAGACAGGACTCCCATCTGCATGGGATTGTTGTTATTGTTGTTGTTGTTATTCTTACTATTTCTTAGACACCTTTCTAAAAAAAAAAAGACTCATGGAGACTTACAATAGAATTAAAACATATAAAATTTAAAACAGCTACAACAATTATCCCTTAAAATTAGCGATGTATGAAAGTCACTTACCTTTTCGATGGGGTGATTCATGGTGGGGGGGGGAGGCGCTCTGCACCTCCCCCTGAAATCCTAATCCGGCCGGCTCCACTCCGCAGAGATTCTGCAGAGCTGCCGGCCGGGGCTGCCCGCAGCTGGACATCTGGCCACTGGGCAGCCTTCTGGGGGAAAAAAAACAGCATACGCAAATGGCGGCGGCTACGTTGGCCGCCATTTGCTTTCCCTTTTTTTCGCTGTTTTAGCCTATGTAAATATTTACGTAAGCTATTACGGCAAAAAAAGGGGAATGCAAATAGCGTAGTGGGTGCTATTTGCGTTCCTTTTTTTGTTGTTGCCGTTTTAGCCTACGTAAATATTTACGTAGGCTAAAACAGTGAAAAAAAGGGAACGCAAATGGCAGCCGCTGTAGCCGCCGCCATTTGCGTACGCTGTTTTTTTTTTAGCTTTCCGTGATAGGCTATGTAAGTATTTACGTAGCCTATCACGGCAAAGGCAGCTACGCAAATGGCGTGGTGGCCACCATTTGTGTGGCTGGCTTTGCCATGATAGGCTATGTAAATACTTACGTAGCCTATCACGGCAGCCTGGCCGGATGCAAATGGCGGATGCTACAGTGGCTGCCATTTTAGTCTGCATCAGCCAGCCAAGAGACCAGCTGCCGCCGTCGCTGCCGGAGCCACCGCCGCCGGAACATCCGCCCCAGGTACGCTTTGTCCCGAGGGGGATTCCATGGGGGGGCAGGGGGTGGGGGGCCGTTCTGCCATGGGTTTTGGGGGGCCGAATGCCAGTGCATTCGGCCTCACTGAAATCTGTGGCAGAATTCTCCGCCATCCCTACTTAAAATACAACCACCCCATAAAGCAACTACATCATCAGTTACAACCATAAACAATTTGACTGATGCATTGCATTAGACAGCCTATAATATGCCATTAAATGGCTGGGAATAGAGTAATTCCTAACGGATTATCCATACAGATTTGAGTATCCTAGAGGCAGCAGCGGTGAACAGGAAGTGATCACACACAATAATTAGTTGCTCATTCATTCACCCCTCCCCCAACTACTGCTATGCTGCCCATGCTGTAGGATCAACACAACACAGAAAATATTGGAAAATGTTGCCTTTCTTATCTATCTATTAAACTACCTATCTATCCATCCATCCATCCATCCATCCATCCCTGTTCAGGTGTTACTGGAGCAAAGAGGCAATATGAATACAGCATTGCTGGGGCTCAGACATTTAACTCTGCCCAGGAGGTCAGGTAGATCCTCCTGGCCTCCCAGTGATGAGGTTGAACTCCTGCAGTGGGGAGGATTTTGTATCTGTGCCTTCCATGATTTAGAAACCTGGATTCTAAATCACATGGGGAGCTCCCATGGATAGAAAAGTTTCCCCACTGCAGACATTGTCTATACCAACTGATGGTCTGGAAGGAGTCACACAATCTTGGGGGCAGAGCTAAATGGATTGTGGCATCCATGTTGCCTCTTTGCTCGAGTAATGCCTCAACAGGGCTTCTCTCTCTAAGAAGTATGCACTGGCTTTTTCTCAAAGCAACTGAGGTGACTTAACAGCAGAACAAATGCAAAATCTATAGAACAAAAGACAACTAACTCAGCAACAGCCCTCTAAAGGCCCATTAAAATAAAGCAATCAATAAAATTAAGGCAAACATTATTAACGTTATTTTTAAAAAATGCAATAACACAATACAAAAAAGACTTCCGAGAACATAGTCATCAGATGAAACAGATAAAAGGCAACAGAATAATCTATTGCAGCAATATAAATAATAGAACAAACATAAAATGAGTCTTGTTGGATCAGACCAAAGGCCCAGCATCCTAGTTCCAAAAGTGGCCATCTAGATGCTTTTGGAAAGCCTGCAAGCAGGCATGAAGGCAACATCTCTCCACCATTGGTTGTCCCCCAGCAGCAGGTATGTAATAGTCTATACTGCCTCTGAACATGGAGGTTACATTTAGCTGTTGTGGCTAAGAGCCATTGATAGTCTTATCCTCCACAAACTTGCCTAGTATTCTTTTAAAGTCATCTAAGCCAGTGGCTATCACCATAGCTTGCAGTGGTGAATTCAACAGGCTAATTGTGCACTGGGTACAATTTCCTTTGTTTCACCTGTTCAAGTATAAGGGAAAGAAATGGTCTCTCCATCCACTAGCTGTCTTTTAAAAAACTACCCCCGCAACACATTAAACCAGGGGTGCAGAACCTCTTTCAGCCTGAGAGACGGATTCTGTTTTGGAGACACTCTCAGGGGTCACATTCCAGTGGTGGGTGGGGTCAAAGGCAAAAAGGGTGAGGCCACAACCCCCAATTGAAAGCTCTTCCTGCCAGTAACAAAGCCTCAGGAGAGGCATTTCAACCTTTTAGAATGGGCGGAAAAACTGCAGAAACACTGGGAACTGGCAAACTATTGCTGGTTGGGGAAAAGGGCGTGGGGTCAGGGGAACGGGACCTGGCCTTCTGTGGGAGCCCTGAGAGCTGGAATAGGAACCCCAGAGGGCTGGAATTGGCCCCCAGGCCTGAGGTTCTGCATGCCTGCTTTAAGGTGTCCTTCTAGTGAAAGTCCTCCAATCCTTGAATCATTCTGGTTGCTCTTTTCTGCCCTTCTCCAGCTCTACAATATCCCATCAATATGGGACGACCAGAAGTGTACACCATATTCTCAATGTAGCTGTGCTACAGGTTTATAGAATATTTATTTATTATTTATTTTATTTAAGATGTTTCATAGAATCATAGAATAGTAGGGTTGGAAGGGGCTTATAAGACCATCAAGTCCAACCCCCTGCTCAATACAGGAATCCAAGTCAGAACAAATGTTCTTTGTGAAGTGGTTTACATACCGCTTCACAGAGAACATTTACCAAAGTGGTGTAAGATGAAAGAGACAGTCACAAATACAATAAAATACAGTACAAGAAGCATAAAAAAAAATCAATGTTCGCATATGCATATCTAAAAGAGTAGATATGGTTGCTCCTGGTGGTTCCACATGGACCTATGGCCCGATTGGAGTCCACCAGGAGAAGAGCCTTCAGTGTGGCAGCCCCCTTTCTTTGGAACTCCCTGCCCTTGGAGGCCAGGCAGGGACCAACACTGCGTTGTTTCCAGTGCCTCCTGAAAACAGCACTGTTCCAGGAGGCATTCCTTAACTGACCAGTTACGGTTTTTATTGGCAGTGTGTGTGTGTTTTTAAAGAAGTATAATTTTAATGGGATGTTTTTATGTTTTTATTGTCTTATTTCTTGTGTTCACCACTCTGAAATCTGTTCTAGATATGGAGCAGTATATAAATATGGTAAATATGTAAACAAACAAACAAACAAACAAATAAATGAGTAGCCAGTTGTCACAGAGAGGAAGGCCAAGATCTCTTCTCAATCATCCCAGAGTGCAGGACATGGAATAATGGGCTCAAGTGACAGGAAGCCAGATTCTGGCTGAACATTGGGAAAAACTTCCCGACTGCCAGAGCAACACGACAATGGAACCAATTCCCTAGGGAGGTCATGGGCAGTCTCACACTGGAGGCATTCAAGACAAGGCTGGACAGCCATTTGTCAGGGACTTGGATTCCTGCATTGAGCAGGGGGTTGGACTCAATGGTCTTGTTCCAACCCTACCATTCTATGATTCTATGACTTGGAATACTTGGTGCTAATATAAAAATAGATATGGTGGGCATATCAGAAACTTGATGAAATAGTATAGAATCAGCAGGATACAGTTATCCTTTGATATAAAAAAACCAGAAATGACAGGAGGTCCATTCTGGATGGTGCTCTGTATGGCAAGGAGGTCACAGAGTCCAATAAACTAAAAATGTAAGTGGAATATTATCCAAGGTCTTCCATCTTGGCCTGGAGATTCTAGCATTAGTGCATAACCTCTTTATATTGTGTCCCTCTGCAAGTGTTATTTTCATGTGCAATTTCTTGTCATACCCTTTGGTTATTTAAATGGGTGGCATTTCTTTCTGTATGTTCCTTGCCAAGTCTGACTCTATCCCCACTGAAATGACCTGAAACATTTACACTGTCACCCACAGGGGATGAGTCATTCCAAATCAGAAGCTCCTAAATTCTTGTCAGTTCAAGTGGAGTCTGCTTGTCCCAAGTGCCTAACAAATTAAAACACTTCCTCCCAATAACACCATCTCATCTACGCATTGAGATTCCACAGTTCTGCCTGCCCAGCTGGCTGTGGGCATGGAACAGGAAAAGGATAGGATAGGATAAAGAAGACATTTTCTAAGGCAGAGATGGGAAATGTATGGCTCTCCAGATGTTGATGGATTTCAATTTCCGTCATCCATCACCATTGTCTATGATGGCTAGGACTGATGGGGTGCAGTCCAACAACATCCGGAAGGCCACATGTTCCCCACCACTGGCCTAAGATCGAGGCCAATCAGAGCTATAAATATTCACCAGCAACTTGAAATGGGCTCAGAAAGAAACAGGCAGCAAGTGCACCTAAGCCAAAATTGATGTTATCCATTCCCTATGACCACCAGTTCTCAACTTCACATCAGAAGGCAGGCTGAAGAATTTTGTGCTAGCTGAAACCTCTGAACCATTTTCAAGGATAGCCTCATACAGAGCACATTGCCATATCATGAACAGGAGGCTAAGAAGGCAGAGATGATGGTGGCCAAATTATTTTCTGAGAATAAGGGCTACAAAGATGGTAAAAAAACAACAACAGTCCTCACCTTTGTTATCAGCTGAACATTAAACACCCATGTAGCGTTCAGGAGTGTACTAAGTCTATGTATTTCAGGGCATGTGATTTTTTACAGAGCAGATGAAACCATTTTCTCTTCACCCCTTGATTAATTTACTAACTTCACCATTTTTTGTGGTGGCCACCATTTCCCCTTCCAGAGTCCCCAGAAATGATGCAGCATCTGGGACATTCTGGGAAGACAAAATGATGGCTGCCAAAAGGCAACTCCCAGGAGGACCTCTGCTGCTGGCTGGAGAAGGTAAGCCCTCTACCCCCATTACCCATGGGATAATGAAACCAAAGGCCCTTCATACTTGGCTACTCTTGGCATTTGGACCCTATTCAGTTCAAATTTCCATTTGTCACAAAACGAATACATGCCCTATAACCTACCATGAATACCTCTGTCTTGTCAGGATTAAGTCTCAATTTATTATTGCTCATCTAGTCATAATAGTTGCAAGGCAGTCATTCATGGATTCAACCGCTGCTCCCAGTTTTGTTGGAAGGGAAAAATAGAGCTGGGCTTCATCAGCATAAGGATGATGAGATCACATTCCAAAGCAAAATGAAACCTTGTGGTACACCACAGGTTAATAGTGTGTGTGTGAGAGTGTGTGTACATACAAATATGTAAAACTATGAAATGAATGAATAATTTGCAGAAACTGGTGAATGTGTGCATTCATGTGAAGGCATGGAGAATGTACACAGTTTGAGTGCATTAACAGACTACATACGTTGCATTTTTGAGACTATGCATATTGACCTGGCAATGTATGGAATCCCTCAGATGAATTTACTTTCTCCAACATCACTTGAAGACCAGGCATCACTTGAAGGCAGGTCAATTGCAATTCTGATGTTTGAACCAGCCTTAGATTGGGAGTGGAGGAGTTGCAGTGGCAATGAAATATGTATGTAACTTGGGATGAGCCATTCTTTAGGAATTTCCTTTACATTTTAACAGTCCTCAGTTGGGAGGAGAGGACATTTCCAGTGGCAGCAAGCAATATAGGCATGCTTGCAGAATGCAGTCTGTAACACACACACACACACACACACACACACACACACACTGTGCCTTTTAATCTATGCATTATTGCACTTATTTATTTTAGAAGAACAGTCCTTTTAAACTCCAGTAGTAAAGCATGTTATTTCTCCTTTTCAGCATGCTGCGCTATTATGGCTACAAATCTGCAGAGATTATGGTCTCTGTACATCTCTCTGTCCTCTATGGAAGCCAAAAATGGTTTAAGTCTATACAGAATTCCATCCTTCCCATTTCCTACTATCAATCTGTGCATTGCTGAGCATTTCTCTCCCTGACCTTATTACTTTACTGAAATTAAGCTTGAAACAATCTGATGTCAGGTACTATAGTATATCTCCTTTTATTGCCTACCTTGCGGAGGCTTTCCGTATTGCTAATGCTGCATCTCATTTGAGATAGGTTTGGCCAGATATATATTCTCTAGTTCATAATGGATCTGATGGATTGCGTTCTGCACTGTGGGACTGTGGACCAGACTTCCTTTGATGCATTTTGTAGAAAAGAGGTGAATTCATGCACAGATACCTGACCACTATTCATAGCTCTTTCTTTGGTATCAGCAAGAAATCTTGCATATGCACCAGAGATGCATAATTGCAGGAAGACTGATGTTGGTCTCAGTTTACTTTTTTCAGATTAATACCCCAATCCTGTATATATTTGCTTAGAAGTATGTCCCATTGATCTCAAAGGCACTCACTACAGTGTAAGGTGGGGAGGGGGAGGTTAGCTGCAGTTTCAGGTCTTCTTAGGGAAATTGCAGAAAAGTGATTCTTATGGGGTATCCAAAGCGAATAGTGGTACATTGGAAATGAACAGTGCCAATACCATAAAATGCAAACTGCATTTACACATGCAACTCTTTTGCAGAATTCCACTGTAGTCAGTGAAAATTCACTGATCAGAATATTTCAATCGATGTATTTAAATCACAACTAACTTAATTCTTAAGGGCATGTTTGGGATTAATATAATTAATAGCTTTCTGGAAATCTATTTGGTTTCTTCTTATTTAAGACTTAATCATGCCTTTGGAATAATGTTCATGGGTCAGGGCTGGTTCACTTTCTTTTGCCAGAGCTAAGGAAGCTTGTAATGGAAAGCGCTTGTCCAAATCCCCTGTAATGCCATGGAGGTTTTTGGGTGTGCCATGTCCATGCAGCCAGGCAGCAAGGAAGCAGGACAAATGCAGACTCACACAGCAGTTTTGGTACATCTGCCTTCCCATCTGAACTAAAAAAAATCCAGCTACATCTAATTTACATTTACAAGGAAGGTTGAATGCCAGCGGTCTTTCATTTTCTTTCTTTTGCCTGAAACCTTAGAATATCAAATATTAAGGCCTAGCAACACCCTGAATGCATGCATGGATCATTCTCCAGTACTGAAGAAAACAGTGCAGTCCTTGCTCATATGGAGCTTTGAATATGCACAGGAGCTTCTCAAGGAGGGCAACAATCCATTTCTAAAGAATCTGTCAGTTCCTAGGTTTCTATTTCTGAAAGTGATGGTTGTTTTTTTTCCAGATTCAGGACACAATAGCTATGCAGTCAAGACACTGGCACCTCTAACTGGGAAATGGCTCATCAGAGTGAAATTCTACTAAAATCAGTGTGAATTAATGCCAAGATTTTAGGACTGAGATGTTTAAGTTCTGGCATCCCAGAATGTGATCTTCGAAGAAGGTGTTTTCACACTTAACACTGAAAGCGCCACTGAGACTCTATTGCACTACTCGTGTCCATGTGCGAATATAATTAATGTGGGACAGAAAGAAGAAGAGGTCCATTTTTATGCTGAATGTTAATTTGAAACAATGTGAGTTTTACCTCTTAATTTCAGATGTGGGAGTTTCAAGACATGCGTTTAGTGTCATGTGTGAAAATGCCCTTAGCTGTAGCCAATTATGTTGTACAGCTTAACTATGTTGAAGGGTCCCTTTTCCTGTTCTTTGAAATGCCTGATTTTTTTTTACTCAGTTCCCAAGGGTGAAGTATAGAGGAGTGAGAAGTAGATGTTTACTGATACTGAAAACAAAACATACACTTATTCATACAAGGTAATCTTAGCCTTGAAATACTGTGATGGTTATCAACAAAATATACACCCCTCGTTTGGATTTTTTTTTCTGATTAAAGTGACAGCAGCAGGAAATAGTATAACACAGTTCCCCATTTACACCCATTGCTTCTCTCTCTCTCTCTCTCTTTCTCACATACACACACACACATACACACACACTGCAAAAAGAGGTGTATGTGTTCCTTTCTTTATTCTTGAAGAAGTGGCAGCACTTTTTAAAAGACAAAGAAAGTAACAAAGAAAAAGGGACGGAGCAGCTTCTAGGGACAGCTAGGCACTCTATGTCATGACCTACTATTGTATTCCTTTTTAGAGCCTTCTGCAGTTTTACCATGGCATTGCTGGGCATGTTCTATGTCCCTATAAGGCAGCTATTCCTGCCAGGGGCATATTGACCTGTGTGCTTTCCTGAGAACCTATCTCAGAGAAGGGGAGAGTGTAGCAACAGCCACACAAGATGACACTAATGTAATAGAAAAATATTGCTGATAAATATTGGGCTCCTGTGTGTGTATTCTTCTTTTTTAGTTTGTCATCCTTAAAATCAGAGTTATCTTCTCAGTATGCTGTGTATTCAGTTTACAAAAGTAGTAAAATATTGTCCTTTTCAGCATTACCAAAGCCTAATAACTTCTAAGCAGGATATTATTGTGTCCTTCTCCTAGACTCACCCCTTCATGGATCACTGCCTTGTTGTGGCGAAGGGGCATGCGTAACCCAGTGAAGCCATAAGCTATGTCGTGCAGGGCCACCCAAGATGGACAGGTCATGGCAGAGAGTTCTGACAAAATGTGGTCCCCTGGAGAAGGAAATGGCAACCCACTCCAGTATTCTTGCCAAGAAAACCCCATGGAACGTATCACAAGGCTAAAAGATATGACGCCAGAAGATGAGCCCCTCAGGTCGGAAGGTGTCCAATATGCTACTGGGGAAGAGCAGAGGGTATTTCCAAGTAGCGCCAGAAAGAGTGAAGCGGCTGGGCTGAAAGGACACTCAGCTGTGGATGTGTCTGGTGGTGAAAAGAAAATCCGATGCTGTAAAGAACAATATTGTTTAGGAACCTGGAATGTCAGATCAATGAATCAAGGTAAGGTGGAGGTGGTCAAACATGAGATGGCAAGATTGAACATCGACATCTTGGGAATCAGCGAACTCAAATGGACAGGCATGGGCGAATTTAATTCAGGTGACCATCATATCTACTATTGTGGGCAAGAATCCCTTAGAAGAAATGGAGTAGCACTCATAGTCAACAAAAGGGTGGGAAAAGCAGTACTGGGGTACAATCTTAAAAATGATAGAATGATCTCAGTACGAATCCAAGGCAAACCATTCAACATCACAGTAATTCAAGTCTATGCCCCAACCACTGAGGCTGAAGAAGCTGAGGTTGATTGGTTCTATGAAGACCTACAACACCTTCTAGAACTAACACCAAAAAAAGATGTCCTCTTCATCATAGGGGATTGGAATGCTAAAGTAGGAAGTCAAGAAATCACCAGGATAACAGGCAGGCATGGCCTTGGTGTACAAAATGAAGCAGGACAAAAGCTAATAGAGTTTTGCCAAGAGAACATGCTGATCATAGCAAACACTCTTTTCCAACAGCACAAGAGGCGACTCTACACATGGACATCACCAGATGGTCAATATCGAAATCAGATTGATTATGTCCTTTGCAGCCAAAGATGGAGAAGCTCCATACAGTCAGTAAAAACAAGACCTGGAGCTGACTGTGGCTCAGATCATGAGCTGCTTCTTGCAAAATTTCGGCTTAAATTGAAGAACGTCGGGAAAACCACTAAACCGTTCAGGTATGACCTAATCATATCCCTGATGAATATACAGTGGAGGTGAGGAATAGATTTCAGGGATTAGACCTGATAGACAGAGTGCCTGAGGAACTATGGACGGAGGTCCGTAACATTGTTCAGGAGGCAGCAACGAAATCCATCCCAAAGAAAAAGAAATGCAAGAAAGCCAAGTGGCTGTCTGATGAGGCTTTACAAGTAGCTCACGAAAGAAGGGAAGCGAAAAGCAAGGGAGAAAGGGGAAGATATACCCAACTGAATGCAGAGTTCCAGAGAATAGCAAGGAGAGACAAGAAGGCCTTCTTAAATGAACAATGCAAAGAAATCGAGGAAAACAACAGAATGGGAAAGACTAGAGATCTCTTCAAGAAAATTGGAGATCTCAAGGGAACGTTTTGTGCAAAGACGGGCATGATAAAGGACAAAGAAGGCAGGGACCTAACAGAAGCAGATGAGATTAAGAAGAGGTGGCAAGAATACACAGAAGAACTATACAGGAAAGATCTGAATGTCCCTGATAGCCATAATAGTGCAGTCACTGTACTTGAGCTGGACATCCTCAAGAGTGAAGTCAAGTGGGCCTTAGGAAGCATTACTAACAACAAAGCTACCGGAGATGACAGTATTCCAGCCGAGCTATTTAAAATCCTAAAAGATGATGCTGTTAAAGTGCTGCATTCAATATGCCAACAAATCTGGAACACTCAACAGTGGCCACAAGACTGGAAAAGGTCAGTTTACATTCCAATTCCAAAGAAGGGCAATGCCAAAGAGTGTTCAAACTACCGCACAATTGCGCTCATTTCACATGCCAGCAAGGTGATGCTCAAAATCCTACAAGCTAGGCTTCAGCAGTATGCGAACCGAGAACTACCGGAAGTACAAGCTGGGTTTCGAAGAGGCAGAGGAACTAGAGATCAAATCGCCAACATTCGCTGCATCATGGAGAAAGCAAGAGAATTCCAGAAAAACGTCTATTTCTGCTTCATTGACTATGCTAAAGCCTTTGATTGTGTGGATCACAACAAACAGTGGCAAATTCTTAAAGTGATGGGAGTACCAGACCACCTTACCTGTCTCCTGAGAAACCTGTACGAGGGTCAAGAAGCAACAGTAAGAACCAGACATGGAACAACCGATTGGTTCAAAATTGGGAAAGGAGTACGACAAGGCTGCATATTGTCACCCTGCTTATTTAACTTATATGCAGAGTACATCATGAGAAATGCCGGGTTGGATGAATCAGAGATCGGAATTTAGATTGCTGGGAGAATGATCAACAACCTCCGATATGCAGACGATATCACCCTAATGGCAGAAAGCGAAGAGGATCTAAAGAGCCTCTTGTTGAGGGTGAAAGAGGAGAGTGCAAAAGCTGGTTTGAAACTCAACATTAAAAAAACTAAGATCATGGCATCTGGCCCCATCACTTCCTGGCATAGAGAAGGGGAAGAAATGGAAGCAGTGACAGATTTTACTTTCTTGGGCTCCAAGATCACCACAGACGGTGACTGTAGCCATGAAATTAAAAGACGCTTGCTCCTTGGGAGGAAAGCTATGGCCAACCTAGACAGCATAGTCAGAAGCAGAGACATCACCTTGCCGACAAAGGTCCGTCTAATCAAAGCTATGGTTTTCCCAGTAGTAATGTATGGCTGTGAGAGCTGGACTATAAGGAAGGCTGAGCGCCGAAGAATCGATGCTTTCGAACTGTGGTGCTGGAGAAGACTCTTACGAGTCCCCTGGACTGCAAGGAGGTCAAATCAGTCCATCCTAAAGGAAATCAACCCTGAGTGCTCATTGGAAGGACAGATACTGAAGCTGAAGCTCCAATATTTTGGCCACCTAATGCGAAGAGAAAACTCCCTGGAAAAGACCCTGATGCTGGGAAAGACTGAAGGCAAAAGGAGAAGGGGACAGCAGAGGATGAGATGGCTAGATAGCATCACGGATGCAATGAATATGAACTTGGGCACGCTCCGGGAGAGAGCGCAGGACAGGAAGGCCTGGCGTGCTATGGTCCATGGGGTCACGAAGAGTCGGACACGACTGAACGACTGAACAACAACAACTCCTAGACTCATCTGAAAATTATGCCAAATTTGAGCTATATGGCATATTTGCTGTGCTGGTGTGTGTGTGTGTGTGTGTGTGAGAGAGAGAGAGAGAGAGAGAGAGAGAGAGAGAGCGAGTGCGAGAGCGAGAGACCTTATGTATATGTTAAATTGTAGAGCACCTTCTATCTACAGCTCATTCTTTATTAGAATAGGTTAAATGCTGATACACTGCACATAGCCATGGGACTGAGGGTTGATACAGTAATAAAGTGTGAGACTTAATATGCAATAATATCTTTAAAGCCTCTTCGGTGTTTTATTTCAGTAATTCGGTTATATTATCTTAACCTTATCTCATTAATGCAAGAGGTGTATTGGAAGGCTCAAGATCCAAATCTTGAAGAGTTAATCTGTTATTAATTAATATATTACATTGCAAAGTATAGTGAAATGCAAGGTGGCATATTCGCCATTGTAAGCAGCTGATTAAATTTATAATGCAGTGTTAGGTATTTGGATATTTCTATCATCTCAGTACAGCCCTTTGCTGTGCTGTCTGCAAAATATAATAACTTCTAAGCAGTGTGTAAAACAAAGTGCTCAATTCACTTTATTAAAATATCCAATAATAATTGATTTAAAGGCAATAAAATGTGTTCATTAGTGGGCTTATATTCAAGAAATATTGAAAGTATACCTAAAACTGTCACTTTTATTGTGAATGAACAGGATAATATAATTTGAAAAGAGTGTGATCATACTAAAGATTTGTCCTGCAGCATTATCTGATAGCTCGTAAAGTGCTGAAATTTAATATGATGCTTTCAGTCAGTTTAATTGAAATTTAATTGCCACTTTGGGCAGAAGGTTTAGATCTGATCAATAAAATATTAAAGATTTTGCGCTTTCGCTTGGAACAGTTTTTTAGCCAACGCATCAAGGGTAGCTTGTGTTTTTAGGGAATATGCAAGTGTTCTAGTTCACACAATGCACTGTGTCATTTTCTAATTTGAATTTTGTAATGTGCAGCACAGATAAATAGTGGAAATAATAAAGCCAAAGTTGATCCATTTAATTGCAACAAGATGAAAGAAATAACGGTCACCTTCAGATTCATGAGAAAGGCATTAATGTAAAAGAGCTATAAATATTTTGAAATGTCAAACCTCAGAAAGACAGAGTCCAACATGAGACTAGCTGTAAATCAGGTGCATAGAAGAACCTTGGGAGAAAAGATGGTTCTCTGGTATTTTAGAAATAATTACTAATACAAAAAGGGTAATGATGAACCTATAAATTATATTAAAAAGGGCCATTACAGAAGGATTAGTTTATAAAGCTGAGAGATGGTTCCTGAAAATGATACTGCAAGTTATTTCTACTTTTCACTTCACGTTATTCAAGAAACCAAAAATTATCTGATTAATGATAAACTAATTGATTGCTATTCTGCAACTGAAGTACCCTGACCTGATTTGAGTTCACTCTTTAATGTGCACCAGGGCTCATCTTCAATTTTATACTTTGGGTGGTTGGGCTGGGTGTTGGGTGTGTGTGTGTGTCAAAAATGTGCTGGTGATAGTAAAGGAAAAATAATACAGCTCTGTTCTTTATCACTTGCATGTGCAACTTTGATCCAAGGAAAGTAGGGTGGGCTTTTTAAAAAAGAGAGAGCAGAATTCACATATTTCTGCATTTGGAATGAACCCATCTTTCTCCATCTCTCCCCCCCACCTTTTCCATCAAGTCCTTAGCACATGACCTTGATGATGACTGCAGTTATCTCTGGAGATGACTGAAATGCTCTTAGACAACTGCAGTTTCCTAGACAACTGCACTACGGCAGCTCAAGCCATCCTGAAACGCAATCACCCATGTTCTGCTGTGGTTCCTGCCATTTGTTCTCACATCCTTCAGTGTCCAGTGGGAAAGAAAGGAAAGGTATAAATTGAATAAAGACATAAAGTATCACCACCCAACGTATCACTGTTTCATTTCAATCGAACAACACTTATTGTAATTGTCCAGGAATATGGACCTGTTAATTAGTTAGTTAGTTGGTTAGTTAGTAAGCTACTTAGATGGGGACCGTTTATAATGATAGCAAATGTAGACTGTAATAAAAGATTTGAACCAAATGTAGTCTCTACTCAGTAAGAAGCTCAACTAATGCCAAGTCTGATGTCTTTTTGAAGACCTTTTTATTCATATGTACCTTTTAGATGTTGTGCATTTATGCACAACCCCCAATATTTATCATCTCCTTGCTGCTGCTGCTATTTTTTATATTGCAAAATATCCTTTTTTTAGTTGTGAGCTCTTCAGGGCAGGGACCTGTCATCTTGTACTTAATAAAGCACTATGCATGGTGATGTTGATATATAAACAAACATTCATAACTGGGTTTTTCAGTTCCTTTAAGTGTCTAAGGGTGCAATCCTATGCATGTTTAGACAGAAAAACTCCTACAACTCCCAGCATTCCCTACTCACATTTCCCAACTCCCAGCATGTAGGACTTTTTCTGTCTAAACATGCATAGGGTTGCACCCTAAATGTATTATTGCTAATTTTAAATCAATGTTAGCTGCTCTGACAGGCTGTTGCCTGAAGAGTGCGTTACAAATTTTCTAAATCAACATAATAAAACCCACTTCATCATTATCCAATAATCCATGATTTGATACACTGAATTCTGTGGAGGTTTCAGAGCTGCAGTACTCTCAGACTTATAAGTCAAATGTAAGTGGGGCTCTTGTTTTTTGCTGTCACCAAATAGTATTTATTTAGCAAGAATCAGTTTGGGCTGGGATCACTCTGGTCTACCTCTACAATGTCTTTTCCGTCATGGTCTGTGGGGCTGGGGCTGGATTCATGCCCTCACTCACAGTGAAGTAGACCTACTGGGCTTCAGATTGCTGTTCATATGTGGTAGACCTTAAGACAATATCTGGAGGAAGAATTTCTACTAGCCTTCCAGTTTGAGGGATGTTACACTGATTCTTCTTCATTTGTACTTTCTTGAACACAACTGAAGTATGTATGTGTGGGCCAAAACAGCTATAGTTTTTTTTTTCATTTTTACTCTAAAGTAGGCACAGGGGCCTGATCCAAAGTGGGACTCTGGTGTGGGAGATAGGGGGACTTTTAATATTAAAAAGTGTAAAGAGCAAAAATGAAAAAAGATATAGCTGCTATATATATGTATGGAGGGAGAAATCCTATGGCTGCTAGACAGTGGCCGCTAGACAGTTGTTTTCCAGGAACCAACCTTGGAGCCCGTGCTGACCTTCACCCCTTCCGTGCTGCCTTGGAGGCAATACAGCCCTGTCCTCCATGCTCGCAAGAGCAGTGTGGAGCTGCCAAAATGGGGCATGTCTAGGGGCATTCTGGGGTGGGGAGGGAGGAAATGCTTGTATGATATATCCTATGGGATTGCTCCCTTAAAGTAATGTCTGTTTTGCCCCCCTCTCTGTGTACACATGTGAAAAAGAGAGAGAGAAAATATGGTTCTGTTATCTTCCTCTGTCGCATCAAAATCATGCTTTTATCAAACCTTATTTCATCGGACTGATGCCTGCCCACAAGCTAGATATATAACTCCAAATATTCACAGAATACATCCTATGATGGTTCAAGACAAATACTTAAGGAAATTGCTATGAAAGAATAGTATAGCATGAAAGACAACTGACAAGGAGAAGTATATTTTCCATGCTCTAGCAAACTCATGCTGTTGCTATTGCAATCTCCTCCTCTCTTTCTTCTTCTTCTCTCTCCCATCAGTTTGGAATACCTCTGTGGAAAGAAGCTTCCTCTGCTAACAGTGTCTTTCTTGACCATGGCTTGCGTATCTCCCCTGTCCTCCGCTGGCATCTGATTGCTTTCCACATTGGGATCAAATGCCTACTCTTTCCATTTAATGTTATCACCTCATGATTGCTGTTGACTACAGTTCACTGCTCACAGGAATATTGCATGGATTGTGGAATGTAGTTGATAACTCCCCTCTTGTCTTTCCCTTTTCTACTCCCTTCTCTCCATTCCTTTCATGTTCACCTGCTATCACTATTCTTTGTTCTCTTCTCTTTGTGCCTTCCATATTTTGGTTGTCATGCCAGGAACAGCCTCACTTTCTCCATTCATCACACATCTCCTTCTCTTCTTTACAGTCCCTCTTCAAAAAGGGACTTACTTACTTACTTCAAAAACTTACTTCAAAACTTATTTACTTTACCTTGAAAGTTTTTGGCCTACAACTCCCATCAGACACAGCCAGCATGGTAATGGTCAAGGATGATGGGACTTGGGGTCCGAAACATTTGAAGGGGCACATGTGGGGAAATGGTGGGACAGAAGGATCAATGGTCTGACGAAACATAAGGCAGTACGTGAGTTCAAACCAAGTAAAGCACTGTAAAGTCTCAGTGATCTCAATGGGAGCATACACTTGACTTTCTCCCATTGAGATCACTGAGAGTTAAAAGTGCTTAACATGAGCTGAATCATTCTTCTTCACAACTTAGACGAGCCTCCCCACCTCTGGGGCCCTCCAGATGTTTTGGGCTGCCATCCTCCCCAGCCAGCATGGTCAAGGGCCGTGCTGCCTGGGAACGATGGCAGTCCAACACATTGGGTGCCACAATGGGGAAGGCTGCCTTAGACCCATGTACCACCAGGTCTCATTTTCTCCAATCAGCTTTTTAATATCCAGATGGTTTTGGAATGTGATGCCATCATCGTTATTCCAGTGAGGCCCGGCTCTGTTTTTCCTTTCCAACAAAACTGGGAGCAGCAGCTGAATCCATGAACAACTGCCTAGCAGCTATTATGGACTGGATGAGCAATAATAAATTTAGATTTAATTCTGGTAAAACAGAGGTATTCATGGTAGGTTATAGGGGCATGCATTCATTTTGTGACAAATGAAAATTTGAACTGAATGGGGTCCTGGATTTGTCTCACAGTTGATAGTTTAAAATTGTTTCAGATATATGTTGCCTGTGTATGTGCTGTCTGTTTATAAGTTTTATCTAAATGGTTTTACACTTTATATAATGTATTTTAATGGTTTTTAATTTCTGTAAACCAACCAGACAGCTTTGGCTATGAGGTGGTATAGAAAGTGTAATTCATCATCACCATCATCACCCTCACCCATATTTCTTAATATACCAGTGAATATATTACACTGGATATATTAATGTAAGTCCTGCTTCCTTGTTGTGTATGTGTAGATATGTCCCCTGTACAGTAATTCACCTGTTTTCAAAGGGCTGTTAACAGGCTCAAAGTGGTCTCATTGGATTGTATCCAACGTTAGTCTAAATTAAATCCCATTAATTTCAATGGGTCTACTCTAAATTGGAAACAACTCACTCATAGCATGGTACATACTGTATGCCTACAAACCTTTAACATTACCTGTGCCTAACGAGTTCACATTTTATCAATACCTTATCTACAAAATGTGTGTAAATGTACAGAAATGTATGAAAGAGACTGAGACACTGCTGGGGAACAGGAATAGCTCTCTTGCCATTTGTTAATGTGCATTCAAAACTTCATTTCACTCACGTATGAAAACAGCCCAAAATATTTTAAATTCCAGGAGGAGAAAAGGGAGGGGGTACATGAACTAAACTAGCTGGAAATAATGAGGCCACAAAGTTCAGGAAAAGCCAGTTTGTTATGCTGCTGAAATTAAAGTTGTCCCAGGATTTTCACATTAGGTCCTGAGCCGGAACTAGTCAAGTAAAATTTCAGCCTTGGAGCAAATTATGCCCGATTTCAAAGGGGATGATTTAGCTCTTTTTGAAATTCTATCTGTGCACAAAGAATACAGATCAAGCCAGCCAGATGAGTAACCAAACACTGATAAATGAACAAACACTTCACCTTTCCACAAATATGACTCCAGGCAGGACCTTTTAAAAAATATTGCTTACTCTGGTGCATGCCTCTCCATCTTGCCGAGGCTTGTCTCTTGAGAGACGCAATGATCTAATGGACACAGCTTTGAAAACATGGAGGCGGAGTATCCAGGTTAATCTCTTGAGTCTATCAGTAATTTGATTCATAGCTTTGGGGGAATCACTCATACCTGGCTTGTGAATATTTCTCTTTCCATCCCCATTTTACAAAGCTACTCCAAAGACATATTGTGAGGCTCCAGGACACTCCTCACATTACAATCCTATTCTCAAGACATTCCCCAAATGAAAATAGTCATAGGTGAAGAAGTTATACATTTATCTAATTACAAGTCAGATGCATGCAGGTGTGTCAAGATCACCTAATTTTTTTTCTGACTGGCAAGCAGACGTGGGTATAACTCCTTCCTATTTCACATTAGGCAGACATCTTAAGCACATTTACCTTAGAATACATTCTGCTGAAACCAGACTGCCACAAACAGAAAGTGGGACTTCAAAGATTTCCTGGAGCTCCAATGCTCCCAAAGACTTTCCTTTCATGTCAGTAGCTGGGACAGCTTTAGGACTGGGGCATACACCACTGACCCCTTCATGGATCACTGCCTTGTTGTGGCTTGTGTAACTCAGTGAAGCCATAAGCTATGGCATGCAGGGCCACCCAAGATGGACAGGTCATGGTGGAGAGCTCGGACAAAATGTGGTCCACTGGAGAAGGAAATGGCAACCCACTCCAGTATTCTTGCCAAGAAAACCCAATGGAATGTATCACAAGGCCAAAAGATATGACTCCGGAAGATGTGCCCCTCAGGTCGGAAGGTGTCCAATATACTACTGGGGAACAGCAGAGGGAATTTCCAAGTAGCGCCAGAAAGAGTAGCTTTGGCCTTTTGGCCAAAGCCAAAAGGACCCTCAGCTGTGGATGTGTCTGGTGGTGAAAAGAAAGTCCGATGCTGTAAAGAACAATATTGTTTAGGAACCTGGAATGTCAGATCAATGAATCAAGGTAAGCTGGAGGTGGTCAAACATGAGATGGCAAGACTGAACATTGACATCTTGGGAATCAGTGAACTAAAATGGACAAGCATGGGCGAATTTAATTCAGGTGACCATTATATCTACTACTGTGGGCAAGAATGCCTTAGAAGAAATGCAGTAGCACTCATAGTCAATAAAAGGGTGGGAAAAGCAGTACTGGGGTACAATCTCAAAAATGATAGAATGATCTCAGTATGAATCCAAGGCAAACCATTCAACATCACAGTAATTCAAGTCTATGCCTCAACCACCGAAGACACTGAGGTTGATCGGTTCTATGAAGACCTACAACACCTTCTAGAACTAACACCAAAAAAAGATGTCCTTTTCATCATAGGGGATTGGAATGCTAAAGTCGGAAGTCAAGAAATCACCAGGATAACAGGCAGGCATGGCCTTGGTGTACAAAATGAAGCAGGACAAAGGCTAATCGAGTTTTGCCAAGAGAACACACTGATCATAGCAAACACTCTTTTCCAACAGCACAAGAGGCGACTCTACACATGGACATCATCAGATGGTCAATATCAAAATCAGATTGATCATGTCCTTTTCAGCCAAAGATGGAGAAGCTCTATACAGTCAGTAAAAACAAGACCTGGAGCTGACTGTGGCTCAGATCATGAGCTTCTTATTGCAAAATTTCAGCTTAAATTGAAGAACATAGGGAAAACCACTAAACCATTCAGGTATGACCTCAATCATATCCCTTATGAATACACAGTGGAGGTGAGGAATAGATTTCAGGGATTAGACCTGATAGAGTGCCTGAGGAACTATGGATAGAGATCTGTAACATTGTTCAGGAGGCAGCAACAAAATCCATCCCAAAGAAAAAGAAATGCAAGAAAACGAAGTGGCTGTCTGATGAAGCTTTACAAGTCGCTGAGGAAAGAAGGGAAGTAAAAGCAAGGGAGAAAGGGGAAGATGTATCCAACTGAATGAAGATTTTCAGAGAATAGCAAGGAGAGACAAGAAGGCCTTCTTAAATGAACAATGCAAAGAAATTGAAGAAAACAATAGAATGGGAAAGACTAGAGATCTTTTCAAGAAAATCGGAGATCTCAAGGGAACGTTTTGTGCAAAGACAGGCATGATAAAGTACAAAGAAGGCAGGGACGTAACAGAAGCAGATGAGATTAAGAAGAGGTGGAAAGAATACACAGAAGAACTATACAGGAAAGAACTGAATGTCCCTGATAGCCGTGATAGTGTGGTCACGGAACTTGAGCCGGACATCCTAGAGAGCGAAGTCAAGTGGGCCTTAGGAAGCATTACTAACCACAAAGCTAGCGGAGATGACAGTATCCCAGCTGAGCTATTTAAAATCCTAAAAGATGATGCTGTTAAAGTGCTGCACTCAATATGACAACAAATTTGGAACACTCAACAAGACTGGAAAAGGTCAGTTTACATTCCAATTCCAAAGAAGGGCAACGCCAAAGAGTGTTCAAACTACTGTACAATTGCGCTCATTTCACATGCCAGCAAGGTGATGCTCAAAATCCTACAAGATAGGCTTCAGCAGCATGTGAACCGAGAACTACCGGAAGTACAAGCTGGGTTTCGAAGAGGCAGAGGAACTAGAGATCAAATCGCCAACTTTCGCTGGATCATGGAGAAAGCAAGAGAATTCCAGAAAAACGTCTATTTCTGCTTCATTGACTACGCTAAAGCCTTTGATTGTGTGCATCACAACAAATTGTGGCAAATTCTTCAAGAGATGGGAGTACCAGACCACCTTACTTGTCTCCTGAGAAACCTGTATGAGGGCCAAGAAGCAACAGTAAGAACCAGACATGGAACAACCGATTGGTTCAAAATTGGGAAAGGAGTACAACAAGGCTGCATATTGTTGCCCTGCCTATTTAATTTATATGCAGAGTACATAATGAGAAACGCCGGGTTGGATGAATCACAGGTCGGAATTAAGATTGCCAGGAGAATTATCAACAACCTCAAATACGCAGACGATACCACCCTAATGGCAGAAAGCGAAGAGGATCTAAAGAGCCTCTTGTTGAGGGTGAAAGTGGAGAGTGCAAAAGCTGGTTTGAAACTCAACATTAAAAAAAACTAAGATCATGGCATCTGGCCCTATCACTTCCTGGCATAGAGAAGGGGAAGAAATGGAAGCAGTGACAGATTTTATTTTCTTGGGCTCCAAGATCACCGCAGACGGGTTGGTGACTGCAGCCATGAAATTAAAAGACGCTTGCTCCTTGGGAGGAAAGCTATGGCAAACCTAGACAGCATAGTAAGAAGCAGACACATCACCTTGCCGACAAAGGTCCATATAATCAAAGCTATGGTTATCCCAGTAGTAAAGTATGGCTGTGAGAGCTGGACTATAAGGAAGACTGAGTGCTGAAGAATCGATGCTTTCGAACTGTGGTGCTGGAGAAGACTCTTACGAGTCCCCTGGACTACAAGGAGGTCAGATCAGTCAGTCCTAAAGGAAATCAACCCTGAGTGCTCATTGGAAGGACAGATACTGAAGCTGAAGCTCAAATATTTTGGCCACCTAATGTGAAGAGAAAACTCCCTGGAAAAGACCCTGATGCTGGGAAAGATCAAAGGCAAAATGAGAAGGGGACGGCAGAGGATGAGATGGCTAGATAGCCTCACCGATGCAATGAATATGGAGTTGAGCACACTCCTGGAGAGAGCGCAGGACAGGAAGGCCTGGTGTGCTATGGTCCATGGGTCACACAGAGTCAGACACGACTTAACATACACCACTGAATGAAAATGAAGTGCCCTTCAGCTGGATTAGAGATGGAAAGTAAAGAATGTTGAAGATGTTAGGTGCCGAGTATGGAATCATCTTCTAGGCATGTTTAAGTAAAAGGGGCCGAAGGTCCATTTTCCAATCATCTTCCTCCATTGAAGTCGATGGGATGGGATTAGTTAAATTGGATTCTGTATAGCAGCCATACAGTCCAGGCTTATTTATTTTTTCATGTGATACATATTACCTAGGGTTACATCCAATGTTAGATTGGAAGGAGTGGGGGTTAAGTTAGACTGGTGAAATGAGTGGGGCTTAAGTTAGACTGCTGAAATGAGTGGGGCTTAAGTTAGACTGGATACTAGGGCCATGCATGGATCCCCCGATTCACCCCGGATGCTGATTCAGACCTTCTGAATTGGCCCAGCTTCACTTTGGACCAATTTGGGCCCAATCCAATTAGCTTCGGATTCAGATCCAAAGCAAGATTTGGATATCAAAATTATTCAGATGATACGTTTTCCCTTTGACTTGCATTGGGAAACAAAAATGATCACAGCTTTTTCAATTTTTAAGATAAATACATGGAATTTGGGGATCTGGCACCATCCATGGAGTTGATTCTACCTGCCTAATTTCAGACAGTTTGGCCAAGTAGTTTTTGTGCTAGGCGCAGGTAAAATGTGTTTTTTCCCCACAGAAACTCTCAAAGCAAAGACCTATAACTTTTCACTGGTTCCACAGAAGTGCATGAAATCTGGGCAACAGGCAGCTCCAATGGAGATGACTGAACCCGCCAAACGTCAGACAGTTTGGCCCAGTAGTTTTTGTGCTAGGCGCAGGTAAAACATGCTGTTCTCAGAAACTCAAACCAAAGGTAATAAAGGGATAATCTGAGAAGTTAAGTGTTTAAGAGGTTATTAGGAGGAGGCCACTACCCCTAATCTCTGGTGTAGGTCTTTTTTGAAGTGCAAAATAATCCCCCTCCTCTAGTATTTTTCTGTTCAGCTTTACACTGGATAACCTCAGGCTCTCTTTGGCTGAATAGAACACATATTACCTGGGAAAACAGTGATGGCAGAGAAGGAGGAGGGGAGGAGGCTATGGGCATGGGTGCTGCATGGGCACTGGCCCAAGGCTGGCAGAGGAGGTGGAGAGGCAGCTGTGGGCAAGGGCTGCAGCAGGGAGGAAGAAAGCACACACTCTGCCCATGCTGGACCAAACGTCCGAGGTGAAGGGCATCAGCTGCGCTTCTGCCTGGCACAGACAGTCCAGCACACTCTCTGGAGTGTGCATGCCCGGTAGAGGGAAGGCACCACCTGCCTGCTCAGGGTGGTGCGACATGGCAGCTTGTCGTAGAGCACCACGAGGGCCATCAACCTCTTGAACGGCACATGTTCAGTGAGGCTGAGTGGCTGGTCATCCGACATCACCATCTCACCAATGCAGTTGGTGATCTGGTCAGGCATTGGAAACCTTCACCTTGTGGACCCATACTGCCCCCACCCCATCTCCTCCATAGTGGCCTGCCTACACCTCTTGGGGGTAGGAGATGGAGAGCTTGCAGGAGCTCCAGAACTTCCGGCCTTCTCCTTGCACCTGTTGCCTGGCTGCTGGAATGTGAGGCCTCTTCCCTGAGCAAGAGCAATTGGTCCTGACTCCTTAAGTGCAGGAGCAGGCTGCTGGCTCTTTCCCACTGCTCAGAAATGCTTTGCAGTGCTGGCAGACAGCAGTGCTGGGATCTATTCCCACCTCAAAGTGGTCGCACATGATGCTGCTCTGCCATTTCTGTGGAGACAGAGACTGCCTGCCTTGAGTCTTGGGGGTCACCACAGGAGCAGGGGAACAATTGAAGAAGGGGCGAGTGGTGGAGATTGAGCCTCTGCCTGCTGCTTGTCCTCCCTCACACCCTGGAGGACCTCCTCCTTTTGACCCTCCACCACCGTGAGGACATTTGACACTTCTGACGTGATGTCCATCAGTGGTCTCCCCTCTTCCACTACATAAGGAGACGCTGCTCCTTTTGCCAGACTGCTACTGCTGCCTCCACATTTTCTGCCTCCCAAACTGCATGAGGGAGGGCTTTCCAGAAGGTGGGTGCTGCTACAGAGAAGGCCCATCGTCGGGGTTCTTCATGGCAATATTCCTTTCATTTTGGAATGACCAGCAAGGCCTCCTCTGATTATCTTAAATGTCACCTGGCTATATATAAGGGATATATATATAACACAATCCAGCCAAAGTTATATATATAACTTTGGCTATATATAACACAATCCAGCCAAAGTTAAGCACTTTCAACACGAAAGTCAAAACACTTCTTCCACTGAAGCCAGTGGGACTTCACAGTAGTTAATTTTGGTTAGATCATGCCTATTTGAATAGTGAAAAGTGCCACAGTTCAGTGGTAGAGCATCTGCTTTGCACACAGGTCCCAAGTTCAATCCCCAGCTTCTCCTGGTAGGGTTGGGAAAGATCCTTCTCTGAAACCTTGGAGAACTGCTGCCATACTGCTGGGCTAGATGGGCCAGTGTAACTTGGTATAAGGCAGGTTTAGCCAGGGTTTAGGTTAGGTTTAGCCATTTTCAGACCATTTCCCACACGCTGTTTGTTGATTAAGCTCGACCATGTGATGAAAGGTTAATTGATGTTTTAAGAAATTGACAAAGAGCAAATATCAAAGCGCTAAAGTAAAGCTTACCACTTTAAAGTTAAAAACGTTTAATAATAAACAATGGACAAGCCAACTATGTAGAAACTGTTTTTTAAAAAAATATATTTTGTTCTACATTCACAATGACACATTCTGATCCATTAGGTCATCTGTGCTTGGATGTGCAATTTGACTGGTACTGGAAATGAAACAAAATTGGACACTGATGATATTGATATAAAATCCAGACAGTCAACATTTGAAATAGTTACATTTGATAGGATCCAGAGTGACTGTTCTCCACGCCCTCCCTCCCGATAGATACCCTTCCTTTCTTTCCTAATGGAAAGAAGAGTCGTCAGATGGATAACTGATAGCATGAGCTTTAGGGAATTAACAGTGCAACATGTCTTCTAAAGAGCAAGCCCCCCTGAGTTCCGTGGGATGTACTCCCAGAAAGCTGTGTACAGTTTACAGCTTAAATGTTAATCTGCGTGGGCCTGCCTATATGTGGGTAGACCAAGATTAAACACTGTATCTCTAGATTCAACCATGATAGCAATATTGCCAGAAATAAAAGGTGGAAATTTTTAGATTTGCCATTCCTTTTGTAAATTTTTGCATTTTCCCAGTTGAAAGCCTTCTACCACAGTTGTTATTATCTGGGCTGGGATTATCATTTTCAAGTTTAACCAAATAAACAGCAGCAGAATTGGGTCTGATAAAGGTATATATTGATTACCTTTAATCCCTCCCCCCACCATACATTTTTACCTGAGCAACACAGATATTAGGGTCATTTGTCCTTCTGCATTGACAGTGCAGAATGAAAACAGAATGAATACGGTTGCACCAACCAGTCTTCTCCCCACCACCCCATCTCCTCATAATTTATCACAACCATATATTCCACAAGGAGCTAAAAAGGAGTGAGGGAGAAGAGTAGGGAGAGATGCTTAGTTGATAGACTGTACCTCCATCTTCCCCTTCATGGATCACTGCCTTGTTGTGGCGAAGGGGCTTGCGTAACTCAGTGAAGCCATAAGCTATGCCGTGCAGGGCCACCCAAGACGGACAGGTCATGGCAGAGAGTTCTGACAAAATGTGGTCCACTGGAGAAGGAAATGGCAACCCACTCCAGTATTCTTGCCAAGAAAACCTCATGGAACGTATCACAAGGCTAAAAGATATGACACCGGAAGATGAGCCCCTCAGGTCGGAAGGTGTCCAATATGCTACTGGGGAAGAGCAGAGGGTATTTCCAAGTAGCGCCAGAAAGAGTGAAGCGGCTGGGCCAAACCCGAAAGGACACTCAGCCGTGGATGTGTCTGGTGGTGAAAAGAAAATCCGATGCTGTAAAGAACAATATTGTTTAGGAACCTGGAATGTCAGATCAATGAATCAAGGTAAGCTGGAGGTGGTCAAACATGAGATGGCAAGATTGAACATCGACATCTTGGGAATCAGCGAACTAAAATGGACAGGCATGGGCGAATTTAATTCAGGTGACCATCATATCTACTATTGTGGGCAAGAATCCCTGAGAAGAAATGGAGTAGCACTCATAGTCAACAAAAGGGTGGGAAAAGCAGTACTGGGGTACAATCTTAAAAATGATAGAATGATCTCAGTACGAATCCAAGGCAAACCATTCAACATCACAGTAATTCAAGTCTATGCCCCAACCACTGAGGCCGAAGAAGCTGAGGTTGATCGGTTCTATGAAGACCTACAACACCTTCTAGAACTAACACCAAAAAAAGATGTCCTCTTCATCATAGGGGATTGGAATGCTAAAGTAGGAAATCAAGAAATCACCGGGATAACAGGCAAGCATGGCCTTGGTGTACAAAATGAAGCAGGACAAAAGCTAATAGAGTTTTGCCAAGAGAACATGCTGATCATAGCAAACACTCTTTTCCAACAGCACAAGAGGCGACTCTACACATGGACGTCACCAGATGGTCAATATCGAAATCAGATTGATTATGTCCTTTGCAGCCAAAGATGGAGAAGCTCCATACAGTCAGTAAAAACAAGACCTGGAGCTGACTGTGGCTCAGATCATGAGCTCCTTCTTGCAAAATTTCGTCTTAAATTGAAGAACGTCGGGAAAACCACTAAACCGTTCAGGTATGACCTAAATCATATCCCTGATGAATATACAGTGGAGGTGGGGAATAGATTTCAGGGATTAGACCTGATAGACAGAGTGCCTGAGGAACTATGGACGGAGGTCCGTAACATTGTTCAGGAGGCAGCAACGAAATCCATCCCAAAGAAAAAGAAATGCAAGAAAGCCAAGTGGCTGTCTGATGAGGCTTTACAAGTAGCTCACGAAAGAAGGGAAGCGAAAAGCAAGGGAGAAAGGGGAAGATATACCCAACTGAACGCAGAGTTCCAGAGAATAGCAAGGAGAGACAAGAAGGCCTTCTTAAATGAACAATGCAAAGAAATCGAGGAAAACAACAGAATGGGAAAGACTAGAGATCTCTTCAAGAAAATTGGAGATCTCAAGGGAACGTTTTGTGCAAAGACGGGCATGATAAAGGACAAAGAAGGCAGGGACCTAACAGAAGCAGATGAGATTAAGAAGAGGTGGCAAGAATACACAGAAGAACTATACAGGAAAGATCTGAATGTCCCTGATAGCCATGATAGTGCGGTCATTGAACTTGAGCCGGACATCCTCGAGAGTGAAGTCAAGTGGGCCTTAGGAAGCATTAGTAACAACAAAGCTAGCGGAGATGACAGTATTCCCGCCGAACTATTTAAAATCCTAAAAGATGATGCTGTTAAAGTGCTGCATTCAATATGTCAACAAATCTGGAACACTCAACAGTGGCCACAAGACTGGAAAAGGTCAGTTTACATTCCAATTCCAAAGAAGGGCAACGCCAAAGAGTGTTCAAACTACCGCACAATTGCGCTCATTTCACATGCCAGCAAGGTGATGCTCAAAATCCTACAAGCTAGGCTTCAGCAGTATGCGAACCGAGAACTACCGGAAGTACAAGCTGGGTTTAGAAGAGGCAGAGGAACTAGAGATCAAATCGCCAACATTCGCTGCATCATGGAGAAAGCAAGAGAATTCCAGAAAAACGTCTATTTCTGCTTCATTGACTACGCTAAAGCCTTTGATTGTGTGGATCACAACAAACTGTGGCAAATTCTTAAAGTGATGGGAGTACCAGACCACCTTACCTGTCTCCTGAGAAACCTGTACGAGGGTCAAGAAGCAACAGTAAGAACCAGACATGGAACAACCGATTGGTTCAAAATTGGGAAAGGAGTACGACAAGGCTGCATATTGTCACCCTGCTTATTTAACTTATATGCAGAGTACATCATGAGAAATGCCGGGTTGGATGAAACAGAGGTCGGAATTAAGATTGCTGGGAGAATTATCAACAACCTCCGATATGCAGACGATACCACCCTAATGGCAGAAAGCGAAGAGGATCTAAAGAGCCTCTTGTTGAGGGTGAAAGAGGAGAGTGCAAAAGCTGGTTTGAAACTCAACATTAAAAAAACTAAGATCATGGCATCTGGCCCCATCACTTCCTGGCATAGAGAAGGGGAAGAAATGGAAGCAGTGACAGATTTTACTTTCTTGGGCTCCAAGATCACCGCAGACGGTGACTGTAGCCATGAAATTAAAAGACGCTTGCTCCTTGGGAGGAAAGCTATGGCCAACCTAGACAGCATAGTCAGAAGCAGAGACATCACCTTGCCGACAAAGGTCCGTCTAATCAAAGCTATGGTTTTCCCAGTAGTAATGTATGGCTGTGAGAGCTGGACTATAAGGAAGGCTGAGCGCCGAAGAATCGATGCTTTCGAACTGTGGTGCTGGAGAAGACTCTTACGAGTCCCCTGGACTGCAAGGAGGTCAAATCAGTCCATCCTAAAGGAAATCAACCCTGAGTGCTCATTGGAAGGACAGATACTGAAGCTGAAGCTCCAATATTTTGGCCACCTAATGCGAAGAGAAAACTCCCTGGAAAAGACCCTGATGCTGGGAAAGACTGAAGGCAAAAGGAGAAGGGGACGGCAGAGGATGAGATGGCTAGATAGCATCACCGATGCAATGAATATGAACTTGAGCACGCTCCGGGAGAGAGCGCAGGACAGGAAGGCCTGGCGTGCTATGGTCCATGGGGTCACGAAGAGTCGGACACGACTGAACGACTGAACAACAACAACAACAACAACACCTCCATCTTGCAGGAGATTAATTCCACATTGCACATTTTGAAATTGCTGGCAAGAAGCTTGCCCACAAGTAATCTGAATCTTCAGAAGACTGATTTTTTTTCTGTGCTGGTATATGGCATATAAAGGGGAAATGCTGTACCTCATCTCAGAACATAACCATAATTATTTAGCAACTAGGACAGCCAGGTCACAAATCATAAATCTTCTTTGTCGTGTAGCTTAACTGCTTAACTCCTTGATCACAAAAACATTATGTGGAAGCCCCATTTGTTCTGATAAAATGTAATTCTATTTGACTAATTAGGGGGTATATGGGAATCCCCCAACTATTATTTTGGACTATTCAAACTGAAGTGCACACCGTACTCATGACATGAGGATGACAGCTTAATTTCCTTTAGGATTATGGCATTTATTAGCTATCCTACCCAGTTAGACATCAGCTACTACTACATAATTGGGCACCCTTCCAGGAACAGTTCGGTAGGGATGGACAAAAGTCCCTTACCTGGTCCCGCAGCTTGCTTCGCGGTGGGGGGGAGGCGCCCCGTCCCTCCGGCCGCGAATCCTCTGCTCCTGCCAGGTCGCAAATGGTGGCGGCCGTAGCCGCCACCGTTTGCGTCCCTGCAGTCAGCCGTGATAGGCTACGTAAATCCTTACATAGCCTATCACGGCTGACTTTGGGGGGAAAAAAAGCGCGCATGCAAATGGCGGTGCCCATGGGTGCTGCCATTTGCGTTCCTTATTTGGGCACATGTAGTCTACGTAGACATTTACGTAGACTATGGCGAAAATAAGGGCAACGCTATTTGCGTTGCCCTTATTTTCGCCGTAGTCTATGTAAATGTTTATGTAGACTACACGTGCCCAAATAAGGAATGCAAATGGCGGTGCCCACGGGCGCCGCCATTTGCGTACGTGCTTTCCCCCCCCCCCAAAGTCAGCCGTGATAGGCTACATAAGGATTTATGTAGCCTATCACGGTGTTTTTTGAAAATCTAGCCGTGATAGGCTACGTAAATCTTTACGTAGCCTATCACGTTTGTTGTTGTTGTTGTTTTTTTACTGGGAAATGGCGGTGGCGGCAGCCAGTCGGAAGACCGGCCGCCGCCACCGCCGAACCGCCACCGGGAGCCGCCAGCGCCAGGGACATTCGACAGAGGTAAGTCCCATTCCGGGGGGGTGGCGGACCATTTCTCCACCAATTTCGGGGGGCCGAATGCATTGGCATTTGGCCTCCCGGAGATTCGTAGAGAAATTTTCCGCCATCCCTACAGTTTGGTAAATTTTACACTCTGAACTTCATGGTCTTATGGGGCAGAGGGCTCTTCTTGCAATGTGTATTGCTTAATTTACTTCACAATGTGGGAAGCCAGCCCTGTTGCATTTGGGGGCCTTCCTGCTCATCCTGCTGCCCCAAAGTCACTTCTGCCCCAAAGTCCTACCCTCACAGCACCCTAGTCTTGGAGTCCTGTGTAGAGGCTTCCCTAAGAAAAGAGCTACAGGAACAATCCTGAGTTCACAAAACAGTGAATCCAAAATTCTTGGATTTAAATCAAATCAGCTCCTGTTGTCTTTGATACAGTTACAACTCTATTAAAGCTAAACATTTATCAGGGTTGTAGATTGGGCTGAAATTTGCAAATCAGTGTCATTTTATAAACTAATGAGAGCTTTATTAAATCCAAACTTAATTTGCCTATCTCACAGTTGCAAAACAAAAATATACTTGGAGCTATTTCTGAATAATTCAAACCTAAATGTAGATGTATTCTCTCCTAGTTTTGTGAGAAATCCTTAAAGTTAACTTGTCACAGAGACTGAATTGAATCTATTACCTACAGACCTCCGGAAAAGAAGATGAAGGGAGAAAAAAAGAGCAACCATGAGATTTATCTGATGTTTAGTTGATGTATGGGTATATAAAATCTTAAGTAATACAGATAATGTCACACAATATTGCAACATATATTTCCAGTTCAACATTCTAAGACAATAAGGTATAAATGGAAATTAAAGGAAAAATCTGAATGGTTGTCAGGGAGCACTTTTTCATTCAGAGAATCATAAACATATGGAATGGTGTGTCAGGCAAAGTTTCTGAGATAAGACTAGTGGAGTAATTACAAAATGGATTTATATCCTGAGAAATAAAAGTGCAGACAATGGAAAAGAGCTTGAAGTCAAATGATTTCAACCCTCAAAAATGTTCTAATCAAAAAGTAACTTTTATTAAGTTTTACCCGGGTTTCGCAGCCACCAGTGCCTTGCTGTTTGTCTTCCCCTCTGTGGTTGCTAATTTTATTTATATGAAGGTGCCAACAGATGTATCTACTAACGGTGCAATTTTTTTCTGGGTGGGTTCAGTTCCTCCCTCCTTTGCCCCTCAAATGACATGCTTCTGAATTCTTATTCATGCTGCCTGGCTTCCTTTTTAAAATGTTTGTCCAGTGCTATCATCGTCATTCCCATTTTAACTGGTTGGATCCAGACTGGCCACTCTGTGAATGGGTAAGCTCCTTCTATTTGTGGTGCGAAACCGGGATCCAGTGGAAGCTCCCCCTGGAGGAAACAGGTAGTGTGGTGATTTTCACTGATACTTCCCAGTGGCCCCTCCCACAAAGTTGAGGAGGGACCCTAACTCTCTGAAGCACTTTTTCAGGGGGCACAGGAAGTTGCAGGAGGAAGGAGGAATTAGTGACAATGGCAACCTTACCCCCTCCAGGGTCAGCCCTACCGTTAGGCAGGGTGAAGCAGTCGCAGATGCTAGGTGGTGCCAGGAAAGTGCTGGAGGAGAGACCTGTGTGCCATGTGATCTGCTCTGTGCCTCCTAAGTTAGCCTGGTGCCTTCAGGTACAGTGGAGGATGCTGTCTTATCAGTGTAAAGACAGACTCATCTGCCAGTCCAGACACCTTTGGTACATGGAATGGGAGGGGGCACCTCCCAATAAAATATTCCACCAGTGTATAACATTTAATCTGAACCTCCAAGAAAGAAAGCCACTCGTTTAAGGAAGTACTTTTAGGATATTCTTCTTTATAATTTTCATCTCCTAGAACTCCTACTGAGTTGTATTCATAAAAAATGTTTAATGAGAGGGAGAGGGCCTTCTCAGTGGTGGCCCCCTATCTGTGGAACAAACTCCCTGATGATGTCCACCTGGTGCCAACATTGTTATCTCTTCCATGTCAGGTTATGACCTATTTCTTCTCCCAGGCATTTGGCAGCACATAATGAGCTTTAATCAGTCCTGGATGTGTCTTTAGTTATGACTGACTGTTCAAAGTTGGTTTTAGTTATATGTTGTTTGTGTAGATTGTCTGTGTGCTTTTATGTAAATGGATTTTAAACTTTTTATATTGTATTTTAATGTTTTAACTTCTGTAAACCGCCCAGAGAGCTTCAGCTATGGGGCAGTATAGAAATGTAATAAATAATAATAATAAATAATAATGCACCTTTTTCCTCTCTAGGTTGTGGTATCATTGACGTCACAATGGAATTGGAGCATCTCTGATTGTCTTATCATTGAAAGTGAACATGTATATTTTCTAACATCCAGTATCTTTATATTGGCCTTATATTTATTCCAGCAGTGTGCCATTGTTTCTGCTCTGAGCCACTGTTTTTGTGCATATATATATATATATATATATATATATATATATATATATTTCAATTTGCTGTGAGCTGGAAAATTCTGAAGCAGAAATAACTCAAGTTCCTGGTAGTTGTAAAATTTGGTAGAACAAAGAGTACCCACCATACCCCACCCCCAAGTCTCCTGTCAGGGCTTTGTATCACCTTGGCAACTTACAGAACATTCAGATATACGTATTGTGTTGGATCCAGAGTTGTGCTCAGTGGAGTTCTGCTGGATGAAGGCATGGGCAGCCCAAGTCATTTTGCTGCCTGAGGCAAAGTACACAGCCTCATTTTATTCTTCTCCAAGGGGTGGGGGACACTGCAGGGGAAGAAGAGGAGGAAAAAGCTTCATGACATGAGTGGACTTCTGCTTCTGCAGTTTTGGATTCCACTTAAAATATGCATCAATTAACAGCCACATCCTTGCTCGCCATATTCAGTGCTGGGAGTACTCCAGCAAATCATTGCCCTGACTAAAAACATAGGCTTGTATCCAACGGTATCCATATGCAAACTGAAAGCACGTCTGCACACATGGAGGGAGAGGGAATGGTAGCTGATTCTTCTCCCCAGTTGCAGCTCCTCACCCACAGTAACATCACTCCAGAATGTGTCGGAACACTCTGAAGAAGTGTGTAAGGCAGCATGGAGGCCTGCATTTGGGTGGAATTGGCACATATGTGTATGGAAGTCCTTTCCACTAGCACATAGAGATGTAAGCTATAGAGTGGAAAATTTTTCATCGCAACATCCTACTTCCACATCAGAACAATACTTGCATTTTCAAAGAATTGTATTGGGTTGGATCCACACTACCCTTGAGCAGATGCCGCCACTGAAGGAAGGGGGCGGGGAAAATTTTGTGGATACCATCTTCTCCTAGCAGCCCCTGTGCTTCCTAAAAATTGCTCCAGAACATCAGGGAGGTGGCATTGGGAGCTGTGGGGAAGCAGGAATTGGTGAAAATCACCTGTCTCCTTCCTCCAGTGGTAAACTTCCACTGGATCTTGAACCCTTCCATGAAATGAAGGAGTCCTTCCATTCATCGAAGGGCGAGAATGAATTAAACCCATTTTATTTTATTTTATTGGGGCTCATAAATTCAGATTTATTGACAACACTAAATATTTGACTGAAAAACTTGCAGATTGAAAAAGGTCTATGTGTTAATTAAGTGTTTTGAACCAGCTGAATTCAACAGTTATCACTACTGTAATCCAGTGGATGGAAAGTGTTTGTGGGACCAAGGTGGCTTGAGAATTCAGACCTATTAGGAAGAATACTCTAAAGAAGCAGGGGAATGGAAGTGCCAGTTCCTCTTTCTCTTCCCACCCATATTGGTTGATTGATAGCTACATTTCTCTACGTACTGCTGTCTGGGAGTTTCACAAAAGAGAGATAGAAATACAAAGGGTTGGATCCAGGGTCTACCTTTCATGAACAGAAGGGGTCCGCTCATGGAAGTTGCCTCCACCCAATTTTAGGGACTGTCCCACATCCCACACCATGGCTCACCTGACTGAGCAGGGTTCTCCAAAGCATTTGGGTGTAGCATTTCAGAGGGCTGGAGGGGCTGCCATAGGGAGAAGGTGCCAGAGACATCTGCTTCCACTAGCCCAGCTGCATGTGTGTAAATCTGGATCCAATGCAAGAACAATAACATATACCTAAATACATAGAAATAAAACCTAAATAAATGAACATGGAAACAGCCATAGAATAAAACCAAAGGAAAACCAACAGAGGATAATCGCAGTGTGAAGATCTAAAAAACACTGACTCATTTTTAAAACTGAGGGACCAAAAAGCCTGCGAGAACAAAAAAAAAAGGTTTCAATTGGCACCTGAAAGACCGCAGTATCATCACCATGCGAGCCAGTCTGTGAAGGGCATTTTATAACAGCGATGCCACCATGGAAAAGGCCCTCTTCTGGAGCATTATATGAAAAAGAGTTTAAATGTACAACTGCCAGATATGGTAACAGCCTGTGCATACAAACTGTGCAAGTTCATTTTCTAATAATCCACCATTAGTGTGAGAAGGGGAAGCATAACGTACTTGTGGTTATGTTCCTCCATTTCTTTTAAATTCCTGAGCCATTCTCAGTGTGCAGTGCAACTATTTCTCACTATTGCCCTTTTCAGCTGTTCATCTTCTGGTCTGAACAGTGTAGGGCTACCTTTCAGCCCTGCTACTGGACCTGCAGACGACATTGGGCAGTTTCAGCAGGTGTGTAATCCTGCTCCCTTCTTCACATGTTCAGAAAGAAGGTCTGAATAGGGCTTATCTCTCAGCCAAGCTTGCTCTTCTACCATTGAATGGCTGCAAGTGAGGCACGAAGTAGATCCCTAATATATTGCTATGTAATATACCTTACAGGGATGTTGTAGGGGTGAAGAAGATAAGGTGTGGAATACACTTTGCACAAAAGTGCTCAAGAAATATGTATCAATTTGTTGTTGTCAAGTCGTTTAGTCGTGTCTGAATCTTCGTGACCCCATGGACCATAGCACGCCAGGCCTTCCTGTCCTGTGCTCTCTCCTGGAGTGTGCTCAACTCCATATTCATTGCATCGGTGATGCTATCTAGCCATCTCATCCTGTGCTGCCCCCTTTCCTTTTGCCTTCAATCTTTCCCAGCATCAGGGTCTTTTCCAGGGAGTTTTCTCTTCACATTAGGTGACCAAAATATTTGAGCTTCAGCTTCAGTATCTGTCCTTCCAATGAGCACTCAGGGTTGATTTCCTTTAGGATTGACTGATTTGACCTCCTTGCAGTCCAGGGGACTCGTAAGAGTCTTCTCCAGCACCACAGTTCGAAAGCATCGATTCTTCAGCACTCAGCCTTCCTTATAGTCCAGCTCTCACAGCCATACGTCGCTACTGGGAAAACTATAGCTTTGATTATACGAACCTTTGTCGGCAAGGTGATGTCTCTGCTTCTTACTATGCTGTCTAGGTTTGCCATAGCTTTCCTCCCAAGGAGCAAGCGTCTTTTAATTTCATGGCTGCAGTCACCGTCTACGTTGATCTTGGAGCCCAAGAAAATAAAATCTGTCACTGCTTCCATTTCTTCCCCTTCTAAATGCCAGGAAGTGATGGGGCCAGATGACATGATTTTAGTTTTTTTTAATGTTGAGTTTCAAACCAGCTTTTGCACTCTCCACTTTCACCCTCAACAAGAGGCTCTTTAGATCCTCTTCGCTTTCTGCCATTAGGGTGGTATCGTCTGCGTATCTCAGGTTGTTAATAATTCTCCCGGCAATCTTAATTCCGACATGTGATTCATCCAACCCGGCGTTTCTCATGATGTACTCTGCATATAAATTAAATAAGCAGGGCGACAATATACAGCCTTGTAGTACTGCTTTCCCAATTTTGAACCAATCAGTTGTTCCATGTCTGGTTCTTACTGTTGCTTCTTGACCCTTGTACAGGTTTCTCAGGAGACAGGTAAGATGGTCTGGTACTCCCATCTCTTGAAGAATTTGCCACAGTTTGTTGTGATGCACACAATCAAAGGCTTTAGCGTAGTCAATGAAGCAGAAATAGACGCTTTTCTGGAATTCTCTTGCTTTCTCCATGATCCAGCGAATGTTGGCGATTTGATCTATAGTTCCTCTGCCTCTTCGAAACCCCACTTGTACTTCTAGTAGTTCTCGGTTCACATGCTGCTGAAGCCTAGCTTGTAGGATTTTGAGCATAACCTTGCTGGCATGTGAGATGAGTGCAATTGTACGGTAGTTTGAACACTCTGGCATTGCCCTTCTTTGGAACTGGAATGTAAACTGACCTTTTCCAGTCTTGTGGCCATTGTTGAGTGTTCCACATTTGTTGGCATATTGAGTGCAGCACTTTAACAGCATCATCTTTTAGGATTTTAAATAGCTCGGCTAGAATACTGTCGTCTCTGCTAGCTTTGTTGTTAGTAATGCTTCCTAAGGCCCACTTGACTTCACTCTCGAGGATGTCCGGCTCAAGTTCAGTGACCACACTATCACGGCTATCAGGGACATTCAAATCTTTCCTGTATAGTTCTTCTGTGTATTCTTGCCACCTCTTCTTAATCTCATCTGCTTCTGCTAGGTCCCTGCCTTCTTTGTCCTTTATCATGCCCATCTTTGCACAAAACGTTTCCTTGAGATCTCCGATTTTTTTGAAGAGATCTCTAGTCTTTCCCATTCTATTGTTTTCTTCGATTTCTTTGCATTGTTCATTTAAGAAGGCCTTCTTGTCTCTCCTTGCTATTCTCTGGAAATCTGCATTCAGTTGGATATATCTTCCCCTTTCTCCCTTGCTTTTCGCTTCCCTTCTTTCGTGAGCTACTTGTAAAGCCTGATCAGACAGCCACTTTGCTTTCTTGCATTTCTTTTTCTTTGGGATGGATTTCGTTGCTGCCTCCTGAACAATGTTACGGACCTCCGTCTGTAGTTCCTCAGGCACTCTGTCTATCAGGTCTAATCCCTGAAATCTATTCCTCACCTCCACTGTATATTCATAAGGGATATGATTGAGGTCATACCTGAATGGCTTAGTGGTTTTCCCTACGTTCTTCAACTTAAGCCAAAATTTTGCAAGAAGCAGCTCATGATCTGAGCCACAGTCAGCTCCAGGTCTTGTTTTGACTGACTGTATAGAGCTTCTCCATCTTTGGCTGCAAAGGACATAATCAATCTGATTTCGATATTGACCATCTGGTGATGTCCATGTGTAGAGTCACCTCTTGTGCTGTTGGAAAAGAGTGTTTGGTATGATCAGCGTGTTCTCTTGGCAAAACTCTATTAGACTTTGTCCTGCTTCATGCTGTACACCAAGGCCATGCTTGCCTGTTATCCTGGTGATTTCTTGACTTCCGACTTTAGCATTCCAATCCCCTATGATGAAGAGGACATCTTTTTTTGGTGTTAGTTCTAGAAGGTGTTGTAGGTCTTCATAGAACCGATCAACCTCAGCTTCTTTGGCATCAGTGGTTGGGGCATAAACTTGAATTCCTGTGATATTGAATGGTTTCCTTTGGATTCGTACTGAGATCATTCTATCATTTTTGAGATTGTACCCCAGTACTGCTTTTCCCACCCTTTTGTTGACTATGAGTGCTACTGCATTTCTTCTAAGGCATTCTTGCCCACAGTAGTAGATATAATGGTCACCTGAATTAAATTCGCCCATGCCTGTCCATTTTAGTTCGCTGATTCCCAAGATGTCAATGTTCAGTCTTGCCATCTCATGTTTGACCACCTCCAGCTTACTTTGATTCATTGATCTGACATTCCAGGTTCCTAAACAATATTGTTTACAGCATCAGATTTTCTTTTCACCACCAGACACATCCACAGCTGAGGGTCCTTTCGGCTTTGGCCCAGCCGCTTCACTCTTTCTGGCGCTCCTTGGAAATTCCCTCCAATCTTCCCCAGTAGTATATTGGACACCTTCCGACCTGAGGGACTCATCTTCCGGCGTCATGTCTTTTGGCCTTGTGATACGTTCCATTGGGTTTTCTTGGCAAGGATACTGAAGTGGGTTGCCATTTCCTTCTCCAGTGGACCACATTTTGTCAGAACTCTCTACCATGACCTGTCTGTCTTGGGTGGCCCTGCACAGCATAGCTTATGGCTTCACTGAGTTATGCAAGCCCCTTTGCCACAACAAGGCAGTGATCCATGAAGGGGATGTATCAATACAAGCAAGCTATGTGGCATAAATAGAGCAGACACCCTTTATGGCAGGGTGTTGAACCTCTTGCAGCCCTTGGACCAAATTCAAGGTCAGGGAAGCTTTCAGGGGCTGCATCCCAGTGGCAGGGGTGGGTGTGGAAGGCAAATGGGATGGGGCTGAAATACCAGCATGCTGTAGCTTAAAGTTCTTACTTTAAGAGAGGCATTTCAACTTGTGCTGTGCCGAAAATTTTGACTCTTCCATTTTTGGAATTTCGTGGGTGTGTATGTGAAAAACAAAAACTATGGAGAAAGACGCTGGGAGAGGTGAGAATTTTGGAGAATTCTGTTTTGGGATTTGGGACAGGGTTTGCACATACCTTTTTAAGTGTAAGCAGTTCTTGAGGGGGTCTTCTTTCTATTTTTTATTTTTGTGAAAACACTCCCTGCACTTCCAGGAGCCCAGGCTCTTCTCCAGCCTGGCAGTTCTTTCTGAACTCCCAGGAGACCATGCAACCTCCCCCTTTCCAGTAGGCATTCAGGAAGAACTCCCACTGGTGAAGAGGCCTCAAATCCTGGAAGTGCAGGGGTGTTTTTAAAAAGTAAAAAAATAGACAGAAGGCCCCTCAAGAATCGCCTATACTTAAAAAAATGTACGTGGAAACTCTGTCCCCTTCTCCAAGGAGAAAATTAACTGAAATGCTCCCCCTCCCTGCGAAAGAAGCAAAAAACAACAACAATGCCTTTTTCACAGGGAGAGATAAAGTTCCCCAAAATAGGGGGCAGGTTTTGGCCCAGAACTAATTTCATGCTTTTTAGAATGGAGGGAAAACCATGCAAAGGCCAGCACCCAATGATCAGCATTCAGGGGAAAGAGGGTGGGGCCAAGGGAAGGAGGCATGGCCAGATTTGACCTCAGGAGGGCCAGATTTGGCCCACAGGCCTGAGGTTCTGCAACCCTGTTCTATAGGATAAAAAAGGCAGTTCAAAAAGCTCCTGTATATGTGCTTTGTTCGTTATAATCTACAAGTCCATTTGTGATCTTATTGTTATGTTGAGCCATCTATCCTGAACCTGTATAGCTATTTCTTCTCAATATATTTCAACATTTATTATTACATTACAACATTACTAACTAATCTCCCATTTTAATGCTTCAGCAAATGTACTGTGCAGCCTCCCCCCCCCCCCATCTTGCCTTGCCCTCTTCTTAATTGTAGAATCTCTGCCCCAGGCAGTACTGTAAGAACTGTGTGCTATCAATTAATAATATATAATACAGATGCCTACTGTTTATAATATAACAACTCAAGTAAATGTATTAATATAATTATAAATCTATATTGGCCCAGGAGCATGCTATGTAGCATAGGTTTAACAAAATAAGACTGGGACATTATCTGGTTATCTGTTTAAGAAACAACAAAAACCTCCCAGCTGAGGTTACCTACTGTTCTTGAACCATGTCACACAGATCAACATAATTCTTTCCCTGGGCAGCTTTGTTGATTTTTTTCTTACCTGTGTTCAAGGAGTGGCCTCTCAGGCCTTGCCCTCTTAGTCCCCAAACTTTGCCATGTTGAGCAGCAAGGTCTGAAAGGGTGTTCTACTTCCATTTGCTTGAACACATGCAGAACTCACTGTGTCCTCAGGGACTGAAGTAAAACTGCAAAGCAGGTTAAGATTTAAACAAACCGCATCACAGTTTTAACATCCAAGCTTTGTGCTCTCCTCCACAACAGCTCTCTTCCCTCTCACTTAAGTAAACCAATGGTGGATCCCTGAAATGAATTCTGGGCACACATCATCTTTCAGAACCCTAACAGAACATAACCCAATAATGAAATTTAAACTGGGATTGGAACTAAATCTTTCATCCACTGCTTAATTAAGGTGTGAATGCCAAGTTCAAAGAGGAAGTGGCATAAACGTTACCTGACTTAGAACCACCAATTGTTCTAAGTAACATTAGGAAGATTCACCCCCTTCCCCCATGCATTGAAAGAATGAGGGGGATTCATGGGGCCTCATGGGTTACTCCCCTGCCACGACACACACACTGCTGATGCACACCCTGGCTACCTGCAGTGGAAACACTTTCCCGCTGTCTGTGTATTTAGCCACCATCCTGATGTATGCATGTAAAGCTCTTCTACATGAGAGGGGAAATGGCCCAATCAGGATCCTCCTCATGTGGAGGAGTTATATGTCCATATATTAGTATATGCCATGCCAACCAAATGAGCAGAGGGCAAAGAGGGAGCCCACCTGCGTTCTTTCAGTGCATGGGGGTGATCATGCAAATCTGTCTTTCATTCTTTTCAAAGGAAGAAGCGTGTCTGCCTCCCTAACTTTAAAAAAAAAAAAATTCCAAAAGAAATTACAAATTAAAACTACATTAATATTAATTCAAGTCTGCCTCCCTAACTAGAGGAGCAAAAGGTCATTCCAGTGACAGTTGGCTGGAGGTTGCTGACCTTCATAGGACTCCATGCTATATTTGAAAAGCAGACATGTCCTTAGGATGCCCTTTCCAGACCATCTTAACTCTTCAATATCTGCAGGCTATAAGTGAGCTTTCCCTAGGCTTAGATGTGACTTCCTCTACGATGTGATAGCTATTACACATATATAAACTTTTTTTTATAAAAGTTCTTGTATGTTGCTGACATTTTGGTTCCTCAGAATTTTGAATAGAAGTTGATACAACATTGCTTCTTCTTCATATTCCTTACAGTCCTTGTAGACTACAGAAAACATACAGGGCAGTATCCTATTGTGCCCATGCACCAGCAGAGCTGGCCGCTAGTGCAATGGGGAATCAGTGGTTCTCAAAGCGGTTCTCAAAGCAACCTGAAATGAGTGGAAGCACTCATGTCTGGAGTGGAGCAGGTCAGCAAAGCTTGCAGAAGGGAGCTCTGCTGACCTGTCCTGATCTGAAATGAGCATTTACACTCATTTCTGGAGTTACTTGTAGAACTGTCAATTCTCCTGTGCACAAGTGGTCACTCCCACTGGTACGACTCAGCAGAAGCGCAACCGCCTAGTTGGATACTGCCCATACTATGCACATTTGACAAGTAACTCATTTTTATAATATTGCTGGTATTTGAGGGTATGGTTTGTTTCATCCATAGTGAGAAAATAGGCATTGCACAGATTTCTATCTTTAATCTATTTAATCTAGTGAAGATGCGTGATGAGAACTAATGGTAGAACATTGTGTTGTCAACAATACAAAAAGGGTTTTGTTGCTGTGTGTTTTTGTTTTTAAAAAATCATTCTTCTTTTAGTATCTATTTTTAAATATTGCACACAGGGCATAGGACTCTAATTACCATATGAATAATCCAGTTTATGAACACCATCAATTATTTACACCCAAATTATGCCCAAGAGTTCTTCTCTGCATGGAGCACAAAGAGAACTGTTGACTTTGAAGGTTCTGATAAAACTATAAAGCAGACACCAGTTGTTTATTTTGAAATGCCATTTCACTTCAGACTAAATAGTTTTAAACATCAGTAATGGAGAATTAGAAGAAAAGGGTTGTACTAAGGACTGGGCAGCCTAAAGGATGATAATAATTAGTCGGTGTCGTCCATACCTTAGCATGTATATTCAGAAATTACAATGACAGTCTTTAAACAACATCATGCCATTGATCTCAATGGGTTATTCTATAATGCTGGTTTGAGGGCAGCAGTCTTTAACGTACTATGGGTCACAATGATTATAACAACCAGGAACAAACTTAGATAATTATATATCAGATTATGTAAACATTAGCCTGTTAACCTTTTAATCTTTCCTAGATATCTTCCTTTGTGGTGAAAAAACCCTGGCATTGAAAGAGCTCCTCATAAAGGCTAAAGTTTTGACCTGAAATAAATGCATTGTAATTCTATGGGTGAAATGAACACTGAAAAGCGCTTATCGAGTGGTAATGGTACACAGTGTGCATGTAACTGCTTGGTAAGCCCGCTTGTTGCAAAATCCTGCGAAGTGATGAAGTGGAAGATTTAACATAAATGAATGGCGCATGCTGTGAGGAAGTACTTTATTTTCAGAACTGATAAAAAAATACTCTTCGTGCAATGCATAATTAACTTATGGAATCTGCTGCCACGAGATGTGGCAACTGCCAGTGGCTTTGACAAATTCATGAAGGACACAGTCTCTCAGTGGCTGTTATTATTGGGGATGTAGTGGAGCGGGAGTGTGGTTCCTGGACCTTTTTCAGAGTGGGAGCAATGATATCATCTGCTGGAGTGCCAGGGTAGTTGATGGATCCTCCTTGCTCTGGCAAGTGAATGAGGTGATCATGACATATTTTTTTTTTTGTGACAGATTAGCACAGAGGAAGTCAGAGAATGAGAAAAACTTATTTATTTATTTATTTATTTTATTTACAACATTTGTATACCATTCCCCATCCAAACAGATTCCGGAGCAGTGAACACAAGATGTACAATTGTTTTCCGGGCCAAATTCAAGGTGTTGGTCTTGACCTTTAAAACCCTATATAGTTCCAGCCCAGCCTATCTTAAGGAGTGCCTCCAGCAACACCAGACAGGCCGCTTAACAAGATCAACCTTGGATGGCCTTCTCTCTGTCCCATCAGCCAGGACAGCTAGACTGATGAGGACGAGGGAGATAGGGATGGCGGAGAATTCCACCATGGAATCCAGTGAGGCCGGATTCTTAGAATCCAGCCACCCTGGAGTCCGTGGCGGAACGGGGGACCACTCACCTCCACCACCCCGCGAAGTTCACGCCAGCTGGATCCTACCTGCCACCACTGGGTCCAGGTCTGTCTGCTGCCAAACTGCGGATGCAAATGGCGTCCAGCATAGCGGATGCCATTTGCGCCCCTCCTCTTTGCTGTGATAAGCTACGTAAATCTTTACATAGCCTATCGTGCGAGGGAACAGGGACGCAAATACGCCACAGAGGACAGACCCGGCTGGCAGCTCCGCGGACTCGCCCCAGAGCGGAGCTGGCTGGGGAGGATTCCAGGGGGGAGGAACGGATCGCCTCCCCCCCACGGACCATCTGGCAGACTCGGGTAGGTGGGGTTCGTACACCTCTAGAGGGAGAGGGCGTTCTCTGTGGTGTCCCTCACTCTGTGGAACTCCCTCCCTAGGGAAATCCGCCATGCCCTCTGTTTATGAGCTTCCGCCACACATTAAAAACGTGGTTGTTCAGGGAGGCATTTGGGGTGGGTTAGGGTATTTTTAGAAATATGATGTTTTTAATGTAGAATCTCATTGTTTTAAACTGTTTCTATTATTGTACATCGTCCAGAGTGGCTGGGTGATCAGCCAGATGGGCAATTAATAAATTTAATAAATAAATAATAATAATAATATAAAAGATAAAAGATGGAGGGTGCAATCCTGTGGGGATAGTTGGCTGCCTCTGAACTTGGAGGCATCCGACTATCCAATGCAGGGCAGGCAGAGTGCAGAGGGGATCTCTTCCTCTGCCCTCTGGCTGCCCTGCATTTGCAGCTAGATGGCTGATTTTGGCTGTCTAGCTGGGGCTCCTCAGAGCAGCGGTGGGCGGGGGGAAGGCCGGATGGTGCATGGGAAGTGTCATAATGGCGCTTCCGCTGTCCATTCCCCACACCCAGGAATGCCCCCTTTTCCCCTGCTCTGAGGCGCCCCAGGCTCTTACAAGCATGGAGCTGGGGAGGAGGGGAGTGGGGAGGCGGTTTTCTGGGAACTGACCTTGGAGCGCTGGGTTTTGGGAAGTTCTTCTCCTGCTGGTTTCAATATTCAGATACTTCCTTACTGGAATGGGATTTATAACTATGTTAGAGATTAGCAGTGATTTTCCTGTCACTGGGGATATCCCTGTTCTTTGCACAAGTTTTCCTCTTGAAGGGAAGGCAGGATTCTCAGGAGCCATTGTTCTTTGTAGATTACACCCACATTTTTATACTGGGGCATGGCTATGGTTTTTATACCAGAGCAAAGCGAGATTTGCCACCTTCCGTGTGTTTTATGCTATGCCTGATAGCAAGTGTCAAACGACATTTAAAATTATAGTTCATTTACTGTGGTTAAACATAAGGAAGCAAAAGCAATTACCCACATAAAATGATGGAATTAAAGATTCTTCGTGTGACCTAGTTTGCTATTTAGTGTTCAGTGAGTGTTGCAAAAGATAAATACATTCTTTATAGAGGGCTGTATCAATCTCCAATCATGAATGAAAGCCAGTGAACATGATTTAGATATAAAATATATGGTTTGCAAACAAAAATCCATCTTTGACTACAAGATAAGAGTTAGTTGACAGTATGGAGTCTCTCGCTTGTCTCTAAATAGGAAATAAAACCTTGTTTAGTAGAGAAGCATATATTGCTTTACATAGCAATTTAAAATGTATCACAAAAATATATACTAAAAGGAAGATTACACTTTAAAAAAAGACATCCATGTGGATGTTCTGCAGGAGAATGGAGATACATTCTAATAAAGCAAAGTGTAATTCAAAGAGAAAATGTTAATTAGTTTAATTTAATTAGAGACTTAGTACATGCTAGAAGCTTAAATTTAATGGGTTGATGATTCAGATTTGATTGATCATAAAAATGAGTATATGTATTGTTGTGAGTATACTAGCCTAAGCTCTCCTCTCCATGCATCTGTAATTTAATCCACAATAATTCCTTATTAATACATGTGCATAAGAAAAGCTGGCTGAGTCTTAGTAAAGACAGCAAAGGGGTAGGGTGGGAAAAGTAACTTTGGATTTAAAGTGTTTATATGGACTTAAAGGATTGACATGTTTGTCACCTTGGGAAGACTGTAGTCATAAAAGGCGGCTAAGGAATGTATTTATTATATTTATGCATTTGCACAAGAGGGACAAGAAAAGGAAATTTCATTTTACCTCTCAGTTCAAGTGCACACCTGCTAGCACTGATCACCTTATTCTTATTATGGTATATACAGTAGCTATGTAACGCAGATCTGTATTATTTTCCTTATTGCACAGATGGGCAGGGCTGGCCCTACCATTAGGTGAGGGAGTCAACTGCAATTGGTGGCAGATACCATTCCCCTCTGTCGGAGGACAGAGCCGTGTGTACCACACGGCCTGTCCTGCAGCCCTTAAACTACCTTGCTGCCTCAACTGTGGTAGAGGATGCAGTCCCGTCACCAGAGTTGGAGTAAGATTCAACTGCCAGTCCAGTTGGCTTCTGTATGTGGAATGAGGGAGCATCTTGACCTTTGTCTCAGGTAGCAAAATGCTTATGGCAGGCTGAGAGGTTGGCCTGGTTCACACATAACAGAAAACCCTAAGTGTCCTGCTACGCTGCAACAGGAGTTGGGCTCATGCACTTCGCCTCCTCCCTGAGGGGGAGATCAGAAGTTTTCACTTCTAATTTGAAACAAAACAGAGTTTCCCATGGTAAGTAAGGACAAGCCAGCATAAGGACAAGCCAGGGGCCCTACTCCCTGCGGCATGCTTCCAATGTTTGGTGGTGGCAGTAGCAGCAAAAGAATAAGCGGTTTGCCACCAAATTTCAGTGTCGAATTGCAGCGGTGGCCTAACAAGGCCAAATAAGCTAAATTTGGCCTTTTTAGGCCATCGTTGCAGCTTGCCGCCAATTGTTTTGCCACTGCAGCAGCAAATTCAATGGTGGTGGTGTGAGAGCCACACAGGTCACATGTAAGGCCGGGAGGCTGTGTGTTGCCCTTCCCTGATGTAAGGATTAGAAGGGAAGGAACATGTGAGTATGGGGTTTACTGATGTTTATTCAATGGTGAGATACCATGGTTTCCCACGATGTCTGACAGATTATGACCTGCTTCCTGAAGCCAGCTAGTTATTTCATTGCAGAGGCGAGATCTGAATCAAAGACTTCCTGATTCACAGCTCAGAGTCTTTTCTCCACTACATGATACCAGCTATCAACACAGGTCTGTATTGCCCTACAAAGTTCTGTGTGTGCTTCCATGAACTCCCACAGAGCAAGTGTCTCCGCTAACTTCTATGAACGAGCAGCTCCTTCCACTGAACTGAACAGGAAAGCCACTAGTTACCCAATCCAGATTTATATTATGCTTCGCAGTCCTACAAGATTCCTCTATTTTTTCTCCCTCCATGTTTAGCATTTATTTCTGGAATCCAGATATCTTGCTTAGTTGTGTACAATGAAGCATGGAACACGAAGCCTTTTTCATGCCTTCTCTATAATAATTCACTTCCTGTTAAACTACTAATAAACATTACACAATTGCTTGCAAAGTTTATTAGATATTGGAGTTATTCTCAGATATTTGTACAGGTCACCCATTAATTCACTGCGACCTTATTTTTAAAGAAATATTTGCTTAGAACTTGTCTACATTAGGAACCTTATGTAGCATGCCAAATGCAAATAATGGCTTAGAGTAGACCAGGGGCTGGGAACCTATGGCCCTTCAGATGTTGTTGAACTGCAACTTCCATTAGCCCCAAACAGCATGACTAATGGTCAGGGATGCTGGGAGTTGCAGTCCAACAACATCTTCAGGGCTATAGATTCCCCACCCCTGGAGCAGACCCATCAAAATTTATGGGGTTTCTGTCTACTCTAAGTGTGACTAAGCATGGATTCAACACAATGAATATATAAATAACAGTTTCACGTTTATATATGATATCCTAATAATCTAGGTGATCTAAATTCTAATCATTGATCTGGATCCAGTTGAGCCGCTCTGCTCACTCAAGAGAGGGTCCCCGATTTCCACCAATTCTATGTGCAGCAGCAGCAGCAATCCTCCCTTCCATGCCACAATGGGCCTGTTCACATGATCACAGAGGGGGAAATAAGCCACAGTGGCTTATTTTCCACACCGTATATGCCGGTGCACACCAGGGGGATTTGCATAATTGTTCTCACTGGCGCAGCTTGCTGTGTCGTGCAACCCCAGTGAGGGTGGCATGTTGCTGTGGTTATCAAGCCATCCAGAACTGATGGCCTGGTTTAGGGTTCTGGGGTGGCTTGTTAACCATGGCAACAAGCCACGCTCACTGGGTTTGCACAACATGGCAAACCGCAGTGGTGAGTGTAATATGCAAATCCCCCCAGCACAAGACCAGCATGCACAACAGGGCAAATAAGCCACCATGGCTTATTTCCCCCACCATGATTGTGCGAATCTGGTCGCTGAATGCCATTCTGAAGCCCCCCCTAAACTTCAGGAGTGGTTTGTTTGGGGGCACAGGGGCCTACAGCAGAAAGCAGGGACTGGGAAAACCCCTTTCCTTGTGTGTGGAATGCCACTTGCAGTTCTTTGGATTCAAGCCATTTATTTACTTATTTTATGTCTCATTTCCGTCTCTGCTTTCCCAAATGTTTTCTTCCACTCATGTGGAAATGTTTCATAGACTTTTGTCTGAAACATATTGAAATTCAGTAAACCCACACAGAAAAGCAAGAGCAAATCAGGTTGAAGAGCTTCCTTCAACATCTAAGTAGTGTGACCGGGCACAAGGTTGAATATTCACATCCATGCAATGAAACAGACTGTTTTGTTTACATTTTCAAAGATGTGCTCTTCATTCTAGCTGTTACTCCCATTTTCCTTAATGACAAGTTGGGTGGCAAGCTAGACCTACAAACTGTTTAGGAGGCAGCAGGGAGATGTTCCGTGCTTTTGCTGTAGGAAGGTATATATGGGAAGCAGGAGACAAATCCAGCAGTGCATGAAATGAAGCACTAATCTTGAGAGTTCACATGCAATTTGGGGTATATTTTCTTCTCCACGCACATGCAATTGTAGATGTAATTGCCACCCTGGAAAAAAGGCAACCCCCCAAAAACATATATATTGAAGCAGTAGCCTGAAATATCTCATAGTCAAAGTGTTTGTCATTTTCTATCAAAATGAAAACAATTTTTGCTAATATTTTAGAGCATGTATACCTTATCTTTTCTCAATTTATTTTAGTAACTACTTTTCTCATATTCCTTAGTAACACAACACTTATTAATGTGTGTGTATCTTCATATATATGTATGTGTATGTGTATATATATATATATATATATATATATATATATATATACACACACACACATTAAATATACTTTCATTGTGTGTGTTTTTCCAAGCCTGCCTTGGAAAGTATTTCCAAGAACTAGTTTGCATATAGATTTGCAAATACAGAGTCCCCACTCTGGTGAAAACATTAAAATTGTAGTAGATAACACGTAAAATTTATAGTAAACCCCAGATCCAAAGAATCACATTACTGGTTCTGTGTGCCCAAGGAAATTTTGGCTTCTGTTTGTCCCTACATCTGAAAAGAAGGCAGGAGACATAAATGGGGAACCACTTTATTAACTACAATATGAATGAGAATAAACAGCTTAACAACAAGCTAATATCCTGCCAGTGTGTGCCCTTGAACTTCAGATCAGAGCTAGGAGTGCTAGGCTCTTGCTATCAAGCTGTCATGGGCAACTAGCTTATCAGCTTACTGATCTGCACTTGTCCTTACCTGCTTCTGAAACAGCGTTGTGCTGAGAAGGCCCTGATGGTCCCATGCCACCACAACTATGATAGACCCTAGATGTGACAAGACCCAGGCCGGTGCTATCATTAGGCAGAGTGAGGCAGTCACCACAGGCAGCAGATGCTGGGAGATGGCAGCAAGGTGTTGGAGGAGAGAGCTGTATGCCACAGAGCCTGCCCTGCACTCCCTAAGCTAACCTGATGGCCTCAGGTGCATGGGAGGATGCTGTCCTGTTGCCAGTCTGAAGAAAGAAACTGCCAGTCCAGACAGTTGGCTTTTATCCATAGAATGGCCGGGGCGGGGGGCACCATCTTGTTCTTTACTTCAGGCAGCAAAATATCTTGGGCCGGCTCTGGAAAAGACTTCCAGAGCCCAAGGGTAGTTCACCTTCCATATCCGCTCTCACCAGTCAGCTGTGAGGGGCTGACAGGATAATCATCCTTTCATCCTGAGGGTGCCTCAGAGTGCTGACCAAGGTTGCCTCAGCTTCACTCCCTCCATACCACACTGCACCCATCAGCTGTGCCAGTGAGGTTAATAGCCAATCAGCCACATTAAATGCAAAGCTGCTCCTCTCCTGGCAGCACAAAGTAGGCGAAAAAGAGTATCTCCTAGGTGGTATATGTGAAGGTCTTCCAAAAATTCCTATGTGGCTCTAAAACAGGTAACTGGCCAAGGCCATGCTGCACCACATAGAGAGGGTTAGATCAGTTGCCCCTCGAAGAAATGCTCTGAGGGGGATGCACCAGCTTTATATAACCCTGGCAAGCCAACTTGGAGGCAGAACCAGCTTTATATAACCCTGGCAAGCCAACTTTGACTGGATAGCACTTCCCACTCTTTTGGGAGGAAGCTCCTTTCCTGAAAGGGAGCTGGGCAAATCTGCCCCTCACTGGTTGTTGAGCAAGTGGGAAAGCACCATTAATGCACAACACCCCCCTTCCCATGCCACATAACTTTCTTCTTTTGAAACGGAGGGAAATTTCAAAAGCAGTAAGGCATGGTTTTTGCCATTCAAAGGATAGCTCCTAGATATGACAAGACCTCCAGAGCCTAAGGAAAGGAAGAAAAAAAAAAGGGAAGGATCTCATTAAGCATCCCTAAAATAATTAAATGTGCATGATACCTTAATGGTTCTAAGCTAATAAAAGAAAAACAGAGTTAACTGAATTTGATGGTACATTGTAGTTTGAGAATTTGTATTTATTACCTTTATATCCCACCTTTCCTCCATCATGGAACTCAAGGTGGCTACGTATGGTCCCCATGTAGTCTCCCCTCCAAGCACTGACCAGACCCAAACCTGCTTAGCTTCAGCAAGGTGGCTGCCTCATGTGCCTTCAGACTATGCCCTGGGACCATAGCATAATTTTTTATGTGCCCCCCACTTTTAAGGGAGTAATCATTGGAAACTGATGGCATTATTGTAATATTTGACCTTATTTACAAATGAGCGTACTTGGAGGCATAGAGCATATTACTTTCAAAAAGTAGCACATCTACTGCCCTATGCCAGATTTCCAGAAAGGGACCCAGCAACCGTAGATCCTGTCATGGATGCTAAGCCCTCCCACGGAGTAATGAGGCTCGCTGTGCAATCCACAAACTCTTTATTCAGCTAATAGCACCTCTTCACCTCTGAAGCAACCATGAAAGCTTAGAGCTGTCCTCTAGGCCTAATTTGCAAAGTAAATCTTTTGGTAAGATAGCTGTTGAACGCAGGTGAGTTGCTTTCCAACTCTGGACAGGTTTCCCGCCATGTTCAGCTGGCTTTTTCTGTGCGCCTGCCTTCAGGGAGGATCCTCCTGGCCCAACTTCTGATGGGCAGCCAATCTGGTGTGACGCCTCCCACCTCCTCCTCTCAACTGCACCTGCTTAACTGTCAATCCCGAAGCTCCCTCCCCCTCCGACAGAGCCTGGGAAGGGGGGAAGAGGGCCTCTGAGCCTGGCCCTCCTCCTTGAAAAGCCCCTGGGGAAGTTCTTTGCTAGCTCCTAAGGGGTTTGGGGGAATTTCCTCACCGACACCTTGTCTCTGCTGGGCTTCTTCTAACTTCGTTTCTGAATCTGAATCACAGTCCGAAACCAAAACTGAAGGCCTGGGCTCAATCCTGACAGATCCCTTCTAGAGCTCTCCCCTCCTTTCTCTTAAGCCATTCAGGCGTTCTGTTTCTGGCTATAGTAAACATGTGATGAGGGGGAGCACGCTAGCACTGCCCCCTCCACTACCATTTCCATTACCCTCTACATGTGAAGGGTGCTGTTCTGAAGGACATACCCTCCTCCATCCTTGGAGACTCTTCACGGGATTTGAACCCCGATTCCTTACTGGAATTACAAACAGTCAACTAGACCTCACCTTACACTTTCCCCTATGACAGTCTCAGGGCAAGAAAAAATTAAATAAATACTGTCAACTCACTCATTGAGGCTATAATGACATAACACTTCCTGGGAGTAAGTCCCATTGAAACGCAGTGGAACTTACTTATGAGTAGACATATATAGGACTGCACTGTAAGTTCTTATTTTCATTTACTGGGCCTCGGTTAGGCGTGAAAAGGATATAACCTTGGCAAAATATATCAAGAGGCTCAGAAAGGACTGGCTCAGCTTGGTAACCAACAGGGGGTTCGATCAGCACTGCACTAACCATGTCCAGTGACTTTTTTTCCCCCAAAATGCTAAATTGATATTACAGCAACTCAGTAATATGCTGCAACTCAAGGGCACTGCAGCTCCAGATCATCTGGGAGGCTATTTCTACCAGGTAATCTTTGGATTACAAGCCTGCAGTAATCACTGATGGGCAATGCAGGCCAACTCCTCTGAATTTTACCTGTGAGCTCCTGCTTACTACTGGGTAAATTAATTCTGAATGAGATGCCAAGACTAGTAAGCTTATTTATTTTACTTGATCTGTTGTTCTAGAAGCTGGCAAACAAAATACTAAAATTAAAATAAAAAGCATGGTAAACACAAGATTAATAAATAACTAAAAATACTGCAACAAAAAGCAGTACGCAGCAGAATAAGATGATAGCAGAAATAACCATCCAATAGCACAAATACTCAATGAACTCCAAAAGAACTCTGGATGCAAACCACCTTCACCTGGTTTTTGAAAATCAGTAAGTCTGGAGTGAGACAGAAGTAGTATTCAGGCATTTTGGGTCTGTGTTGTTTAAACACGTGAGTGCTAGCCCCACCCCTTCCATCATTGCTCTCATCACCTGTGGGGGCTCTCTGTGGTGTTTCAATCCAGAATGTCATGGAGAGCCCCCATGGATAGAGGAAGCTCACATCTTCACAAAGTTGCCCTCCATGTGTAGAAGGCGACAAGAGTGATGATGGAGGGGGCAGGGCTAGCATGCTTCCTCTCCTCATGTGTTTTAAACAACACAGTTTCAGAATGCCTGAATACGGCTAGAGCATTCCACAGTTATGGTGCCATTTTTGAAAAGGCCCTGTCCTCCTGTGTAACCATTCACCTTCCATATGTCAATGGAGCAGGAGTATCTTAACAAATTGGTAGGTTCATAGGTGAAGACCTTTTTATTTTCCCAGGCATTTTAGCTTTCTAAATTTTTATCTTTGCTGTTTTAAATCTGTATTTTAAACTCCTGTACTGCTGCTATGTTTTATTGTGGTTGTATTGTTATATTGTGGTTTTAATGTTCTATATATTTTAAATTGTTTTATTGTGTGTTGTTTGGTTTTAGTTTTTGTGAACCGCCCAGAGAGCTTCGGCTATTGGGCGGTATAGAAATGAAATAAATAAATAAAATAAATAAATACATGCACTATTTCAACTTCTCATTTTACCATTATACTGTGGCCCCCTACTGCTGTTGTAGAATCATACAAATACAGTATTGTTATGGGACTCATTGGATTGCTTTGCCCAACAGACCCTTTGCCCAAAGAGAAGGTATCCTATTTTAACTAGCCCTGCGGATTTCTCTTCAGTCTTTTGATGACAGTCAGCAAGGGAGGAAATCCCAGGTGAATGATTGCTTACTTGCTGAATTGATCTTATATTTAAGTTTTTCTTAATGTTGAACCTAAATCTGCCTTGCTGATTTTAAAATAATTTCTTCCTGTTCTTGCTGTTTTGGTGTCCCCCAGGGCAGCAATATATATGAAAATGACTTTTGGGCAGAGAGCCTGGAAAAATGTAATCGCAGGCCATGACAAAAGCAGGCTTAGTAGAAAAGCATCAAAATCTTGGGGATTAGCTCCAAACAAGCTAATCAGTAGTCATCCCCTTCACATGTATTGGCAGAAAGGTTAATGCTGGAAATATTGAGGAGGGTTTGATGCCTGTGAGAAGCTGTGTTTAGCCCCAGTTTTCATGAGAGCTTTGCTTTTGGACAAATGAGAGCCCAGCTCTCTGGAAACCTGACCCATCTTGAGTATAAACAATAATCAGTTAAGCAGGGAGCATAGTTCATTGACTCCTTCAGTACTAGTTCCTGTGAAACTGCCTCTTGTCACCTCTCCAGTGGCACATCTCACACAAAATTCTTGGATGAGACCATGAGTTACCTCATAAAATGTGGCAATATTTATTTACTGCTTGTTATTGTTTCCTGTAATCTTATGGTACTGATTTTACAAAGAGAGGGGATGGGGGGAACCAGAGGAAATTCTTTCCTTATGTTTATGAAAGAGAGTTGAACGATATTAATCTTCTTGTACTAAGTCAGAATATGCAAAGGTATAAAAGAGCCAAGTAGTATAGGAAGGCGGGCAAAAAGCTTAGCTGGTGTAAGTTGGGGGTAACTTGGTTGAATCCAATAGAACTGCTTGAAATGAAAATGGATGAGAAGCTGGCCCAGTTGTGTCCTTCCTTGTTAATGCAGCCCCAGAAAAATGCAGAATTATCTGTCAATTGAGAATAATCAAAGTGGATGGATGACTCAGGACAACACATCAGCCCTGTGTGGCTAATGCAGATCCTCTGTCAGCAGATCATCTTTGAAAGGGTTAGAAACATGGCACTTTCATGTCAAGAGCTCTTCAGAGGAAATGCAAATATCTTGGGAACATTTACTCTACTCTTGTACTGTCAAACCAATGCATTGTTGCATGTTTTCACTCCTGTTTTTTGGCATTCCTTGGCATGATGTATGCTGCAATATGACCCTTCAGCTAATTATCTCTTTATTATCATCTCCTATGTATTATACTTGCCATGTTAGATGTCCCTTGCCATGGACTTGTTTTATCAGCATTCATAGAGACTTATCTAGTCTGGTGGGCAAAATTAAAAAAGAAAAAGGAGGAAGACAAAATACAATGGAGTCTGCTCATACTAGAACAGAAATTCATTTGGGAGAACTGATCCCACATTTTTAATCCTGAACTGGAGGGTGAAAATTCAGTTTTTGAATTTGAAAATTCAGAGTTCAGAATCTGGTTTTTGAATTTCTCATTATTGCGGTGTAGGGGCTGTTTGTACTAATACTTGAATTTTAACAAGAGTTGAGTTTCAGCCAGTGAAGTACTTCTTTAAAGCTAAAATATATTTCTCCAAATGTTGTTAAGTCCCCCCCCCCCCATACATTTACAGCCTGTTCTAAGTCCTTCCTGAGGAAGAACAAAAACAAAAAAATTGGTCGGATAATTTTACTGTGATAGACTGTGATCAAGCAACAGATCATGGGAGCTTTGAGGCTGGGTCCCCAGCTGCCAATAAGTGTTGGATGTAAAGTGACTTAAGTATCCCAATTCCACTTTTGCACTGCAATGCAGTCATGGAATTCTTGCATGTGTGCATTGTCACATTCACTTCATCAGAAAGGGCAACTCCGTATGCACTTCCCTTTGTACGTGCAGGTCTGTTGATGCCATTAGAATGAGAAAACCCTCATCACTGAGCAACCTCTAGTGCTTATTTGAGGTCTTGTATCCAAAAATTCGTGGAATATGGAGTAAGTTGTTGTTTAAGCACCCTGACAGAGAAGGTGAGTTCAAAGGACATCAGCCAAAGTTAAGAATGTTTTTTAAGTCCCAATGATTTCAGTGGGAGAGTTAAGCATGTTCTTAAAACTGTCACGGAAATGAATGTGACTTAAATGTGTTTAACTGTGGCTGAAGCATAACCAACATGTTGGTTTTTCTGCTTTACTGGAACACGTTTCTTGAGGTAACTACCCCCACCCTAGTGAATTCTATAGCCTATAAAATATGATAGCGTTTCTTTTAAAGAGTTTTGTTTCCAAAAGAGAAGTCCTACATTGCTCTTGAATTGTATTTATAACTTTTATTACTCACTTACACTATAAATGTTTTGTTTTCATAGCCATAAATCCCGACAACTGCATCTAGAATCTCCCTTAAAGCCTAAATGAAAGCTGTTCAAGAGACCACTAAGCCAATGTTTTCGATAGAGGGAATGGGTGGAGGGGCAGGGTCGATATGGTGCTTCATAGGCAGTTCCTAGAGGGCAGATAGATTGCAAGTCTATTTGGAAACTGAACAGTCTGACATAACTACAGTGCTGATATTTGTTTAATTTTAGCCTTAAAAGTATGGAATCCCAAGCAGATCCTGCCCATATGGAAGCAGTTAATATGACCCAAATAATGCATACATTTATATTGTGAAAAATTGTCTATTTTTAGAGCATTTATGTTCTAGAAGTATCCATCATTTGTGCCAGAAACAATGATAGGAATAATAAAAAAGAGAGGTTATAAAAACACTGATAGCCATTAGCCCAAAAATAATCTGCCATTTTGCTATTAATATGTATATAACATATATTTATATAGTTATATACATATATAGCAAATCACAGAGCTACACTTATGTGAGCTGTTAAATGAGGAATGGGCAAATTCTATTGAAGGAACATTGATTTAACTGAATTCACAAAATTTGGAAAGAGGTGGGGTGATGCTTCCATTTCCTTTCAAGAGTAATCATGAAACCAGTTGTTGGTCAATAATAACATGGATTAGAAATGTTCTTAATTTAAAGAAGGTTTAATGTCAAATAGTGCTTATTTCCACAGTCAGTGATAACTAATGTGTCCCTCCCAGAACTCATTGATTCAAGGCACCTGATGCTGAAGAGAGAAATCCAACAGGGTTATCCCTGAGTTTTCAAACCTGTGGTCCTTTCTTGCTAAACTAACTACTCCAAGTGGAAGGGAAACAAGATACAATCTGAAGAATGGGATGCTTCAGGTCAGAAACATCAGAAACAACCCATTATGCACATGTATGTACACAGATTTATGTATGCAGAAATGTTAGTGTGATTAGTCTCTTCCAGTCAGAGATGTTTGAGGTTCACTATATCAACACCCAGGTTGGGCCTTTGCTCATTCTAGTGCAGGTTGGTATGATCTTCAACTTGAGCAGCTCATAGATAATAGAACACAACTGATCATGGTACTGCTAAGCCCTTCTGCTCTTCTTTGAGGTACGTCTTGGTTGACATCTTGTGTTGGTTGGCATTCAGATCACTGGAAGTGGTGCTATCTGAAAGTGCTGCTAGCCACAGACTGTGGGTCATGTTGTAGCTCACTATGCTTCAGAATATCTCCCTGAATATGACATGGTGTCATCTATGTATCTGTCTAATGTCTGTCTGTCTGTCTCTCTCTCTTCCTTCATATTCCGCATCAAAACAGACTTTTTTCATGAGACTTTTAGCTCAACCTTGTAATCATCACCCCCAACTATAAAAAAGTTTAAGAACATAAAACGTAATTTGTTCACATTTATTCCCTGTTACCTTTGTCTTACCCCCTCCCCGCGTTTCTCTTTACTGCCTTTTCCAATGTTGAATTTAGATTGTAAGCTCCTGTGAGAATAGGGACAATTGGGTAGTGGAGCCCTATTGTGCCCATGCACACACAAGAGTGATTGCTTTCGCAATGGGGCTTTCAGCCTTCTAAAAAGAACCCCAAATAACTGAAAACAGGCTCCCAGAAAGGGAGCTGACCTGTCCTGAGCCAGAAACTAACGTTTCTACTTTTGGGGGGTTATTTTTAAAAGAGTGAAAGCTCCTTGCACAAGAGGTCACTCCCGTGAGCACAACAAAACCAGCAGAGATAGTTTCCCTTCTTTTGTCCCTTGTGAAACACTACAGTGCTGTAAAGTGATGGTGCTGTATACATATAATAAAAATAATTTGCAGTGCTCTGAATACTCTAGATAATGACTAAGTTCCATCTCATGTGCAAGTTGCTGACTCTCAGCCTCAGTTTCCCTATCTCTCAGGTGAGAACAAGAGTCACCTATTTGCAGTGCTGTTTCAAAGATGGAAGAACTGAGAAAATATAAAACCTTGAGAGCACAGTGGGTATAAATCTAAACAGCAACAAAACATACCATAGTCATAATCTATATTTCAAATATGAGGTCATGTATATTATACTATTGGAATATATGATCAAGAAAATCAAAGAAGAGAGTGAGAAGTTCGGCCTCTCCTTAAACATCAAAAAGACCAAGCTCATGTCCACTGCGAAGAACGGAAATATCAGCATAGTAGTTGATGGTGCAGAGTTTGAATGTGTAGAGGAATTTATTTTCTTAGGATCGCAGGTCAATCATAGCGGTGAATACAGCCCAGAAATAAAACGTTGAATTGCGATGGGTTGCGCATCAATGATGAGCATGAACCGAATATGGAAAAGCAAGGACATCAGCTTGACAACTAAATGCAGATTAGTTTTTACCACCGTGTTTCCCATATTTACTTATGGATGCGAAAGTTGGACAATGAAGAAACAAGACAGAAAGAGAATTGATGTATTTGAGCTGTGGTGTTGGAGAAGGCTCTTGTGCATTCTTTGGACAGCTAAGATAACAAATAAGCAAGTACTGGAACGTATAAACCCAGACATGTCAATGGATGGAAAAATCATGAAACTGTGATTGACTTATTTTGGCTGTGTTATGCGGAGGAACTCACTAGAAAAAGCAGTTATGCTCGGATTGGTTAGCGGCAAAAGGAAACCTGGCTGCCAAAGAACAAGATGGCTAGATACCATCAAAATTGATACCAACCAGACCATGGAACAGCTCAAAGAAATAGTACAAGATCAGGATATGTGGAAAGAGATGATCCATAGAATCGCCAAAAGTCGGACACAACTGAATGGATAATATCATTATACTATTAGCACAGCTGCGCAGTATCACACATTCTGAACAATTAAGAAAAGTCTAAGTTCTTGTTACTTATGTGAGACAATGACAGGTATCTCGATGAAAAAGACCACTTCTGGCAGCTGGATGCACATGAGGTGGTAAGGTAAAATAGCACATGACACTCTGCAGTCAACAGCATTAACAAAACTCTTCCCTTTATCACACAACCTTGACATACAAAATCAATGACACTTGTATATTACCTTGATAATATAACAATCATGCTCTGTAAACAAGATGGTAAATGAATTGTTATATTGTACAAGCTTATGGTGCAAAGTAATGTAGAATGTGAAGATTGCTGCAATTAAGTCTTTCTATAATATGCCAGTGTTGAAAACACATAATATTAAATGCCCTAGGTTCAATTTGTTTTGCAGGATTTCATAATACAAATACCACTTTACCCTACACATGCGATTACCCACAAATGATCCATTACTGAATCCATTCATCTGGCTTTTGGTTCAGTTTGCCAAGGTTCATTCCTACCTGGTAGGAAGATTCTAGAAGGTAAGATATTTAAGATGTTCAGATGCATATGTTCTAAGGAGAAGAACTCTCAGCCAAAACAGACATTACTTGAAATGTGCATCTAGCAGCTATGGCTTCCTTTCATTTTTTTACTCTAGAGTATGTGTTGGGGGCCTGGTCTGGATTTTAGAAACCTCCCTACCCACCCCCACATGCTAGGTCTTGATCTAGAGTAAATCTGAAAAAAGAGGAAGCTTCTAGACACACATTTAAAGTAATGTCTGTTTTGGCCCTATGTAAACTAATCCACTGGAAACAAAAGTTCTGAATTTTTACTGGAGTCCCATCTTCTCTCCCTCCATCATTCTGCTATTGCAGGAATTGAGAACTTCCAAACTATGGAGCTTCCCCATTTGGTCCACCAGATTGTTTGGGAGGCCCTGCCCCCTTTCCCCCTAAAGCCCCCTGTAGCTCAGAGCTGTGAAAAAGTCTTCCTTTCTGCAACTGGGAATCACAGCCCTTGTTTTCAATCCGGAATAAGAGCTACATCTTGCTGTTTCTAGATGCTTACAGTGCAATTTGATGCATCCTATACTTCTAGTCAGAAGAACTAAAACATACTGAGTTCAGTGGGATTTACTCCCAGGTAAGTGTGTATAGGACTGCAGCCTGAGCCCTCCTATCTCCAGTACTGAAAAGTTCATCAACAATCAATGTGCACACAGAAAGCCAATATCAGCATGGAAAAGTTGCTAATTTTCTCTCTCCAGCTCTTTTGGAATGTAGTCCTTTATCAGCTTTGTTGCTCTGCACTTTGCATAGCTCCTAAAATAGTGAACAGCTATAGAAAGTTATATACAACAAATATTTATACAGACATTTATACAGAACACCCTTGAATGTCTTCTCAATACCAAATATTATAAATATGAGCATTCTGCAACCTTCAAACAGATAAGTATGGAATAATTTAATCTTACACTGAAGTAACAAGATCACCTAGCTGAGCACATAGTATGCTCAACAATGTCAGACACAGATTATGAATGCATCATCATTACTTGACCTGCCAGTATGTGTTCACTTTAGTGATACCATGTTGAGTATATTAGAGTGTAACAGAGCAATAAATATAACATCATCAAAGCAGGAAATGTAACCTGATTTTCATGCTCAGTCTGATCACTTTGTTGATATTGTGCACAACAACCTTCCACCAAAAAAGCACAAGATAACATGTAGAATCAGCTTTGGAGTGTGATATATTTTATTTTTTATGACATGGGTGTTAGGCCAGCTTTGCAGCCATGTGACTAAGCTATCACCAAAGACATGAACCTATATGAGTATTTTCCTCTAGCATTGCTCCAGAATTGATTAAGAATGATAAATTGATTAGTGACAAAGAACCAAAGACACTGGCAATTGTTTGTGGTTTAAATTAAATATATTATATAATGTAGATACAAATGCTATTAAACCTTGTAAATAAAGGATAAAATGAGAGACAGACATAAGCATCTGCAAGCACATAAGCTGCATCCCATAACATTATTAATTGATGGAAGTACATTTATCTACACTATATTTTTATGTCTTTGTGGAAAAGCTGCAGCTCCTATTACACCTAATTACTTTCCCCTGCAGCTTTAAACAGTGCTGGTTTTTAATATTCAACTGGAGTATGGATGAGTTGACCCTTTCATGTAACTAAGAAATGTCTGCAAAAATGTTAGTCATCTTGCCTTTTGGCACTTGCTAAATAACAGCAATGTTTTCTAAAACACAAGGGATGGCTACTTATGGGCTGGGATGCTAGAAATCTGTGGTTTGCCCATTAAGCCGTCCATCAGGTGACCTAGCTACAGCATAAAGCATGCTACATTCCTCAGAACAGGCCTGCACAATGTGTGACCTAACAAGCTGAATGTAATCCGCCAGCCAAATATTGTGGCCTTCTAATTTGCCGGCCTCGAGTTGTATCCAACTGTGTCCTTCTGCCAGGAGAATGGACAGTACTAGTGGATCAAATTACCCCTCCCTTCTGCAGCGCCCCACAGGCCCTCCAGAGGGCTGGGAGATCCTGAAACAGGTTTGGGGTGTGTGCAGGGGGCTGGAGTGGGTAGAAGGGGAACTCCTATTGCACAAGTGGAAGTCCGGGCATGTAATGTTGGTTTTAGAACCTCCACAGTTCTGCAGTCCCAGGCAGGTAGCTAAAGAGGGAGTTTACTGGGCCTACAGTAGGCCACCTTATATGGCCGTGTGAAGAAAAGCCCTGTATATAACTGCTGTTGTCATGTAATGGTACATCGTGTGGCTTCTGTGAGGCTAAAGTGTACCTGAGAAGGCCTGAGACCTTCTTTTGTTACTGTCAAAGACCTTGTGTGTAGTAGTTGCTGAGTGACATTCTGAAGTGGGAGAGAGAGACAGTTGCTTTGAATATTGTTAGACGGGGCCTGGATCAGGTAAATTGATTCTGACTGGCTGGGGATTCTAGCTAGTTGGAAAGGGGCAGTTGGGAAATAACAGTTAAGGCCTGATAGCTGACAGTTAGGAGCTAGTCTGTGGTAGTCAAAGAGGGAGGAGGTCTGCTGGTTGGTGTGGGGTGTTTTAAAAGGACTAGGAGAAAGCTGAGGAGAACGGGAATAGCTAAAGCTTGGATGTTAAGCTATTCCTTCTCTGTGGGATAACCACGCATAGCTGGTGAAGATCAGGAGTAGGTGGCTGTAAGATCTTGCCAGAAGAATGTTATTCAAGCAGGTAGCATCCTAATTTAGGTGGAAAAAAGAATTTGTTCTTGCTGTTGCTAAAGTGTATCAGAAAGCTTTGCAAATCTGATGCAAATCACCCACAGATCATCATCCTAATCTCCTTTCTGCCTACCCCTGCTGTATCCTGCTTGTGCCCTTTCACCACAGAAAAGCCAGTGCAGAGCCTATAAACTCCCTTCTGGTTATGGTCCATCTCCTCTACTTCCTATCTGCAGCCTCTCCAACGATTTGAACTTGCCAACACTCAGGCTGTTCACTTACTTGAAATATTTTTCAGCAAGCACAGTATGTTTTGTGTTTAGAGGAAGCCAGTTAGAATTAACCCAATTGGAGTGGAGGTGAAAGGATGGGTATCTGTACCACACTTAAGCTACGAAGTGGCGAATTCTTGCCAGGTTTCTGCCATATTAATATTAATATTAACCTGATTAATTACTAGAGGATGTTTAAGATTGCTACCTCTAGTATGAGGTCATGGTTTAAGATGACAATAATCTTTTATCATGGGCAATGAAACCACATTATAGTGATGAAATACATTTGGAAGGTACATGGATGAATATGATTGATATCTTATTGCCAGTGACATGCTGTCCTGTCACAAAATGTATTATGTTCCCAGTTGGCAGTCTTCTATCTTGTGTTTCAAACAGATAACCAAAAGTATCCAGCAGTTCTTTTACATCTGTCACCCTTTTGGGTTACTCCATTGCATCCTTTGTTCTTAGATCTAGTTACCACTGTATTGCATGCATACATTATTAAGTGTGACAATTAACTCTAGAATAACTCAGAATAGATTCTTCGGATTCAAAGTAGGATGGGAAGCACTCTTTGCATCTGTGTTTGCCAGGGCTGGTCTGTGCACATGAGTCTGAGGAGAGCCAGTAGCCTTAGGAGGAAGCCCAGGAGTCAGGACTGAAGAGTGAGCCAGGACCAAAGGACCAAACTGGAGGAGCAACCCAAGTCAGGACCAAAGAAAACCAAGGAGAAAGAAATACACGTGATCTCAGGAAGACCTTGTTGCTTGAAGACCGGAACAGGAATTCTTTTCATACTTCTTCCTGCCCAGGATGATCCAATGACCTGGGTGGGTGGAGGCAGTCCTGGGCCTGCGGGTACTCACTGAAAAGTGTCCATCTGCAGTTGAGTGGCTCACCACCAGGCGCAGCTGTCCACAGATCCCAGCAGTGTGATAGTTAGGCTAAAAAACCAAACATGGAATTCATACTGTGTGACTCCTCTCTTCTACATTCAACAATCCTGTGTACACTTTGACTTTTTTAGGAAAATTCTATTTTTAAAAAGGAAAGGACATGAACTAGAGTGAAGAATCACTCTATACTGGATACAGTGACAGAACTAAATATCAGGCCAGTGTGCTTTCAAGGAAGAAGTATGTGCACTAGTAGAGAGAGCAGTCCAGTGCATCCCTGGTGAATGAGAATCAATTGTGAAGAATGCAGAAAATCTTGGCAGCTACTTTGGGAAGTCGTTGGACTGGACCAAAAAGTTATGGCAAGAACTACCATTTTAGGAACAGATAAATTACTACAGCCTTCCCCAAACTAATGCCCCCAGATGTTTTGGACTTCAACTCCCATCATCCCTTGCTAGCATGGATAATGGTCAGGGATGCTGGGAACTGTAGTCCAAAACTTCTGTAGGGCCCCAGGTGGGGGAACACTGAATTAGTAGTTGGGTGGGAGTCATATGATTTGGCTTCAGCATACCTTTGGATAACATTTCTATTGGAGCTGGATATTTGTTTATTGTTACAATTTCTGTGCTGTCCTTGCCTATAGAGCCTAAACCGAATTGTGCATGAAACAACCCAGCCATTCAGATGGTTTGTTTTTATTATCATTTTAGTTAGATTATTTTAGTTAGTTGAAGTCAGCCCTTTTTGGGCTGGTGGGCACATATGCAATGTTGATAGAGTGTCATGGGCACTTGCATCATATGGCTGTCATGGAGGGCTTGTTCATTCATAAAATAGCTGCCATGGCTATTTCATGGGTCACAAAACACTCATTTCCCAGAAGGCAAATGTGTGAGACTAAAAAGAAAGTAACTTGCCCAAGAACCAAAGTACAAGGGAGAGGTGGGGTTTGAGCTCTAAAGAACAAAACCACCCCGTTGAACCCAAATAAAGATGGTGCTGAAGGGCAGTACTTTGGTTTGCAGCATGGCAACCTCTCAGTTAGAAAAAAATAAATTTAAACATCTTAAGAAATGAAATTAAAATCAAAATAGGCAGGGAGCTTGGTGGGTGCCAAATGAGATGTTTGGGGGCACATTGGTACTCATGGACACCATGTTGGAGACACCAGGTTTAAGTAATAAATAAAAAGCCAGATTCGCTGAAATACATCTCTTATTATTTGATAGCCCTTCTTTAAAGCAATGGTCAGCAGTGGCCACTTCATGAGTCAAATCAAATCCACAGATACTACCAGATGGGTCATGGCCGCAACAATTAATGCTCAGAGCCACATTTAGGACAAAGAGAGAAAAGAGAAGAAAGAGAGGCAGGGACAGGGAGCCCTCAAAGCTATACTTGCTATGGGAGTCCAGCATCATACATGATCCACTGAGCTGAACACAGCCCATTAGCCATGCATAAGACTAACCATGGCCTTGATTAAGCCTCTGTTGTGCTGCCTCTTTGGAATGGAAAAGAAAGGAGGGTTGTCAGCTTCCTGGGAAGCAACAATACATGGGAGGCAACAATACATCACATAGGTGAATCTATCAGTTTCACTATCTCCTGTATTAATTTTTTTTAAAATCTTAAGTTCTTTTTGTTCTGGATATGAAGAAATTTGCTAATTTTGTTACATTCTTGTCACAAACAAATGAAATTCTCACCCATCTGCACCTGCCAAATTCAATAGGTTCAAGCTATTCCCAGCATGGAGGGAGGGCCATGAGGTACCTCTCTTCCATGTAGCTGTTAAAGCTGACTGAGGAGCCTGTCAGAAAAAAGGTGGCAACCTTATTAGGAATTTACAATGGTTGACTTCATAGTGATTCAGACCCAGACTTTTAAGAGCAAAGCACTCAAAGCCCTGGGTCTGGATAGACAAACCTGTCACTTTCTGTTTCTCCCACATTTACATTTTTTAATCTCAAGTTCTTGTTGTCCTCAGTATGGAGAATGTTGTGAATAATGATGTACAAAAGTCCCTTACCTGGTCCCGCAGCTTGCTTCGCGGTGGGGGGGAGGTGCTTCGGTTCTTCCCCGAAGTTCAGGCCGGGGGGGGAGGCGCCCCGCCCCGCCTCGCCCGGCCGAAATTCAGGCTGGGGAGAAGCTCCCCGTCTCCCCAGCTGCGAAATAAAAAGTGAATGGGAAAAAAAAACACCCGTGATAGGCTACGTAACGATTAACATAGCCTATCATGGCTAGATTTCCGAAGTCAGCCATGATAGGCTATGTTAATTGTTACGTAGCCTATCGCGGGTGACTTTGAAAAAAAAAAAAAAAGCACGTACGCAAATGGCGGTGCCCATGGGCGCCGCCATTTGCGTTCCTTATTTGGGCCTGGGTAGTCCACGTAAAGTTTTACGTAGACTACGGTGAAAATAAGGGCAACGCAAATAGCGGGGGGTGGCGGAGAATTTCACCAACAATTTCGGGGGGCTGAATGCGTTGGCATTCGGCCTCCCCGAGATTCGTGGAGAAATTCACGGCCATCCCTAGTTGTGAATTTGGTAAATTTTTATCTAAACTGAACTGAACTGAAATTCTCATCCATCTCTAATCACATTTGGTTTGGTGAATCACATCCACAGGTCACATCCACCTATCCTATAACATCTTTGTTGCCCAGCAATGGACCAGCCACATGCCATGGATTTACTTTACTTTACTTCACTTTCTGCAGGCAAATAAGGAAAGCCCATCAAGTATGAAATGAGGGATATCCTTCCTACACCTAAGTCGCATGTTTGAAAGATTCCTGCACTGAGCAGAGGGTTGGACTTGAAAGTCTTATAGGCCCCTTCCAACTCTACTATGCTATGATTCTATGATTCTTGCTGAGGAAGGTAATAGGTTTGCTACAAGAACTTGGCCATCAGTCTTTATTTGGCCCTCTTGTTAACTAAGGGGGCCGTCCTATGCATGTTTAGAAAGAAAAAAGTCCTACAGCTCCCAGCATTCCACAGTCAACATGGCTTGCTGGCGAATGCTGAAAGTTATAGGACCTTTTTCTGTCTAAACATGCATAGGATTCTGCCCTAAACGTGCAGTCTCCTATACACAACTTATCTGGGAATAAACCCCATTGAACTCAGTGGGGCTTATATCTGAATAGACAGGATTGCACTGTTAGTTACTAACTAGTATTGTAGCTAGTGGAGAAGAATGAACAAATTTTAAATGTTCACAGGAGTGTTGCCCTATTTTTTTCCCCATCTTCTGCACAGTATCTTTGATAGAAATAGATGTTATAACTGAGAGGCCCCTCATTGCCTTAATGCTGCATCTTTCTCTTCTGGAAAAATATAAAATAAAAATTGGATAGCACTTAGTTTTCTAAAGTGATTTTCCTTCATGGCTTTCTGGGTCAAACCCTCTTTTTGTGAGAGTACTATTTTTAGGTAATAATGATTTCCACTCAGGATGACACCAACCCTGAATCTGGTTGCAATATGCCTAGGATGAAAGAAAGAAAATGACTTCTTTTTTAAAAAAATAAACACAAAATATCCAAACCCCAAATATTGTGAGGGATCTATCTATCTATCTATCTATCTATCTATCTATCTATCTATCTATCTATCTATCTATCATCTCTATCACAGGAACATAGAAAATGATCCAAATATTTAACCATCGAAGTCCCACGTTTTATATATAGTGCTCTCCATTGAAAGTAAATTACCTAAGGAAGGCTACCACATCTTCAGTTCCCTCTGCGGTATTGGATATTAGGAGGCACAGAAATAGAGCTCGTAAAATATTTCCATTAATAAGCTCTCCTTCCTGTATCCTTCACCTTTCTGTTATCCTTCACTGGAACACTCAATTCATATATGTGTGTGTATTTTTTCAAAAAGAAAAAAAAAATAGACTAACAGGAATCAAAAGCTGTACAATACAGATGCGACTTCAGCGATCTGAATCAGGGCTGTTTTTAACTTCATTAAATTGCTGTCATATGGTGTCTGCTGACATGCCTCAGACTTTGGAGAGTTTTACCCATCAGGTATCCTCTAAGATTGTTAACAAGAACAGCAACTCTCATTAGGGGTTCCCCAAAAGCAGCTAATTAAGGGACAAAGGTTGCTCAGATTGTGACAATTACACCTGTAGGTCTCTGTAGAAATACCAAAATCGCACACCAGCGTATGTTTGGTTGCTTAGAACAAGAAATAAAGACCCAGTCCATTAAAAAAAATGAGAGGCAGAAAGCTGTCAACCATTTGAAAAGCTTTAGGAAAATGATCATCCAATTAGTGGCTATGATCAAATCAGGCATGAACTCTCTCTGGATGGCTCCATAATTTTCCTTCTTGCATGGTGTAATTTCATATAGCTCAAATGAACTCATGAGAGGTAATTCAGTTCCAAACAGTTTTCTCATCACTGCTAATTATACTAATACATTGAAATGCCTCCTACAAAATGCATGAGCCCTTTAAGCCACCTCATTAATGTGATATAATTTTTGCTAGAATATATATATCAAACCTATTATCACCACAGGTTTTCTTTATCATTTTTTTTCAAGATGTCTATCAAAATCTTTGAAAAAGTAGACTTCTTGGATTGGGCTTTCTCATAATTATCCTTTTATTTGAACTGCAGTTGTCTACTGTTGCATTTTTTAAAAAAGTGCTAATACTATAGAGTATTGATAGAGGTATTGCTTTTACCCAATCGTCCCCCCCCCCACAATACTTGATTCCTCATTTTTCCCCCAATCGTAGCTGATTCTTTAAATGGCAAATGGTGCATGCAATAATGTGCAAAAATGAGTTATACAAACTGAAAGCAGGGGTGTAAAAAGAAGCATCATCGGAGACTAAAATAAAGACAGATTTTATGGTATTTATGTCAGTTAATTTAACTGCTGGTAGGGGCCTTTGTTGAAACATGAGTTAGTTCCAGTGTTTAACCTTGCAGCATTAATTTATGCTTTATGGCATGAGTACTTCATCACTCCCTCCTTGGAAAAGACAGTTATCTCATTAGCTGGAATTTAATGAAATGCAAGGATACACTTCTTAATTTCAAAGATTACTGTAACACAAATCAGGTGTAAATCTCAGGCTGACTATACTCTCCCTTTCTATGTTAAAAAAGAGGTTCATTTTGCAATAATTTCATAAAAGTTCCTTTGGTGGGATATATGTTACAGCAGCTATTTGAAAGGCATGCCTCATATGTAAAAGTTAGCTTAACTCTGCATTCAGTCATACTAACGACAATTAAGATCTCAGCAAAATCTAACTTTTAGAATCCATGATTACTGCCATGAACATTAGGGGGTTAAAAATGTTGATTTCACTGGGGGGAAATCACTTTCTAAAGATTTGGCTTAAATTATGAATGTGTTCAAATTTTACAACACAAAAGGATAACCAGAGCAATCTTTTATTTGTTTTACTAGCAGATTATAGTTCTTAATACTGAAAGAGGTGAGCATTTTGTTACATAATTCCTCTATCAAATAAGGAATGGAGAATGATGAACAATAGCCACAGATATTCTAGAACGATCTCCAAGTCTTTTCCATCTGTGATGGGGTACTTCATCCCTCTACCTTGATAGATACTTTGGGACTCCCATTCTTTGACAGTACCTGCAAAACGTAGGGTAGGGTTTGCATCTATTAACAAGAATGTTCACAGAATGGCACATCACAAAATACTTCTGAAGATAGTTGCATTTCTTGAAGGGCATCCTATACCATTTCTTTTCTGAATTCAATCTTTCATCCCTTTTTGGTGGAGATTCATGAGACCAGGGAGGATGAAATATGTGCCACCATGCTCCTCTCCCCACTGCAGCCCCGTGTGCATTCCCAAATCTGCTCTGGAGGTTCGGGAGAACTTCTGGAGCAGATTTGTAGGGGTGTGCAGGGAGCTACAGGTGAGAGGAGAGGATGGGAAAGTTCAGTTTTGTGATGTTGGATTTAAGCCATAGAAATGAAACATCACCAACTTTGTACATTGATTGTAAATTAATGTTATTTGCCATTTGCCATAATATAGTGAATGCAACAGGTTTCCACGAATAAATGTTTGGTTGTTATTGCATGAGTGTAAGTGTGGGAGACAGGAATGGACAGCATCCAGTGATTCAACAATGTAGAACTGTATGCATTGCCCCATATGGATCCCTGTGTTTCAGCCAGTGCCATGTGCTTAGAGGCATACAACTCTGTGGGTTGGATACAGGTTGAAGCAAGTGCAAGTGAGCTAGGAGAAGCAGACTTCTTCACATCATCCTCTCCATGGCAGCCCCTCCAACCCCCCAAAAAGGCTACATGGGGGGCTCAGCTGAATGGTGTGAGCTGTGGTGTGGGGGGAGGGGGAACCTTCCATAAGCAGAACTCTTCTGCCCCTGGAAGGCAAATCCTTGTCTGAGACTTAGATCGTATTCAGAGGTCCTCCCACCTTCTGATGGGAGGATGGGAGGATGGGGCAGATGGTGGGGCAGGTGGTCTTTTTAGTGATATCTCCCAGGCTCCTGAATTATCTCCCCCAGGAGGTCCCCTTGTCTTCCTTCCCCTCCCTTTCGGCCTTCTGGTGGAGGGTAAAAACCCTCTTATTTAAGAGAGCCTTTGGTACTATGAAGATTTAATTACCTATTATTGCTGCTCATATTTATTCTATGACTGTTGCTACATACTTATTTGTATGCATGTAGCAGCAGTGACATCATAAATATGAGCAGCAATAATAGGTAACTAAATCTCCATAGTACCAAATGCCTTCTTACATTATTATGCTGCTATGTAGTGTATTTAATTATTTTACTGTTGTTGCTGCTGCTGCTGCTGCTATTATTATTGCATTAATTGTAGTTTTGGTGGATTTTTATTTTGCTAGCCATTTTGTGTATCTTATATGTAAAAACGCAGAATAAAAATATTTTAATGAAAAAATAAACATATCAGGGGTGCAATCATAGAGTGGGCATTCGGCTGGCTGAGGGACCATAGGAAGCAGTGTAAATTCTGCTCCATCAAGGAAAGAGAGCGGCCCCTGATATGCCCACAGGAAGCTCCATGAGTGTAGATGTCCCATTGTTGGTTTTCTGGCAGTGGTGAGGATCAAAATGGGGTATTCTGGGGGTGTATCAGGGTGGCCAAGGATCCACAGCATCCTGTGTCAACTTGTTTCCCCAACATGCTCCTGCCAAAGGGTCCCAAACTATGATAGTCCTCATGCTCAGAGAGCTTCGGCTATTGGGCGGTATAGAAATGAAATAAATAAATAAAATAAATAAATGCTGCCATAGTAATTTCTCTCCCATTGCAGTCAATGGGAGGAAAATAAAAAAATCCATGCATCCCACCTCCCGTCCTGGCTGCTGTGAGTCAATAAGGCTTTGGATGTGGTGGTTGCTCTGCCACGGATTCCCACCCTCCCACCAACCCACAATAGGATTGATATGTAAATGTTTACCATAATCATGCACTCATCACTAAGGGGGGGGGGAATGAAAAATGTACCCCAAAATGCAGGTAACTGATGTCATCTATTGTATGCAAATAGACATGCTGATGAAACTTCAGAAAAGTGTAGAACAATGAAAATGTTTATGGAGATATTCTCTTTGATACCAACAGTTCATACTAGGAATTAGTTTCAGGTTTGCTAGTTCATGGAAGCACTGGTAGCAGAAAGCTACAAGGAAACCCCCCCATCAGATGATTTTCATGGATATGATTCAGAACATTAATACCTTAATTTGCATAAAATGAGTTACATATTGCTGCAGTAATTTAATTTGTTTGACCAGGAGTTTGCAATTGTGAAATACAGTTTCAGAAAAGCCAGTGAAGAGTCTTGAACATCTTCTCCAAATGGCTGATTTCAGTTAATGTGAAATCAGAGAGGTTTAATTATAAGGCAGGACCAAGTCATGGCAGTGCAAATTTTGGAAGGTAGGAACGATAACAGCCCATTGAACAACACCCTACATCAACTTTCCCCAAACTGGCGCCCTCTAGATGTGTTGGACTACAATTCCCACAATCCCCAGCAGGCAGGGACATGGTGGCCAGGGGTGGTGGGATTTGTAGTCCAACCCATGTGGAGGTTGCCAGGTTGGGGAAAACTGCTCTAGATCTATATGCCAGGCTGTGAGTGTGTGATATATCTGAACTCCACATTCTGAAAGTTTATTTTTATTGTCCTCTGAGTGGGGAAAAATTTCCACAGACGAAATCAGGAAAATATTAAACCTAGGAGAGGAATAATTTATGGGGATATAATTATTAAAGAAGCAAAAAAAGAGGTAAGAGAATTGCGTACTTTTCCACGAAATATTACAAGCTGAAGATATGGATGGACAAAAGGAAGGGACATTATCCAATCAATGTAAGAAATTGAAGCATGTGATTAACTTAAAGGTGCTCAGTTTGTGCTGGATTTTTCCCAGGGTATCTCCTCCACAGCTCCAAAGTTGATTCAGTAAACATCTGTACCTTACTGAGATGTAAAGTTGTGAAAATGAAATATATAAATGGGTTAAATTATTATTAATCACATTAATATCCTAACAACCTGACCCTAAATATCTTCACCAAGTTTGACATATCTGCCTGCAACAGCAACACAGCATTCTTGTAATGCTGAGCTAGTGCAAAAATTTGTAGTGCTATGTGAACTCCTTTCAGATAGATTCAGAATTGACGCTGTATTTATGAGCTTCCTTGGTGAGCATTTGGGAAAAAAGCTCATCTTTCCATGTCTTGCCTCCTGACTTGTAATGTAAACTGATGGTGCTGCGCACATATATAGTATATCACTGTATTGCCTCTGGAGTGCCCTGCACCCACCCTACCCAACAGCATTAGCCATGGTGGTGAGATGATTGGAAACTCAACACACACACCTTCCAACAAAGGCTCCTTGGAACAAGTGAGAATTTTTGATCTTGATGAGAGACAAACACATAATAACAGTGCTTCAGGATTTGGGCAAAAGGGTGTCTGGAAAAAGATTGTTGTATTGTTATTGTAGCTGAAATTCGTCTTAATAGTATATTATAAGTTGTGATTTTAATAGAGAATTGAGCAGGGGGTTGGACTCGATGGCCTTGTAGGCCCCTTCCAACCCTACTATTCTATTATTCTATGATTCTATCTGTGATTTTAATAGTATATTTTAAGAGGTGATTTTAATACTGTTATCTGTAAATCCCTATTATATTAAGCAGCAAAAATTAATAAACAAACAAAAAACAAACGAATAAGATGCCTTCGCTAGACCCCCTTGCCTTTGCCCCGCTGCCCATGTCCTTGCCCTCTCTCTTTGGGCTGAATGTGCCCAGCTGCCCAGGGGGAGAGGGCAAGGTGTAGAGGAGAGCCTGCTGTTCCTTCTCCTTGCTGCTGTCACTGCATGCTGCCTTAAAAGGGACAGGTGAACAGGCAGCAACAGTAAGGAAGAGGAGCACCAGGGCCAGAGGGCTCAAGGATTGGCTGCAGGCCCTATGCTTCATCATAAGAAGATGAGACAAAACGCCTATCTAGTCCAACATTCTGTTTGCACAGTGGCCAGCCAGATGCCTATAGGAAGCCCACAAGTAGGACATGAGTGCAATAGCACTTGTGTTCCTCTGCAACTGGTATACAGAGGAATACAGCCTCTGATACTGGAGGTCCTATAAGCCATCATGACTAGTAACCGTTGGTAGCCTTATCCATGAATTGAAAGCCATCCAAGTTGCTGGCCAACATGACATCTTGTGATAGGGAATTCCACCATTTATTTAAGCACTGTACGAAGAAGTACTTCTGTCCTGAATCTCCCACTATTCACTTCATGGAATGACCCCATGTTCTAGTATTATGGGAGAAGAAGAAAAATGTCTCCCTATCCACTTTCTCCACACCGTGAATAGTTTTGTACACCCCTTCATGGATCACTGCCTTGTTGTGGCGAAGGGGCTTGTGTAACTCAGTGAAGCCATAAGCTATGCCATGCAGGGCCACCCAAGACGGACAGGTCATGGTGGAGAGTTCTGACAAAATGTGGTCCACTGGAGGAGGAAATGGCAACCCACTCCAGTATTCTTGCCAAGAAAACCCCATGGAACATATCACAAGGCTAAAAGATATGATGCCAGAAGATGAGTCCCACAGGTTGGAAGGTGTCCAATATACTATTGGGGAAGAGCAGAGGGAATTTCCAAGTAGCACCAGAAAGAGTGAAGCGGCTGGGCCAAACCCGAAAGGACACTCAGCTGTGGATGTGTCTGGTGATGAAAAGAAAGTCTGATGCTGTAAAGAACAATATTGTTTAGGAACCTGGAATGTAAGATCAATGAAATCTGGAGGTGGTCAAACATGAGATGGCAAGACTGAACATCGACATCTTGGGAATCAGCGAACTAAAATGGACAAGCATGGGCAAATTTAATTCAGGTGACCATTATATCTACTACGGTGAGCAAGAATTCCTTAGAAGAAATGGAGTAGCACTCATAGTCAACAAAAGGGTGGGAAAAGCAGTACTGGGGTACAATCTCAAAAACGACAGAATGATCTCAGTACGAATCCAAGGCAAACCATTCAACATCACAGTAATTCAAGTCTATGCCCCAATCACTGAGGCCGAAGAAGCTGAGGTTGATCGGTTCTATGAAGACCTACAACACCTTCTAGAATTAACACCAAAAAAAGATGTCCTCTTCATCATAGGGGATTGGAATGCTAAAGTCGGAAGTCAAGAAATCACCAGGATAACAGGCAAGCATGGCCTTGGTGTACAGCATGAAGCAGGACAAAGTCTAATAGAGTTTTGCCAAGAGAACACGCTGATCATACCAAACACTCTTTTCCAACAGCACAAGAGGCAACTCTACACATGGACATCACCAGATGGTCAATATCGAAATCAGATTGATTATGTCCTTTGCAGCCAAAGATGGAGAAGCTCTATACAGTCAGTAAAAACAAGACCTGGAGCTGACTGTGGCTCAGATCATGAGCTGCTTCTTGCAAAATTTCGGCTTAAATTGAAGAACGTAGGGAAAACCACTAAACCATTCAGGTATGACCTCAATCATATCCCTTATGAATATACAGTGGAGGTGAAGAATAGATTTCAGGGATTAGACCTGATAGACAGAGTGCCTGAGGAACTATGGACGGAGGTCTGTAACATTGTTCAGGAGGCAGCAACTCAATCCATCCCAAAGAAAAAGAAATGCAAGAAAGCGAAGTGGCTGTCTGATGAGGCTTTACAAGTAGCTGAGGAAAGAAGGGAAGCGAAAAGCAAGGGAGAAAGGGGAAGATATATCCAACTGAATGCAGATTTCCAGAGAATAAATGAACAATGCAAAGAAATTGAGGAAAACAATAGAATGGGAAAGACTAGAGATCTTTTCAAGAAAATCGGAGGTCTCAAGGGAACATTTTGTGCAAAGACGGGCATGATAAAGGACAAAGAAGGCAGGGACCTAACAGAAGCAGATGAGATTAAGAAGAGGTGGAAAGAATACACAGAAGGACTATAGGAAAGATCTGAATGTCCCTGATAGCCATGATAGTGCGGTCACTGAACTTGAGCTGGACATCCTAGAGAGTGAAGTCAAGTGGGTCTTAGGAAGCATTAGTAACAACAAAGCTAGCGGAGATGACAGTATTCCAGCTGAGCTATTTAAGATCCTAAAAGATGATGCGGTTAAAGTGTTGCACTCAATATGCCAACAAATGTGGAACACTCAACAGTGGCCGCAAGACTGGAAAAGCTCAGTTTACATTCCAGTTCCAAAGAAGGGCAATGCCAAAGAGTGTTCAAACTACAGTACAATTGCGCTCATTTCACATGTCAGCAAGGTGATGCTCAAAATCCTACAGGTTAGGCTTCAGCAGCATGTGAACCGAGAACTACCAGAAGTACAAGCGGGGTTCCAAAGAGGCAGAGGAACTAGAGATCAAATCGCCAACATTCGCTGGATCATGGAGAAAGCAAGAGAATTCCAGAAAAGCATCTATTTCTGCTTCATTGACTACGCTAAAGCCTTTGATTGTGTGCATCACAACAAATTGTGGCAAATTCGTAAAGAGATGGGAGTACCAGACCACCTTACCTGTCTCCTGAGAAACCTGTATGAGGGTCAAGAAGCAACAGTAAGAACCAGACATGGAACAACCGATTGGTTCAAAATCGGGAAAGCAGTATGACAAGGCTGTATATTGTCGCCCTTCTTATTTAACTTATATGCAGAGTACATCATGAGAAACGCCAGGTTGGATGAATCACAGGTCGGAATTAAGATTGCCGAGAGAATGATCAACAACCTCAGATACGCAGACGATACCACCCTAATGGCAGAAAGCGAAGAGGATCTAAAGAGCCTCTTGTTGAGGGTGAAAGTGGAGAGTGCAAAAGCTGGTTTGAAACTCAACATTAAAAAATTGAAGATCATGGCATCTGGCCCCATCACTTCCTGGCATATAGAAGGGGAAGAAATGGAAGCAGTGACAGATTTTATTTTCTTGGGCTCCAAGATCACGGCAGACGGTGACTGTAGCCATGAAATTAAAAGACGCTTGCTCCTTGAGAGGAAAGCTATGGCAAACCTAGACAGCATAGTAAGAAGCAGAGACATCACCTTGCCGACAAAGGTCCGTCTAATCAAAGCTATGGTTTTCCCAGTAGTAATGTATGGCTGTGAGAACTGGACTATAAGGAAGGCCGAGCGATGAAGAATCGATGCTTTCGAACTGTGGTGCTGGAGAAGACTCTTACAAGTCCCCTGGACTGCAAGGAGGTCAGATCAGTCCATCCTAAAGGAGATCAACCCTGAGTGCTCATTGGAAGGACAGATACTGAAGCTGAAGCTCAAATATTTTGGCCACCTAATGCGAAGAGAAAACTCCCTGGAAAAGACCCTGATGCTGGGAAAGACTGAAGGCAAAAGGAGAAGGGGACAGCAGAGGATGAGATGGCTAGATAGCATCACTGATGCAATGAAAATGAACTTGAGCACACTCCAGGAGAGAGCGGAGGACAGGAAGGCCTGGCATGCTATGGTCCATGGGGTCACGAAGTGTCGGACACGACTTAATGACTGAACAACAACAACAATTATGTCTCCCTGTCCTCATCTTTTTCCTTAACTAAACAGTTCCAGATGTTATAACCTTTCCTTATAGAGAAGTTGCCCTAGCTGCCAGATCATTTTGGGTGCCCTTTTCTGCACCTATTCCAACTCTCAAGTATCCCTTTTGAGGTGCAGTGACCAGAACTGGGCACCATATTCTAACTGTCGTCGCACCACAGATTTGTATAAGGGTAGTATGAGATTGATTTGAGTGTGAGCTAGGGATGGGTGCTTTCTCCCACATTTTTTTAAAAATCTAAAACACTTGCTTTCCCTTTTATGAAGAAATTTGTGGATTTTGGTAAATTCTTATAAAAAAATTAACTGAATGGAATTCTCACCCATCTGCACTGGCCAAATTCAATAGCTACAGCCATTCATAACATGCAGAGGACCATGTTGTCCCTGCCAATCAGGTAGCTGTTAAAGATGTGAAATCTTCCAGAAAAAAGAGATAGCAACTCTAATTCAAGACCGCAAACGTTGCTGAATATACAGGGGTTCCAAATCAGACTTCTAAGAGCTAAAGCATTCAAAACTCTCTGCCCAGATGGACTAATAAATCAGTTTCCTTTTCTCCCACATTAATTTTCCCCTCCCTGTTTATGAAGTAATTGTAAATTTTGTTCATATATATATATATATATATATATAAAAGTAAGATTCTTACCAATTCTTAGTGTGGAACTTGGTAGGTGCACCACGTTCTAGTGCTGTCCCTGCTACATAAAGCATTTGCAGGGAAACAATCAAGAAAAATGGATAAGCTATTCATGGCTTAAACAGTACTTTAAATCCATATCTAACCCCTATGTCTTCCCCCATTTTTACTCTAGAGTAGATGCAGGGGAGCTGATCTGGCTTTTAAAAGCCCCCCCCCCCATGTAAGGGTCCTAATCCAGATCAGGCCCCTGGTGCCTACTCTACAGTAAAAATGAAAGAAAGATGCAGATTTAAAGCAATGTCTCTTTTGGCCCTCACCAAACAAAATTCAGGTTGGTTGTGTGATCTGACCACACATGGTATTTAATAGCAATCATTGAGCTTCATTGATAGTAAAGGGTTAACATTAAAGAACTTCACATATGCCTCAAAGCAGCTGGTTTTGCATTTCATGTGATTTCAAAGCAATTTGAGAGTAAGGGGAATATTAAATATTATTAATATTATATTTAATTTTAAATATTAAAAGCTATGCTTGTGTCTACAAAGTGCTAACCGCACATAAACAGAATCTTGTTTAACTTTCCAAGTTGGAGAAGAACTTCTGGGGGAAATGGTGGTCTTTTCAAAATACAACTTTTATTTTTTTTATTTATTGCATTTATATCCCGCCATTTTTCCTCTTGCAAGGAACCCAAGGCGGCTTACATTATCCTCCTCCTCCTCTCCATTTTATCCTCACAACAACAACCCTGTGAGGTATATTGGGCTGAGAGTCTGTGATGGGCCCAAAGTCACTCAGTGAGCTTCCATGGCTGAGTGGGGACTCAGAACCCAAATCTCCTGGCTCCCAGTACAACACTGTCACCACTACACCACACTGGCTCTCTCTACCAGCTAGTAAAACTGAGCTTTACTAGCTGGTAGAGTAATTATGACTTTCAGCACCATCTCGGCTAACAATGAGTACGTCCAGTTCAATTCTACAGTATATTTCTGGCACAGGAAGTCCTAGGACTGGACCATTAACAATGCAATCCCTATACATGTCTACCCAGAGGTAAGTCCCATTGAATTCAGTAGGGCTTATGTCCAAGTAAGTGGGTATAGGATTGCAGCATAAGTGAATAATACTAATACTAATAATATACATGTCAGAAGAATGCCATACAACTGTACAGTCACAAGAAAATACATTGAATAAGTTTCTAGCCCAACTTTGACCTTATTTAGAATCATACTAGTTTTTGTTAGTTTCTCAGGATTTTTTCTTCTTAAAAAGAAAGGTTTTTTTATGCCTTCTTTGAAATATATGAACCTTTTAATGTGTGGATAACTTATTCAGCTCCTAAATTTAAATGCCTTGTGGGTGTAATTTTTCTATTTTAGTTTAATTCTATAGCTGCCTTCACATTGTCTGAAATATATTATTCATTGTCTCCAAATTATAACTGGGCTGATGTGTTAGCATATAAGTTCTTCAATTCATTTTAATGTTTTAACCATTTATATGGCAGGAGCAAGTAGTACATTGTTTTCTCAAAGATGTCAGCAGAAAGAAAGAACCAGGCAGAATACTGTTAATGGTATTAACAGGTGTTTCAAATTGACTATATATCTGGTGTTCTAGCAATATCACTTATGGAAATGTTTGCAGTAACTGCTTCTAAAAGTAATTATATTTTGAATTGATATTTTCAGCAAACATATCAGTTCAAAATATGTATGACCTGATCCAGAGGCCCATGCACCCTGAGCGGTGCACAGCAGATATCAGCATGTGATAAGCAAGGGGAAGACAGACTTCAGGTTTCTGGGCTTGGGAACTGAAAAACTGATTGAAAAGAGTGCTGGATATGGATGGTGCGAACACCCGATTCTGTCCGGAAATCTGGCGGAATCCCGCTTCCCTGCACCTGGAGCCCTGCTCGCCAAGCCCGTGCCCCCTCTCGCACCCTGCCTGTGCTCGATGAGCGGCCTGCACTCACTCTGGTGGCCTCGTTGAGCTCCGCGGTTGCCATTTTTTGAAAAATAAAAGGGCGATAGCAAAAATGCACATATTTTCATGTGCATGAAAATGGACATTTTGCACAAATGCATTTTCACGCATAGGCGAATGTGCATATTTTTGCAATCACCAGTTTATTTTTTAAAAAATGGTGACTGCAGAGCTCGACAAGGCCACTGGGATGAGTATGGGCTGCTCGCTGAGCATGGGAAGGACTTGAATGTGGTCCGGGAACTGGCAAGTGGGGGCAAGGGCTGGGTGGGCATCCAGAGAACCCAGACAGGGGTACGTTCGCACATCCCTATGGCTGGACCAATGACAGTAAGACTGCACTCCTATTCATGTTTAGACAGAAAAAGTTCTACAACTCCCAGAATTCTGCAGTGCGTATGGCTTGCTGGGGCATTCTGGGAGTTGTAGCCCTTTTTTCTTTCTAGACATGCATAAGATTGCACCCTAAGTTACTGCTTGGAAGGGACTTGAATAAAATAGAGACACGGTCTAGTTAGGTTAACTGGATGCATTTTGGTTGTTTTATTACCCTGTTGCTCATAAGGTTTTTTATGGTGTGTGTGTGTGTATCTATTGAGATTTTAAAACTTTTTCCTATGACATTTTTCTTCAGTAAATGTTAGATTTTGTTGTTATAAATGTTATGGTCTCTTGTTCTGGTACCGTTTTGGGTCTAACAGCCAAAGACCCCAAACAGCCATGGACGAGCTAAAGCAGAGACCTGAGATGTAGAAAGTTTTAGGAGTGGTTTGATGGAGGCAGCCAGAGAAATAAAGATTTCCACCTGGTGGCAGTGGAAAAGGTCAGCGGTGCCTTCAAATGTAACCTCACTTTCCCTACCAACAACTCTGTGGGGTGATAGAAACCATGGGAGCTGGGTTCATACACACAGTATTGGATGAGGAAGAAAGACCACAAAGCTGACCACAACTAGCATGCGGTGCCTCCAGCCTACTGGGACCATATTCCTCGAAAGAAGGTGAGGAAAAACCAGTGAGCAACTTATAAAACAAGAACTAGGATTTATTTAAGAGGAAAAGGAAAAGGGGGTGGGGAGGAAGCAAAACATGCATCCAAAAGAATAAACAATTCAAAGTAAGTTTCTAAACTATAAGGAAGGGAGTCTGATGGTGATATATTCCACAAAGGTAGATTATTTCTTAAAACCTATCTGTAGCAGTGTAGTCCAGTAATAACTGTACATCTCAGTTATTGACCATTGGTTATGGACAGCCACTGCTGTCTGGTAACTGGGGAAGGGCAGAATGCTGCTGCTGCTTTCTTTACTCAGCTGCCTCGGGACCCATATTTTCTGTCTCTGTGTCTTCACAGATTCCTCTCTTCCCCATCTCTGTTTCCTTTATATCCTTAGAATCTCTCCTCACAATATTTCTCTCCCTTTACATTGTCCCCTCAGAATGTTCCTACAGTGGCCCATCAGAGTAAAAAAGAGTAGAGAAGCTGGCATTCCACCACAGGCTGCAATCACACTTCATTCTATTCCCCTCCCAAAATCTGAATATGAAGTTATGAATGTCATAGGCTAAAATGGGGTGAAAAATCACATTTTTGTCAAAACCTGCAAATACCTTATAATTCCTCTAGGACAAAGCACATACTACACCTTCTCCCTTAGCTAAGATGACAAACTGTTTCCCCCAAACCCATTTAAGTCTATGGAAAAAACAGACAATACCTGTCAAACTGCTGGTGGGTACTCATAAAACTTTAAATGATATATGTCATTTCTTGCTCTTTCTATCTCAAAATAGGCACGAACCACCCTCAAACCCACCTGTCCTACACTGCCAAGTTTCAGATCAGTCTGTTCATCTGTTTTATCAATATAAGCCATAAAACATACCCCCCCCCCCCAATCTCTGGTTAAAATGGTGGAATGCAATGCAGCCAACTCACCTTTAACATAGGGCCACTACAGTGGTCCAATAATAATTCTGAATCCAAGAATTTGTTTTGAATATCAGAACTGATTGACATTCACAGTTCTTCCACACACAAATTCACTCCTGGTTACCATCACCCCAGGTTTCTTCATTTAAGCACTATAATTTATTCAGGGGAGGAAGGAGTAATTTTGTTACCATCATTAAATGATAAGGTGAGCAGGAGGTCGATTAGGTTCTACTGGGTGATTTGCAATAGATCACCAAATTGCTATTGTTAAACTCCCAATTGTTTAACAAGAGCAAAAAAACCCCTCCACCCAAATTTTGGCTGCTGAAATAAAGCAATCTGGCAGGCAGGGGTAGAAACCAGGAATCCATTTTTGTGTGAGCTCAGCTTTAATACTGAAAACAAATTCCCAGGCTGTGATGCACTTAGAGGTGCCTCATTCCTTAATTCCAGGTCTATGTCTGTGAATGTCATTCAGTTCTGATCCTCAAAACAAATTCCTTGATTCAGAATTTTGATTGGGCCACTGTAGTGGCCCTATATTAAAGGCGAGTTGGCTGCCTTACATTCTGCCATTATAACCAGAAATTAGGGTGGGAGGTGGTAGTTTTTATGGCTTACACTGATAAAATAGCTGAACATCCAGCACAACCTACATCCCACCACCTGGTAGCAGGCAACATGGAGGCGGCAGGAAGCTTCCAGATGCATATGTGAATTAAAACAAGGCAAAACTGAGGTTGTGAAGTGCAAGAGGATTGGGGGAGGCCACAGGACTTGCTAAGACCCAGGGGAAATTCTTTTCACAAATTTATATACACTTCCCCACAAAAATTTTGAAGCAGTGAACATAATGACACCATCAGCACCAAAATATAGCAATGAAATGCAACAATAAAATGATCACTAATTGACAGTAACACTATAACTTTAAATGTCTGTTTCATACCTTAGGGAAAGTCTGTGTAAAGAGATAGGTCTTAAGGAAACATAAACATTAAAACTGTAGATGCTGGTCTGATGTTAGTTGGGGGCATGTTCCAGAGGGTTGGTGCTGCAACGAGGAATATTCAGATTGTATTTAATCTGTTCTGCATGTGTTCCATGGATTGGGTGGAGTTTTAAGGTCCGTCATTCACAAACCCATGGATTCAGACTTTTTTTTCCTCTTTCAGAAAATTATGTAAATAAACTTGCAATAAGTTACGGAAGTATGGAATTTACATAACAATTTACAGAATTTACATATTTATGTTATTTTTTTTTAAAAAAGCTTTAAAAGTGGCGTATTCATTATCATGTTCATGAATTGTGTAATGTTCTTCATCTAACTTGCAGTTTCGTCTACAAAGTTATGTGAATTTCAGTGCTTTTTTTAAAAGCCACATGTCCACGGAACCTGCCTGATGCGCAGATACTGGTCAGATGTAGAATCTACTAACTGGATTACAAGAAATCCAGACTCATTTCAGTCAAGTTTCGGATTTCTCCAACATCCCAGGCTGTGGCACTACATGTTCTGTTACTAGTGCTCACAAGGTGAACCTCAGGAGCATTCAGCACCATCAAAAGTGCTCCTTCTGAGGATCTCAAAGGTTGAGCAGGGACATAAAAGGCGAGGTGATCCCTAAGGTAACCTGGGATAACTATATGGGGTGGCACCCTCTGCATACACCCAACTGGCGTCTACTACTGGGCATACATGACATATATTAAGTGCTATGCTCCTATCAGGGCCAAAACAGGCATTACTTTAAATCTGTGCCTAGCAGCTATGTCTTCTTTCCCGATTTTTACTCCAGAGTAGGTGCAGAGGCCCTGATCTGGATGCAAGTCCTAGTATGTGTGCGTGCGTGGAGGTAGGGGTCTGTTTTGGCTTGCAGTGCGAAGTTTCAGGGGTTCAGTGCCTTCCCTGGTTTGGTTTCCTTTGGAATGGTCACTAAAGGCTTTCTGCCATTTTGTAGTATCTGTGCTTATTTTCATATATACAGTTTCAGCACAGGTAAGATGTTCACAGTTTAACACTCCAAGTACTGCAGGATTGGGTAGAGAACAGAGAACAGTCCCTTCTGAGTCTGAATCTCGCTCTTCAAAAACTGCCAGTCCGATATTTTGTTTCCTCCTTACACGCAGACCTTGATTACCACATTCCTTAGGGCGGGGGGAAGAGGCATCACATTCAGATATTTACTGGCCATTGAGAAGGGTCAGCCATCAGTTAATCTTTGTAACAGAAGGGAAACTGCCAGGGTAAGCTTGTCAAACAAGTTTGACAATTTTAACCGTCTCTTCTTACAAGCACAGATACACAAGAGTTGGGAGGATTCCCAAATGATCATCCAGCTCAACCTTCAATCCCATAATAGTACAGTTTGCCTCCAATTTTTTAAAACTCTTGTAAATGAGAAGGCTCATATCCCATCATCCAAGTAATCTTCCATATATACAAAATGTCATAGTGATAGCAGAGATCATCTTGAGTTTATTATAAATTGAGTTTATTGATTGCGGGGGGGTTATCACAGATAACAGACACGTACCCTAACTATAGAACTATATCCTACAGCTTGATTATATACATACAGATACAGATGAGCGGAGATTATTAAATCCAAGTTGGAAACTGTATGCAAAGTCTGAATGATTAAGGGTGCAATCATATACATATTCAGTTGGAAAACAGCCCTGCAACTCCCAGCATGCCCCAGCCAGCAATGCTGGCAGGGGATACTGGGAATTGTGGGACTTTTTTTCTGTCTAAACACATGTAGAATTGCATCCTAAAGGATAAATCACTGGATAGAAATTCAGGACTCATTTTCCCCTGCTGTGGCCTTTCCATGGGCATCTGTTTGGCTGCTGTGGGAACAGACTGCTGGACTAGATAGGCCTTTCCTCTGATCTGTCAGGGCTCTTTTTATGTTCTTATGGTTCTTTCCCAAATTCCCATAAACTTAAGGAATTCCCATGAGGCTCTTCACCATCTCTGTGCTTGTATGCACAGTTATACAATCCTGCAGAGAAAGGGTAGTATAAATGATGCTATACTCAAGTGTATTCAGCAGCCATTTCCATGCTTGAGGCTGCCATTTCCTAACAGCTATAATAATTCTGAGTTGGCAGAGACTCCCCACATATATAGCCTGATTGACACTATTGTGTGTGTGTGTGTGTGTGTGTGTATATCTATCTTGTACCCACCTAAGTTACTGAGTAGAGGAGTTTGATCGTTCAGAAAAACAGATAAGTTAGCATTTATGAAAATGATGCATTCTGAAGCCTGGTTCTGATGTCATGATAAGATCCTGTTTTCATATCCTGGTTTGGATTTGAACCTTAAGGGCGCAATCCTATGGCTGTTTAGACAGAAAAAAATCCCTACAACTCCAGCTGCGAGTTGTAGGGCTTTTTTCTGTCTAAACATCCATAGGATTGTGACTTGAACCAGTTTCTGGTTTGGATGTCACAGGAAACTGTGACTTAAGAAACCAGGCTATGTTCACAAAAGCCACACATGCAAGTGGAGGAGAAAAGGGAAGAGGCAAGGAGGGTGTACTGCAGGCACACAGCTCATTCCTAATCTGATAAATAATTGTTTATGGAACTGAGAATGTGAAGTCTGAATCAGGCTTCTGACACATATAAGGTGAGGATCTTCATGGGATTTTAAGAAAAGCCTCACCGAAATCTATCATTGTGATTTCATGCCTTAGAGTTTGGATATGGCTTCCAAATTTTGACAGTAACTATTATATTTCCCAGTTTGACAGAGTGAGTAGCCCCACCCAACCCCACCCTGAGTACATAATATATGTGTGTAATATGCTACATTGTATGGCAATGACAGTTGCCATTTTATAAAACGAGGATGGGTAACTGGCAGGTCGTGATGAAATTTTGTCTTGTCTAGAGCAGCCCTATCAATTTTTTAATCAATTTATGGTAAAAAAAAAAAACACCCAACAATTTTACTCACCTTCGTTTTCAGAGGCTGAAACATTCTTCAGTTTCATATTACATCACTTGGATCTTGTACATATAAAGCTCCCACTATGCATTATGAAGCCCTTACTGTTTAATAGCATATGCTTGACTACAGTTTGTGAAGAAAAATACAGTTCTGGTCCCCAAACAAGATAATACATTGGTTCTTGATGTTACAGAAGTTGACTATCCTGATATAAAGTTGACTATTGTCACCTGTTTAAAATACTGAATTGCACCTGTAGTAATTACTAGGGGCAGTATCCTCTCTGCTTACTCCACTGATGTAAAACTAGCGTAGGCAGACTCCAGTGCGATGCCAACAGCCAATGCTGGAGCAACAGGTTTAGTGCACACTATTGGCATTGTGCTCAAGGTCACGTAAGCTAGTGCTGCGTTGGTAGTGTAAGTGGAAAGGCAGTATTGGATATTGCCTCATTATATTATCAAACATGCCAAAGGCCAAGTAAAGGAAGACTCTCTAAATGCTGTACATTTCTGTGAAGGCAGTAAAGTCTATGGTTGAATAAGTGGTTAGAGCAGTGAGACCACTATGAGTTACTCTGCATGGTCACCACAGTATACTGTGTAGTTTATAATCTGTACAAATGTTTAACGTTCTGTAATGTCTTTTCTAAATGCAACATTATACTCAGTGCTTTTGAAGTAAGCATCTCTTTTGTTATAAAGAAGATCCATACAAGCTGCTGGTTTGATATAACCCAGTCAAGTCAAGATGATGTTGCAGCCATATGAAGATCTGCTCTGTGTAGCCAACGGACCCAGGTTCTGCTGAATAATTGTCTTATTTGGCAGTAAGTAAAGCAGAGTGAACAACTGGGCAAATGGTCTTTTGGGTCATTATGTTATTGTGCATCATCTACAATCTATTAATACATTTTGAGCTTGTGTGCATGTCTCGTTAAATGTATTTGTTTTAGACAATTCATTCCTGAAACCCTGTACACTTTTTCAAAGCCACTTTGTAAATCTAACGTTATTTATCATAAATAATTTTATTTATTGAATTTTATTTGCCATCAAGAGAGACAGACACAAATATAATGTTTAAAAAGATGTCTATTGATGTGAGAAAAATGCAAGCCGTGTGGTAGAAGCTCAGTGAGTGGGAGAAATGTAAATGTTCCCTGCATTTTATCTCACATGACAGAATGCATTATGGTCAAAATAGTGTCTACTTGGAGACACAGGTTTCAAAAATCTGCATAATATACACTTTTATGTCTGCTTCTTATTCAGGATGCAAGTATTTGGTTAAATGCCCAACAGTCTCATTTAGAAGGCTTCTCATTTGTAGCACCACCTTGTAGATGTGTAAACAAGATGTATATGGGCGCCATATCCTATAAACTCAATTACAATTAACCGTGGCACAATATAACACCTCCTTATAAATTCCTGAATGCAAAGAATGATGTGATATAGTGATGCGGTATGTACAAATGTGAAAGCTCGCGATTCCCATCAAACAATTAGCTGCCTTTGACACTGAACCTACTTTTCCCACCAATTAGTGCAAACTGCAGGGTGCATGTCTAGGATTCTGCAGGCTGTCAGTGGTGTAATGAAGAATTTAGGACTTTACAATAAGTTCCAAGGCACATTTTGGTTTGTTTCAATTTATACAGTGCCTGTTTAGTTTGCAAAATGTATTTTGTCCTTTGTTCTCCATTTGTACAATGTTAATTCAAACATGTATTTAAAATATATGCCTGTGGCAGCTGGTGTCTGCTTTCTATCTGATCAAAATTCATATTATTTTTTAAAATATTCCAGTACTTTAAAAAAATAGACGCTATCCAAACACCACACTCATGGTTTTCAAAGAGGTGGTGATTAGAGGAGGAAACAGAGCATACTGGTGACAAAAGAGGGCTCCAGTTATGTAAGAAGCCCAGTTATTGCTCTTTGCTACTTCAGGCTTATAAATCTCGACACCTCAGCCTCTCAAGCAATTTAGAAGTAAACTACCCACAGTTGTAGTGATAATTTCAATTATTCATATGGTCAAAGGGATGTGAAGATGAGGTTCAATGGATCTGGTCTAAGAACAGCAAATATGGAGGATGGGGAATCTCCATTGGTCCACATCTTTAAGTGAAACTGACCTAATTCACACTTCCTGGACTAATATGTGTATCGGAACATAGCAATCACTGAAATTGCACTTCTCCAAAGTTTGCTATGCAGTTCTTGGCTCAAAAAAGGAATACAAAAATGTGTATACAGGGGAAGTTGCATAGAAAAATGCATATATTCGGTTGTGTACAGAATGCATATTTAGGGGGAATAGTGTAAAAAAAGAAATGTGAATTTTTATGCCTTTTTGTTTTTTAAAGCAGACTGATGTGGAAATTGAATGGAACAGAATGTGACTGAATACATTTGAAACTGACACAGACCAGACATAGACTGGATCATCCATTCCTAGAAGGAGATCATCACAATGCAGTCAGTTTGCCAAGACTTCACTCTAACCATGTTCACCAGTTTTGTAAAGCAATCATCACCACATCCATTCCATTGCTCTTTGTGGAGAGGTCCTCAGGTATCCACCACACATCCTTATCTCTTCCCCAAAGCTTCTCATCATAAATACAACTTCCCAGTATTTAACCAACACTTGTTCACACTTCCCAGCTGTTCTTCTGACTTGTTGAACAATGTTGCCGCATTTCTTCTCCCCACCATTTCCTCATTGTCTCCTACCATCATATTTAGTTTGGACCAAAGATGGCAAGAATTAGGGATGTTGCAAGAAATTGAGTAGGGCTGTGTGTATAAGCAAACATTCCTTTTCAATTTCTGCAAGCAGATATAGGGAGGGCAACACAGCCCACCTTGAGAGGTTGCCCGCCCCTAATCTGCTCACATCACCCCTTGCAGCCTAGGATGTCATGCCTTTGAAGGCTTCTCCCCACAATCCCTGCTTTCAATGGCATTTGACCACAGGCTGTAAGATGCCCCTCCCTCCATAGCAGCCTGGGATGGGCTGGCCGGTTGGCTGGCAGGGTGGGGAAAGGGCTACTTTGAGCATTCATCTGAGCTATGAAATCCCCCTTCAAGTGTTTCAATGTCTGATTGAGATGTTGATTCACTTCTGGGCAGAGGCAGCTGGTGCCCACTGGCACTGGTGGGGGGCAGAGGACAGATTACTGGGGGTGGAGAACCACAGCAGCCAGCAAGCCATAAAAGGAAAACTGGGGCATGTGAACTTCTATATCATGCCTGTAGAGCATGGGATTATATCATCATCAACATCATCTCATGCTTTTCAGGCATGATCTAGAAGTTCATGTGCCCCAGTTTTCACTTTATGGCTTGCAGCCTGCTGGGCTAGGAATTTGACAGGGTGGTGAGATTCCCAGGAGAGAGCAGAAGAGATGATATGGGGAGGAGCCAGTACCCATGGTGGCAGCCATGCTGGGAAAGTAACGCTGTTTTTTCAGTCAGGCTGGTGGGATGGGAGTTTGATTTGGAAGGTGGGAGGGGGACACAAGCAGGGCTCTGTCATCCCTGCCCCAAGTGGCTGTCCTCCTCTGTTTCTGGGGAGAGTAGCCTTTTGGTCACCTGGCTTTAGCAAGAAGACTTCAAAGTTTCTGCCAGTTTTTCATCCACAGAGAGACTCGTAGGCTTTGCTATCACAAACAGCAGAGGAGAAGGTCAACATTTGAGTAAATGCTCCTTCATACAAAACAAATCATGTACAAGTCTGTCAAGGAGACTAAACCCCTTTCTCCTGATATCTAGTTTCTTATATTCAGGAATATGTTGTTTATGGAAGAACAACACATATTGGAAAACAAAGTAAATGGTGGTGTTGTGCTTGTCGGGAATGGAAAGATAAGGGGGAAGCCATAGGGCAACATTCCTGTGCAAAATGCATTCATTTCCATGTGGCTTGCATGGGCCATTTGACTGCACCCAGTTATTAATCATTTGATTCATAACCATCCCATCGCCCAAGCCCAGGCCAAGAAAAGTGCATTCAGTGATGGGCAATTTTAGACCATGGTCTTTTGGGGCTGGAGGGTGGACTTTAGATGCCCATGTGTGTTACTTCAGTTGTGGAGCAAACAACATGTCTCTTCTCCCCCCTCCCAACCCCTTCGACAGCCATTCCATCCTTGAAGACTGCTTCTACATTCCTGTTACATTAGAACAGTAATAACAATAAAACCCTTCGTCAACCCTGATTAAAAAGAAAAGAAATATTCTGAGCATGTGCAGTTTTGCATTTTAACTCGCATCATAACACCACCATGACTACAGGAATAAAATGGAATTTGTTTATGCTGCCCTGATGCCCTGATCACCTGCTGCTCTCTGGGTGGGGTGGGTTGGGGTGGGGGGGGCTGCACAGCCATGGCCTTTGGCCCCAAGGACCAGTCCCCCTTGCGCTGAGTGCATTGAATTTAAAGTGCAATGAACAACTGAGTGCACTGAAATTAAAGAATTCTTTGAGATAAAATGAGTACAGCTGATTGATCGTGGCTGTGGCAAACTCTTTCCCACTGGGCATGGAATGTAGTAATACTGGCAAGTGAGTAGGATGAGGACAACTTGGGCTTTCCTCTTGCTAGCTCTGGAGCCTGCAGCTTTGTAGACCACAGCCACTGGCAGCTACAGATGAGCAAATTTGTAATCCACTGAGCATCACTGCTTCTACAGGATCATTCGTGGAGGTTAATCCACGCCATTCCAATCATCATGGAGAGTGAAAATCGAAGTTCTGCAAAACCATTAATTTATATTTATATTTTTGTTTTAAATGAGACACACCACTGTAGGAAACCGACCGTCTAGAAAGTGAATGTGAGTACACAGCAACTTCATACATAGGGCAATCTGCATCTGTTGAGTCCATGCTGAGCTCAGCCTGAATTTTAATTTACACTTGATTGCAATCACTTTTAAAAACTGCAGTCACACTTGGGTACAAATAGCTGATTTGGGAAGACGTCAACATATATACTCAGCAACATCAGGTTCAGTTTATATTGTAAGAACAGAAGAACATAAGAAGAGACATGCTGGATCAGACCAAGGGTCCATCTAGTCCAGCATTCTGTTCACACAGTGGCCAACCAGCTGCCCACAGGTAACCCACAAGCAAGACATGAGTGCAAAAGAACCCTCCCAACCATGTTCCCCACCAACTGGTGTACATAGGCATACTGCCTCTGATACTGAAGGTAGCATATAGACATCAGGACTAGTAGCCACTGATAGTCTTATCCTCCATGCACTTTTTCTGCACTTTTTCCAGCTCTACAATATATATTTCAGTATTTGGAGGGAGCAATCCTATGGCAACTTATCACTGTCTAGAGGGCCATAGGATATGCTCCTTTTCAGGAACCAACCTCAGAGCCCGCACTCCAAGGTCAGTTCCTGGAAATCCGACCTCCCTCCTTGTCCGCACTGCCTCCGAAGCCCCATCCTCCGTGCTCAGAAGACGAGTGTGGAGCGACTGAAAAGGGGCGGAGCTGGGGGGTTCCGGGGCAGGGAGAGTGGAGCTGCGCGTACGACACATCCAATGTGTCGTACGGCAGCTTCCTCTCCTGGTCGGCCCCCCTGCCACTAGACAGCCAAAAACAGCTGTCTAGTGAATAATAGCAAGGCAGGAGAGGCGCAGAGGGAACGATTCCCTTGTGCCTCTCCTGCCTTGCTTTGGATAGGTGATTGCCTCCGAGGTCAGAGGCGGCCACTTATCTAGTTAGGATTGTGCCCTAAGTGTGGTTACATCATAGATTTGTATAAGAGCAGTATGATATTTGCAGTTTTATTCTCATTTGATCCCAAGAAAACTCAAGGAAAAGTTGGTCTGGGTGGCTGACCAAAAAACTGTGACTCAGCTGCATGAATATTTATTTATTTATTTGATTTATACCCTGCTTTTTTGTCAAGAAAAATGGCACTCAAATCAACTTACAATCATGAATAAAATTCGATTAAAACAATAATAAAACAAATGCATTAAAACACCATTTAAGCAACAACAGAATAAAAACTGAATATGCACTGAACATATGTATTACTTTATTGAAAGCATTTTTACCCCACTCTTTAGCTGAATAGACTCCCAGAGTTTTAATGGATGAACATTAAAACAAGCCAGTCCCTGCCCAAAGGCTTAGCATCTAGAAGATGATACAGAAGGTAACAGGGATAGGGTAAGTAGAGGAAAAAACAAACAAGCCCTCTGTTGTTTCTCAGTGGCTAGACCTGGTGTCCAGAGAATGTCTTTCCACCAACAGCTGGAACCCACAGTCCTTCTCATGACTTCCTTCATCCCTGTAATGGCCCTTTGGGACAAAAGCCATTATGGGGTTGAAGTACATGGTTAATATTGTGTGTGTGTGTGTGTGTGGGGGGGGCTGCTCAGCTTGCAGCCCACTGCAAGGCTGTGCTCTACATGCAACACAATATAAATTCAGGTACCTTCACAATAGGTTTCTTTATTTCTACAATACATGAGAAAACACTGGAGCTGCATGGCACACTGACTCGGCTCCAAGGCCAACAGTAAGAGAGAGATGGAGAAAGGTTCCACTTGGGTGTCCTGCAAGAGCTAAAAATGGCAGGTTCTCTTAAAGCTATATATTAGGGGTGTACGAAACCACACTTACCTGGCTCCGCCGGGTTCCGCAGGGGGGGTGATCCGTTCCTCCCCCCGGAATCCTTGACGGGGGGGAGACGATCTGTTCTTCCGCCCTGGAATTCTGCCTGGCTGGCTCTGCTCTGCGGCCAGGCCGTGGAGTCGCCGGCCGGGCCAACCCGCAGCAGGGCCTCCAGCGACTGCCGGGGTGGTGCAGACGCAAATGGCGTCCTGTGTAGAGGATGCCATTTGCATCCCTACGCTGGCCCGTGATAGGCTACGTAAATATTTATATAACCTATCACGGCAAAACTAAGGGAACGCAAATGGCGGCGGCTACGGTGGCTGCCATTTGTGTTCCCCTTTTTTCCCACCGTGATAGACTACGTAAACATTTACGTAGCCTATTACGGCAAAACAGAGGGGCCATTTGCGCCCCTCTGTTTTGCCATGATAGGCTACATAAATATTTATGTAGCCCATCATGGTGGGGGAAAAAACCCAGCGTACGCAAATGGCGGTAGCCGCCGCCATTTGTGTACACTGTATTTCCCCCCCCCCTGCCGTGATAGGCTACGTAAATACTTACATAGCCTATCATGGCAGGGGAAAAAAAACCCAGCGTATGCAAATGGCAGTAGCCGCCACCATTTGCGTACACTGGGTTCCTCCCCCCGCCGTGATAGGCTACATAAATACTTACGTAGCCTATCATGGCTATGAAGACAAAGCTAATGGCGGCCACAGGACGGCCGCCATTCGCAAAGCAGCGCGGATGGGAGCAGGTAAGTGCTCCGTTTCGCACGCCTTTTGTGGGTTGGGGGCAGCGGGGACTTCATCCCGCGTGCCTTTTGTGGGTTGGGGGGGTGGGGGCTTCGTTCCGCGACGGATTTCGGGGGTCCGAATGCACTGGCATTCGGCCTCACCAAGATCCGTCACGGAATTCTCTGACTTCCTTACAAAATAGGAATAACAACATTGGGCTACTTTCCAGGATCTATGTAACTAGGGATGTCGGAGGAATCCGTCGGCTTGCTAACCTGTAAGCTGGCCCAGCTTGATCTGTATGAGTTGGGACAGTTCGCAGATTTTGTTCCCCCCTGAAATCAGTATTTACATAAATTGCAGCTGCAGTTTTCATGATTTATGCAAATATAGGCATAATTTCTTTAATTTGTGTAAATTGCAGCCCTAATTTGTGCAAATTGCACCTTCAATTTGTTCAAATTTAAGCATAATATGGCTGCAATTTGCACAAATTTAGCAAATTATGCCCCAAATGTCTGTAAATTACACAAATTGCAGCCGCAATTTGTGTAAATACTGATGGGGGGGGGGAATTCAAGAAATTTCCTGGATTCTGCAGCTTGGCTTGTGAATGCAAGCTGAGCCAGGGGCTCTGGGGAAATCCAGTGAACCCCAAAAGGGCTGGATTTCCCTGCAATGGCCATCCCAATGTGTAACCCACACTTTTTCAGCCACAGCCTTGACTCCTACAATATGGGTATAATAATTATGAACTTTATCTGCACATAGTGTCAAGGTAATTTTTAAAATGTTTATGAACACAGACGAAATATTAACAAGAATTGAGTTAGAAAGATCTTTGCTGCTACCTTTTGTTTTTTTGGTAGACATACTACTGCCCAAACCTAGCTACAGGAAACTTTTTGGATTTCTAAATAGTTCTTTTTTTTTTTTAATGAGGCTGCAATTACTTCCTAACAAGGAAGAGGCTTACAACCACACCCAGAAGGCTTACCACACCCAGAAGACCCCCAAAAGGCATACCACACCAGATAATGGGTGTGTTAACCATTGCTGTGACTTCATTCATTGGCTAAAAACACAAAAACGTGGGAGCAGACTAGTATCTCACAAAATGAAAAGCCAGAATAGTGGCTGTACAGTTTGCCTCATACCTCAGGTTCTACAAGAAACTTGCTTTTTTTTTTTTTTTTAATGAAAGCTGTGACTCTGCAGATTATGGCTCATCTCCAGAGGGTCAATTGCCTCTCCTTGCCCCTTCCTGCAGATGCCCAAAGAGCATGGATATAATTTGGAATGGCTGTCCTCATAATGCGGCAGTTGGCCCTTATGTTCTCTTTCTGAACTTTCCCAGCCTTTGTGGATGAAAGCAAAAGGCTTTAAAGTGCCTCTACATTCCACTACTAACAGCCCAATCTTACGCATGTTTACTCTGTGTGTGCATGTGTGCGTGTTAAGCCACAAAAAGCCAGTGTACATAAGGAATGCATCTTCCCTTGTGATTCTGGGATTGGAAGAGATTGTCTTTACAAGCAACACCCCCTCCCATTTCCCAGATGGCGACACTCCTGTGTTCTCCACCCACCTCACCTTAGCTCATCTGTGGGCTAGAAAACAATGCATTGGTCCATTTTAAATAGAAGTGAACGCAGTCAGGGGCCCATGCCCGGAGGAACAGGATGGGAAGTCAGTGATTTGCATAGCCACAGCCAGGGAGGGATGCTTTACGAGGCAGGCCATGGTGCTGCCTGGCTGGGCCTGCCAGAAAGCCACCCTCCCTGCCCCTTCCAGGTCCACATTTCTACCATCTGCATTGCAGCCACTCTCAACTGACCTCAATGGAATCCCACTTCCCCAGGTTTAATTTATGGACCTCCCCTGGTTGGACCTCACCCTCTTGTATTGTGGGGAACTGGAGAGTAGAGACAGATGGGGCAGGCGTGTGCAACACGAGGTGCTGTTGCTACTCTAAGAATGGAGCTACTTCGGTGTGGAGGAGCCTGGTCGTGCTGCTGCCTGCTACTACCTCTTTGCCTTATGAGGAGGTGCTTTTGCAGGGCCCGTTAAACTTGATAGCATCCCCCCTCACGTATTTAATGTACTGGCCTGTTCTGTCCTAAGCCTTGCCCATGTGGCTGGAAACTGAAAGCAGAGAGAGAGAGAGACAGGGCAGGCGCAGCACAGCAGCCACAGTTGCTGCTCTCAGAATGACATCATGACTGGGATTTCGGAGGGAGCAGTTGCACCCCCTTGCCCCTATGAGTCGGTGCCCCTGTTTCCATCTCCTCCTAAAACGAAAACAGTCAAGAAGATGTGCTTCTCATTTTGTGAATGGCTTTTTCCCTGACCATAATCTAGCACTGTATTAGGTATTCTTTAGCTTGTTTATATCACTGGATGTAAATATGCCTGCTCTATTACAGATTGTGGCCCCTATGCTTCAATATTGAATATTCTTGGAACTATTATTCCTGCCTTTTCTTTGTTTATGATGATCTCATACCATGTGAGTACATATCATTTTATATTAACATTGCCCTATAACATTTGTTTTTAATGAGTGGCCATTTAAAATAGATTTCATTGCCTAAACATAATTTATAATCAAGTGGCACAGTTACATTGTACTGAAACGTTGCATACGTTCACCTGCAAGGTTCATCCATAGCAATTTTGTTTAAACAATGGGGGGAAAGACAATGATTTTGGCCAAATTCACATATGTAAGGCCCTATTTCCCCCTTTAATAAACAATTAGAATCCATGGAAATTTTAGGGAAAGAAAATTAAGATTATTTGTGCCCTTGTACGTGAAGAATATTGTGACTGGATTAAAAAGGATAAAGTGTGTGTGTGTGTGTGTGTGTGTGTGAAGACAAAGGCCCAAGGCAATTTACATTCAGGTTTTGCAGTGGTATTGCTGCAAGCATGCAGAACTAACTGGGTTTAGATTAAGGCAGTCTAATTAGTGTCATGTCAAACTGGCAGTGATCATAAGACAAGAGAGGGGTCATTCTTGTCATCTTCTTGGTCTTTTGCCCTTAAATACAGAGCTGCATAAAGCACAATCTCCATCTTGTTAATGGAAGCAGAATATGTATAATCTGCACATGAAATGAAAAGAAAATGTGTAAGGAAATTTCTTTTTCCCATTTCCTCGTCAGAAGCTGTGAATTTTAGTGAGAATTAAAGTAAGGCTAATTCTGCAGTCATCTTCTGACCTGTCAGGGTAGCTGTCACCCTCACGTCTCTCACTGCAGGTCTTTAGCTTCTTCTTGCTGAGTGCAGCCTTTGCCAACTGACAGAAAAATACCGACCATGACAAGAAAAAAAGAACATAATGTCCTTTTCACCCATCACTACTCAAAATTGCTCAATCTTTACTGACATATTATTATACATTGTTTCTCTGGGAAAAAAAGAGAGAGGAACGTCTGCTTTCTTTTCTATAAGAAGTGTGAAACTTTCAGGAGACAAGCAACTGTTTCCCCGAAAAAAATATTAAAGCCTGTAATTACTTTAAAGTGTCTATTAATATGCAATATGTTGCCCTTTAATGTGAATAAGTTGCAGCCCATCTGAAGTCATTATGATGGCGTCCATGAGTGTCATGTTGGCTAAGGGGTCTGTCAGCAATTCCATTATTTCCAAAGTGGCCATGATGGGATGCACTACACTAGACTTTTTTTTTTTTTAAAAAAGACATAAAATATAGCTAAATCTCAACTGTTCCATTAAGATGATAAATTTCTACTTTCAGGAGTACTATATGAAGCCGTTAGAGGAAAGCATATTTAGAAATGTTTACCCTTCATTTTTTAATAACTCTTGTCTTTTTATCTCCATACTCTGTCCCAAATGAGGAAGAATGTTTACACCACAATGTATTTGAAGGACTGAGCATTAAAAACAAACACCCTAGCAGAATAGACCTCTCCTTAGGCTGTGACACTGGGGTTCATAAAAGTGTGGAGAGCCTCGCATTCTCTTTATGAAACAATATCAAAGTATCACAGGAACTGATAAGTGATAAACAGCCCAATCGAGAAGGTTCCATGAATACATGTGCCTCTGATGAAAACACACAGCTCCAGACCAAAGAGCTGCCCCATTCACTTCAGCATTGGAGAATGGAAAAAGTAATTAGTTATATCTTATTTTTAAGACATGTAGGGTGCAATCCTATGCACGTTTATACAGAAGAAATTCCTACAATTCCCAGCACCTCTGGTGGCTGAGGGACACTGGGAGTTCTAGGACTTTTCTGTCTAAATATGCATAGGACTGAAACCTTAGACTGAAACCTTAGTCTTACGCACCTCATAGTAAGCCCCATTGAACTCAGTAGGATTGGTTCTGAGTAAACATGTAAAGGGTTGGGCTTCAACAAGGCTGCAATCCTAGGTGCGCTTGACCGAACCCCAATGAATTCAGTGAGGTTTACTCCATGCGAGCGAGCTGT